>NC_133753.1:6577064-6935814 GCF_036562045.2 Rhinolophus sinicus | reverse complement strand
AGAGAAGTGGCCCATTACTCCTTCATCAAGTCTTTCTTTTCCGATTTTATCACAGAGAGAGGACCTGTATGGTGCCAGTTGGTCCCAGCATTTCTTTAGCATTTGCTAAACTTCACTTTTTTAATAAAAAGTGTGAAATCTTGGGCTGCTTCAAGCGATGGCATCTCATGAGACTATGAGGATTTGTGTTTTTAATTGAATTTGTTTTCCTGATTGCCGTCTCTTAGTAGCATGAATGTGGCTTTTCCTCTATGGTGTTGATATAAGTTTTCCTTGAAAAATAAATTTATTTCATATAAAATAAGAAGGGGAGGAGTGGAGAGCAGTTCGATAATGTGCCCCAAATGCTAGATCACCGTCGGGCGCAGAGGAGGTACTCAAGAAATAGTTGTTAAATAAGCGTCATTAATAGTATGGAGACAAGGCAAATCTCTCAGGCACTGGAAAGAGCACCGCTTTCTAGCACCCACGAAAGACTGAATGCACCATTTCTGTTGAGATTGGTGGCCCAGAAGTGCAGGATTCTGCATGTCCTCATCCATTTGTTCAAGCTGCCCCTGCCTCATAGTTCTTAAAGCCCTTAAACTCTTGTTCATGTTTCCCCCGCCACCAGAAATGCCTTTACTGTTCTCTGTTGACTCCGTATTCTCCAAGGTCCAGCCCAAAGATCTCTGAGGTTTTTGCATCTGGAAGCCCAGTGTGTGGGCAGCCACCACAAGACACAGGCATCTTGTGTTAATTCCACTGCTGGGAGCATGTAGGGTCCTCCTGAGCCCCTGCCCACAGGTAACAGGCAGGGCTGAGACCTGAACCAGACCCATCAGACACCACCCCCTCCACCCCCTGTACATTCTTAGGACCTCCATACACATAAACACCATTAGGTTCCAAAATTGGCATCCTGGGGACATCTCAGGAAGGACCGTGGTTTTGTCAAAGATGTTGAAGGGTCTGACTAAGTGGAAAGTAACAGTGACAGTGGGCCGGATCCCAAAGTTTGCACTTTATGTCCAAAATGGCACCATAAACGCCTGTATTGTGAACTGAAGATCCAAAAGCACTCATAGGATATGAGATTACAGCAGAGGAAAGGGCTGAGAAAAATGCTTTGCTCTCCCTACTCTTTGATTCTAAGTATAATTGTGCTGAAACTCACCCAGAAAAATATTTTGTTCCTTAAAATAAATCCAGAGAAGGAGACACTGACAATGAAGTGTTCTCACCCAGAAGTGATGGGCTCACTTCCACCCACGGTCACTGGCCACACTAGTCACACGGCTCCCTTCAACCCCAAGGGGACGGCAGTGCAATCTGTCACGTAGATACAAGTGGGTGAAGCAGGAATACCTGGCACGCAACATCAACCACTGCGAGTCTTACTGGAGGGGTCCTGTTCCGATCCCCAAGAAATACAGGCAGACAGTAGCATACTTGCAAAGTCAGAAAAGCATGAAGGACATAAAAATCCTGCCCACTTATAATCCTGTCATTTACTTTTCACTCCTTCAGTGTTTGGTGCTATGTCCATTTTTTTTTCTGTGCCTATCCAGAAATAAGGAGAGTAATATAAAAAAATATTTGGACCATATTGTATGTCCTATTTTGTAACCCACTATTTCTACTTAACATAGCATATGTAGTATTTTGAAGTATTAATTATTCTTATACACATGCACAGTAGTTTATCTCATGTCTGTGCCATAATTATTTTTAATGAATTCCTAATTATTTTATATTTCAGTGTTTAACTTTTTCTCTATATTTTGATTATTTATATACATGTGTATATATATGTGTGTGTGTGTATATGTGTGTGTGTGTATATATATGCTCTGTCTTTTTTCTACATTGCATAATATTTGTCCATGTCCTTTTGAACTTTCTCTCTATGAAGTTTCTAATGGATAAGGCTAACATTTCACTGTGCAAACTTATCATTGTATATGTAGCCTTTTTGCCACTTGGGTTGTTTCCATTCTTCAACCAGCATAACTAGTGCTTCAGGGGACTAAATTTAAGGCATTTCTGTACTTAGAAAATTGCAGTGTGCTAGAGTCCAAGGAGTGATATTACTAAACCAAGTATTATAAACATTTTAAGACACTGGATTAATATCTTTAAAGGAAAACATGTTTGTTCTGAAAAAATGAATAAATGAATGATTAAATTACAAATGACTTGTCAGATCCGGGGAACTGGCAATAAGTACCTCTAAAGGTCTCCTTCAATAAGTCCCTGTAGTTAGAGTTGATATTTTCTTTTGTCCTCACAAGCATCTAGTGAGAGAGGTCCAAAGAATGGAACTTTCAAATGCTGGCTCCATATGTCAGGTGCTGTGTTAGGAACTTTCTATTTTCTAATTTAATGACCAAAACACTCCCATAAGGTAAACTTGAAAAATCTCCATTTAAAAGACCAAACACTGTGAAAGCTCAGGGTCACGATTTTGGAAGAGGCAAAGTTGGAATTCCAACATGGCGGACTCGTATTTACGCACTTCCCTTATGCAATGGTGATGGACGCAATATTGACTTGCACAGCAGAACAAGACAGCCCACAATTAAGAAACACTGTGTGTATCATTGCACAGTGACACTTCAGGAGAGAGGAGCATTATGTACCGGGATAAGCAGGCAGGAACAGGCTGGATTAGCCCATGATGGTGACCCAGCTCTGGCTGGGCAGCGGGGAGAAGGCCTTATCCCCGTAGGCTTTATTGCCAGTGGAGAAACGTTTCGACCACCCCTCCACTTTCTACAGTCACCCACAAGACATTTTATTTCAAACAGTAAGCACACAACCCCCTACCCAAATCTTGTCTCATCTCTATTTCCTCCCCCCACATGACCTCACATCTTCATGCGGTGCTGCCCTTATCCAATCACCGGACGTTGCAGCTCTCTCTGGGGACATCTCTCCTTATACGGTGTTAGTTTGTCTCAAGCCAGTGTCTTGGGGAAACCTCCCCTACTGGCCAGGCCACGGAGTGAGTGAGAAGACCCAGAATGACATTTCCCGTGGCTGTCTTACTAGCCTGGATACCTGCAGCACATCATTTAGGCTCTCTGACACACACTTGTCTCATTTACAAAATGGAAGTAATATTGCTACCCTGCTTCAGTAAGGTCATATAAAGCACTTTGCGCATGTAATGTGCCATGCGAAAGTTATTAGTTTGAAGGTGAGCATTTCTTTGTTTAAATTTTTGTTTAAAAATGTGAATTAAATGGTAAGGTGGGAGCTACTGATATAAGTGGTGTGCTGAGGTTTTTGCTGTTTGTTTTTTCCATGCCAGGCAAGTTAATGTTCTCTGTGTGACAAGCTCACATGCTCCCAGTTCTCTTTTTTTCATCCTTCATCCACCCCTTGCCCTTCCATTAACCAGCCTCTTAGCTGTGTCTAGAATCACCCTCTGCCTTATGTTGGTGCAATTCAACTTCAACCCCAGGTCTCATGGCAGGCCACCATGCCAATTATAAGTCATGGAACCCAGCCATTAGTTCTTCACCCAAGTTCAAGCTCTGGTTCTCCCCACTATAATTTACAGCTCTGACTGTACTGCAGCCAACATCCCCTGTCCCCCTACCTCTCAGCTCTTTGTAGTCTGCCCTTTTTGGCTCCTTGAAACACTGAAACAAGAAAAGGCAATGGTTGAAGACCAGGGATCTGTAACAGGACAAGCCACATACCATTGTTGAGCTGAAAGGACCTTACCACTTAATGGGGACCCAAAATAGTCATGTTTCTTCTTTTTCTCTTTTGAGCTGAGGAGAAATGAAGGTGAAACTGCTTGCGGAGAAAATCGTGCACTGAGGATGAGAAACTAGTATGAAAGCCCACACTCACACTATCCCCTCCCCGCCACCACCGCTCTCTAGCTGCCAGTCTTTGGGCAAGCCCCTTCACCTCTCTGCATCTTGCTTGTTTCATTTGTAAAATGGGGATGTAAGTAAGTGGGACAGATGATTTCTTGAGGTGCTCTTTAAATGCAGACTCTGTGCGTAAGTAAACACCTAGTAACACCAACACTTACATCTCAGCTTGATGGAGTGTGTGGCACAGGTACAGAAAACATCCATTATTTTGTACATTATTATCTCAACAAACCTATAAGGTATTGTATCAACTAGGAACTGGGCTGAGCTGTTAGTGACCCAAAATAACAATGGCTTAAAGCATTTCGATGTTATTTTCCTTTTATGTTTACATGAACTCCACAGAGCTGCTACCGTGACTCTACGTAGAATCTTTCCCCACCAATAGTGACCCCGAATCTTCCCAACTTCCTGCTCTGCCATCCGTAGCTGTTACTTCCATCTTCAAGGTTGCCTCCTGGTGGCAAGATGGCTGCTGCATTCCTAGCCATCATGCCCACGTTCTAGGCAGCAGAAAGGAAAGTAGGAAAAGGCAGGAGGTGAACCTCCTAGACAAGCTGACTCCCTTTAAAAGTTTTCCCTGGAACCCCCATCTAATGATGTCTACCTAAATCTCTTTGGCTGTCCCTGTCTGCGAGAGATGCTAGGTACATTGCTGCCTTCTGTCATCCCAGGGTTTGTTTAGTAAAGATGCAGAGGAGGGTGGATACTGTCTAGGTAACCGTAGTCTTCGCCACAGGAGGGTACTGTTATTATACTAATTTTATAGATGAAGAAACTAAGAAAAGCAACTTGCCAAGGTCGTTTAGTTAGAAAGTCCAGGAACTGAAATTCAAAATCAGCCTGACTCCAGAGCCCACCTTCTCTCTGTGTGCTCCGTAAGCCGACATGATGAGTGATTAAAAAAATCCGGCCCCCCGGTCCCTGCCTCCCCATCTGTAGACTGCTTCATGGGCTGTGGGAGGGTTAAATGAGATAACAGGAAGTACCTGAGAGGGAAAGATACCAATGGGCATTGCGTAGGGGGTACAACTGTTGTTTAGATTAAGGGACAGGTCATTTCATTTTAATTTCTTATTTTGAATATAGGCTCGGCTCTCTGGTTGGATTCCTCCTTTACCTGACCTATAGCACTGGCATATATACACGTGTGACAGACGGGCGGCCTGTGGCATGGTTCCCAATGACTCATGCCCTGTGTGATCCGCTCCTTGAGTGTGGCCTTGACCTGGTGACTCTCTTCTCGCCAGTAGAGTGTAGCAAAGGGGATGGGCTGTGATGCCTGAGGTTAGGTTGCAGGTGACTGTTTTCCGTCTTGCTTGCACTGCCTCTTGGCCTCCACCTGCTCTCTTGGATGAAGCAAGCTGCCATGCCATGAGCTGCCCTACGGAAAGACCCACATGGCAAGGAATTGAAGGAGACCCTCAGTGCAACGGTCTGCAAGGAACTGAGGGCTTGGAAGCGGATCCTGCCCAGGTGGAGCCTTGATATGACTGCAGCCCTGGCAGATCTTTGAGTACATTTGTAGAGACCCCGAGCTGGGGGATCCAGCTAAGCCATGTCTGGAGCCTTGGCCGCATAGAAACTCTGCGGTAATAAATTGTGTTGTTTTCGGTCACCAAGTTTCAAGTGATTTGTTATGTGGCAATAGATAGCTGATAATCGACTTTATTACAATTTGGGTTTCTGGAATCCCCATCCATCAACACCCATCTTCAGCACCTACTGGGCGCTCAGTCCCATGAAATATGGAGCTCATGATCTGCTGAACAAGCAAAATGTTGGAGCCGCATTTTGTGTTCTTAACACATTGGTGATTGTTCGTTATTTGCACTCCATCCAAGATGGTGCCCAATGGACTCTGTGTATTCCTGTCAGTCGAAGGCTGCTTCCTCGAGTTCCTTGGAGAATTTCATGGCATGGATCCCATCTTAGTTGTCCGGCGTGGACACCCTTTATGTGAGTGGGGAGAGGGGAGCCCTCCCCTAATGGTTTCCTTGGTCCAACATCCTGAATCTGTGAGTTGGTCCCAAAGGGGCAATGGGCCAGGCCCGATATTACTGCAAATAATTTCGTTTCTGAAAGTCAAAATGAACCAGATGGCTTTTAAGGAAAACAGGACACACATCAGATTCCAATTATATTAAAATGATGACCCAATTTAGGAAAACACAAAATGTAATAAAAAATGTTTAAATAAACAAAATCTGCATATTTATGAAACTATAATATCTGCTGGGCTCCTCACTTTTGGATAATGAATTTCTAAACTAGACGGACTGCATCCCCAAACTTGCCACTGAATCTGGACTTGGAGAAGCCTGCAGTGCTGTTTGGAATTGCAGTATCTGAAAAGGAAGAAAAAAAAAGAAAATTAGTATGGGTGTCAGCAGCCAATTTAGGAGAAGGGAAGGTCAGCTCTATACAACGGTGACATATCCTATTCGAATGCAACCAGGAATAGTCATCGCTGGCCCGGCTTGGTTGGCCGAGCGTCCCGACACCTCATGCTGGCGGCTGTCGCTGTCACCCGCAAGCCTCCACCGCCACTGGCAGACCCGGTGTTGGGCTGGGTTGGCAGGGAGCGCCTCGGATTTATCTATTTATTTCCCAGTTAAATTAAAAACTCAGGGGGCACTTAAAATAAATTAGCAACTGCTCCTGACGGTGTCTTTCTTGCGGTGTCACACATTCGAAATTTTGGCAAGGACTCTGTTGCCTGCCTCACCATCTTTCCCACCACGCGCAAACTGCTAACAGAACAGTGCACTAGTGTGAACATGCGCCTTGCTAGCGCAGTTATTAATTCAGGAAAGGGTGATCCAGGGCGTGTCCAGGTTCCCCGAAATGCTTTCGGGGTGACAGTGTCTCTGGGGCATCTTTGCGAGACTTATGAGGCCAGGGAAGAAGGCCAGTTTGTTCTTAAGTGTACTGAAACGCTGAAAGGGCTTTGGAAGGGAACTTTCTATCACTTAACCCCGGGAGTGCATTTCCTTTCATTTCATGCATAGCATTTTCAGAGAATTGTTTTTCCAGATAGGATGGTGTCTGTGTCATCACTTTCTCTGCATTGTACATATTTATTTAATGGATAATTATTTACTGAGCCTCCTATGTGCCCAGTGTAAAGGATACAGCAATGAGAAAGGGTAAGAAAATCCCTGTCATCGTGGGGTGGCATTCCTACAATGCACCTCACCTGCAGAGAATTATGACGGCAAGGATCGCATGCAGTATTGACGGTAAGTCAAATTGGCCCCTAAGAGCCAAAATGGCAAAAAGAAAGAGCCTGTTCTGAACATGGTTCAGGAGAGTTGACAAAGGGGGTTAGTCCGATTCTCCAGTCGAAAGACTCAAATGCCAGCTTCTTCCCAAGAGAACTCTTTCTGGCTCCAATGTCCAAACCAGCGCCTCCACCTGTCTGTTCCTTCCAGGTGCAACAGTATGTACCCAGGAGCTACAAAGCATGCAATTTTTCTGTTCTCTCAGTGAATAGCTTCTCTGAGCCTCTAGTTCTCAGGTCTCTTAAATAAAGGTAATTTCTCTCTCTCTCTCTCTCTCTCTCTCTCTCTCTCTCTCTCTCTGGTTTATGAGAAAAAAATAGTTACTAAATCTGAATAATATTAAATGAGAAAACGTTTTCTCCTCTCATAATGTGATATTCATTTATACCAAGTCTTCCCAACCCAAAACATTTTTCACACTGATCATCTATGTGAACAAAGAGTGAGGAAGATATATATTTAAGAATCAAAATTGGATTTTAACTGCATTACGTTATAGAACACTCATCCTATTATATTCCAGAATCATTCCTTTTAGGTGAGTAGCTTTTATTGAAAGGGCCTATTTTATTTTCTTTATTAATAAATATACTGTCAGAAAAGTCCTTCATTACGGGAACCTGTGTCATTTCCTACCTGAATATCCATATATAAGATAAAGCAGGAACTCCTTAGTTTTAGGTCGTTTTGCTGGAAGCATCTAATTTTATCGAAACATAGCACCCTCCAGGTTATTTGAAAAGTGATTGTTTCTCATAGTTTTTCCTTTACTTTTAAAATTCTGTGTTCTTTTCTTTCTTTCTCTTTTTCTTTTTTCTTCTTCTTTTTTTACTTCTATTTTAGAGTCTTGGCAGGGTTGGGAAAAGTACTAATTGTCTCTTTGCCAGAGTTTAAGTGCAACATTTTTCATTAGAATTTAACAAATGTTCATCTGAAAATAGACTGACAGTGGGTCATACTGCTTCAGCTTCTCCCCTGTGAACCGAAATGCATTAGAGGTGAGGCTTTTTATTCTCAGATCAATGTTGCTTCTTATTCTTGGGCTTAATTTAGTGTAACGCTAATATGACTGCCTCTCCATTTATTTCTCTCTCTTTCTCTCTTTTTGGCTTTAATAAAATTAGAATTAATTCAATATAATGCCATCTCTAGATTTTTTTATTTTTTTGTCAAGCACAGAAATGCCAAATACAACAATATGCTTTGATTTTTTTTTTTTTTTTTTTTTTGCCAGTGGTAAACTATTGTGCAAAATAATTATATAAATACACAAGAACATCTGGTCTTTTGAACTGTAGTCACTGCTGAATTTAAACATTGTACGCCTTTGACAAAATTAAAGGAGTTTATTCTTTGTTTTTCCTGTGCTTTAAATAGTCAGCCGCAAATAGTACTTGAAATTATCATTTCTAGTTCATTTTGAATATTATGTAGAGAAACTTATTCTGCTTTTTCCAAGACTATCCTATACCTGGGGTCTGTGAAAATTGGGCTCATGGTTAAAATGTGTAACAGTGAACTAAGTCAAGTTAAATGGTGGTGGGGGGGGACCCTACGAAATTCTTTCCTCCCATTTTACCCACAACAATCCCTAAATGCCACCAGACAATTAGGGCCATTTGATATCTTCTGTAAAGTAATTAAAATTATTATAACTGCCACTTTTGTAAGAAACTCGTGTGACTTTAAAAGTCTGTCCCTGCTCTCTTTCATGATAGAGATATTACACAATCTGTAATTGTGCTATTAAGGAAAAGAGAGCTAATCTTTTTGCATTTGAAGTAAGCCTTCATCATCAGCGCAACAAAGCCAGACAGATCAAAAAAGAACCAGAGAGAGCATTTAAGGAAATTAGTACAAGTGTCAGTTAAAAGGTAAAAATTAATGCACTTATTATTGAAATATGGTTGAAACCTACGTTCTTTTCATTTCTTTGATATTGCGAAGGCATAAAACATTCAATTAACTTTCCATTGTGTTTGGGGGAGAAAAGGCAGAGGATTGTCAGCGAAGTATTAAGAGTGTAGGTGGTTCTCAGTGAAAGATAGACAAGGGTGAGCAGGAGAGAGACTCAGGCCCCATGGCCCAGGCCAGAAAGATGGAGTTGCTTCGGCCCTTCAGACCCCACCTGGTTCAGGATTTCAGATGGGCTTTAGAATCTGCTGCCCTGTTTAGTCTGGAGATTTTAAAATTGACATGTGAAATTCTTTACTTAACAATTACAGACAATGGACAATTGTAGTTGTCTTGAGGCTTTGTGAATGGACTCTTCCCTCTTCAACAGTGCAGTGTGATCCTGATGATAACAATACGTGGAAGAAAGACTGGAAAGAGAAGTGTTTATTTAGGGGCATTTTGTTATGGAGGTACTTTTGCCTTTTGACTGTATTTCTTTGTCAGTTTTTTTTTTTTTTTTTTTTTAATGATGCTTGTGCATTTATTTTGTAACCAGTAAAATAAAATGAAGTTGAATTGTGATAAGAAGCAGCACAGGGTGAAGCGAGGAGGATGAATATGGGCTTTGGGGTCAGGGGTCAGCCTGATTAGCATATGATGAGTAACTCAGCCACTTAATGCTCTGTGACCGCAAACAAGTCGCTGAACATCTCTGAGTTAATATTGCCTTCCTTACATAGGGATGTGATTATCTGTTTGTTAGGTGGCTAATAAATGTGAAAATGCCTCACCAATTTTTGGCACACAGCAGACATTCAACAAATGTTAATTTTTTTTCACCCTGGCACTACCCCTTCACAGCTCCTGCATTAAAAATAAAAGAATTAGTATTATTTGGTATTAATGGCTAGTAGAATCAGTATTTGATGTAACTCTTTCATGCTGAATTTATATTAACTCTCCATCATAAACATTGCTTTCCAGGGCCAAGCATTTTATTTTGCTTTGAAATTCTTGCAAGTTTATTCCGTGGGGTAGATTTATAGGGCTAGCCTCAGAAAATCAGAGCTCCTTAGCTGAACAATCATTATTTGACAATTGCAATTCAGGGATTTTTAAAAATTGTGTAATGAATCAATCTTCCTAAATGGTATGCATGTCAAATTGTGATCAACTTGCTGTGAAAATGTTCAACAGAGAAGGCCCAATGTTTAAAGTGAAAATTACTGGGATCATATGCACTAATTTGTCTCCATCATTAATGAAACATTGTTTTATTGCCCTGAGAAAAAGACTCTTGCACATATTATCAAACACATTTTAATAGAGAAACACCCTGGAGCTCATTTCGTACCATAACACGCCAGATGCAGGCTAAGATTTGCATCTTTAAGTCTTAGCCCAGTGTTGGGCACTTCATAGGCCCCTTGTAAATATTTCAAAAAAAGGAAATAGATACGTTTCCTAAAATGTGACTCGTAATCAGGATGTGGCTGGTTACTTTTGGAGAAAGATTGGTTCTCACCTAAGCCCATCATTCTGTGGTTCATAAAGTCTATCAGGGAAGGGATGCAGCCTCATTTTATTGGCAGGGGCGATTCTGAGTTTAGAAAAGGGGAGTTCTGTGAGGCAAGCTCCCTTTCTACTCAAAAACAATATTTCTGGAGTTCCACAGTGCACCTCCAAAGAAAAATCCTTTGCAATGTTTGTGGTACTCTCTAGCCAACTGTGCCCCAGCACTGAAAGAAAATAACTCAGTTATAAAATCTCAAATCACTGATGTTGTGATTATTATTCTTGTTAATATGCGTATGATAGAAGTCAGTGCCAACATGACAGATTTATGCTTTTGCGAAGGTAATGAATCAAAGTAAGAAGGTGAAAAACCGCTATGACCCTAAACCCTAGAAGTGATAGACTACTGAGGTTGTTTCCCTCCACCGCCACGTGCAGATGGCTGAGAATGCCGTTTCACTGAAACAGCGTAGAAATGTAATCAGGAATACAAAACTAGCCACTGAGAAAAAGCTTGCACGGTTCTCTTTTGGAACTTTCCCCATTGATTCTAGGTCTGTTCTGAAAGATGCAAGGACATGGAGGTAGTGGGGGGGGGGCGGGGGGGCGGGGCAAGAACTCTTTTGAGAAGGACCCTCATGGACAGAGTGAGAGGATGAAAGGGCCCTAGAAACAACACCCGCAGTCCAGACGTACCCTGCCTTTGGGACATGTAGACTCTAAAAGAAATCCAGAGAGAACCAGAGAAAGGAGGACAATGGGAACGTGAGGAAAACTTAAGGACAGGCCCGGAACAAACAATGAATTATGAGTCTCTCAAATGTTCTGGGTGCTTTTTGGTTTGGCGAGTCCTTTCCCATCTGCCATTTCACTGGGTGCTTAATCCAACCCAGTGAGGTTGGTACGATGGGCAACTTTAGATTCCCAATTTAGACATGAGGGAATCAGGGCTAAGGGGAGAGAGGTGTCCTTGCCCAAGGTCACGGTAGGTCCAGCGAGGAGCTGTGTGGCTTCTGAGTTGGCGTCTGACCTCCTGAATGTGCCCAAGGCATTTTTGGAAGCCGCATCAGGGCGCTCAATCTCTTAGCAAGTTTGAGCATCAATTCCCTAAATGGTTCATTTATGGTCTGAAGAGAATTCCAATTTCCCAAAAACCTTCACCCTGCCCTATTGCCAGGTCGGACCAATAGCGGTATTTTATTATACAAATAAGGCTCAGAATTTCAGAGGTGGAAGTAATTGGGAAGGTTTCTAGTTCACAAGGCCCATGGTAGTAACTTAAGACAACACTGGGATTAGCTCTCCAGACCCCACTAAAGCATCATAAAGTAACACAACCACAAAAAGATTTAATCTCTTTATAATCTCTAGCACTTGGATGCATTTTTTTCTTCAACCTTGTAAAAGGCTTTTTTGGATACGCTTTCAAATTTGACCTACAGAGGCTCAGAATGAAACTGATCTAGAATCAGATTGAGGTCTCTGCCCTGTACCAGCTCTGCGACTTGGGTAACTTGACCTCTTATGTGTCAGTCTCCTCTGCTGTGAGCAGGGTTTCCCAAAAGTTCTACTTCATAGGCTAACGGTGAGAAGTAGATGTAAACGTGTGAAGGCTGAGTTAACACAAAGCAAGTGCCTAATGGATGCTACGAGTCGTCTTCACCTTTCGCATCATCACACCTCTGTGAATACAGGCAGGGCAGATTTTTGTATCCCCACTTCACAGGCGAGGAACGTGAGGGTACCTGTCCTGCTCAGAGTGACTCGGAGAATAAGAGGCTGGGCTTGGCCTTCCTTTCTTAACATCTAGTCCAAAGCTCCTTCTTCCATTGAAATAGGCGTTAGCCATCAAAGTGTGGCTGGGCGGGTCCAAACAGTCTCCAGGAGAGAAAGAAAGTCACGAGCAAACGAATAATGATACAGTGTGCCTGGCACATTTCATTTTTAATCAGCCTCTTCCCGTTAAAGGAGAATTAGAATTATTTCTTACTCTTTTTAAAAATTCAAGGCTGCACATGTGTCAAAGATCAAAAGGCCCAGGTCACAAGGTCATGCACATTTTTGGGGCCCATGTGGGAGGCCAAAGCTAGACAAAGAACTACTGCTTGGAGCTGGTCGTAATCATCTGTGCTGCAGGAAAAGCACAATGATTGTGGGACAGAAAGTCCCGGGAGCCGCAAAGCCCTGAAGACAAGTAGACCCAGCGGAGCCCTGTTAGCAGATTTATGTGGGTGTGGAGAGGATGGAGAGATGTGCGTCCTTCCACTCGCGAGCAGGGTGCCTGTTACCACTCCCGCACAAGGACGCCTGTGAAATCAGATGTCAAGAAGGCTTGGGAGGCAGGATTTCTTCCTGCCAGGCAACTCGTGATACTAATCCAAGCAAAACTGAACTCACCTCCACCCTTCCAACTTCCGCTTGTGCTCGGAAAAATGTGCCAGAAAAATATGACTTGGGACCTGAGGCCAGAACCCTGAAATCCACATCTGGCTTCTGTACCTGCCAGCTGTGTGACCCTGGCAACTCAGTGTCTCTGGGTCTCAGTTTCTTCTTCTGTCAAATGGAAGGGCAGATGATGTGGCCACCCTGCCTGGCACGACAAATGAGTCTGCCACACACTGATGCTTCAAGACGAGCTGGGTGCACACAGCTACTCCCCCTTGGTCGTGCTCATGGGTGTCCATAACTGGAATAATGCAGTGGCTAGAATGTCCTTGTCCCAAAGACCCTCGTTCTTCGCGCCTGCCAGTGAACTGTCAGGCCTTTGCAAAGTCCAGGGACTGCTGGCTGGGTTTTATTCCTGTCTGGAGAAACGCCTCCCTGCAGACCACTCAAGGCACCCAATCGTTTTCCTTCTGCTCGATGTTTGATTTCTTAAATGTCGCGAAGGTCAATGGCTGCTAAGTATTGAGCTTGTGGCCATATCCCCTCCTGAGCAGCTGTGGACTCTGTGGCTGCTTTCTGTGCCTCAGTTTCCTCATCAGCCAAATGGAGCAAATGCCATCTCGCTTTCTAGTGTGGAGGTGATGAGCAATCAGTGGGTGTGAGGACACTTGTTACAAATCTGGGATCTGGTTAAGGGAAGCTCGTACTTAATGAATATTAGCAACTGATCTGATCATTAGAAAGTACACTTAAAAGCAGGTTGAGAAAAGCAAACTCTCTTCCCTACCTACAAAGTACTCAGTAAGTGGTTGTGCAGTGAATAAATGCATCAGAAGAAAGAATGCAGGGCCAGACTCCAGTT
Source organism: Rhinolophus sinicus (assembly GCF_036562045.2). Taxonomy (NCBI): domain Eukaryota; kingdom Metazoa; phylum Chordata; class Mammalia; order Chiroptera; family Rhinolophidae; genus Rhinolophus; species Rhinolophus sinicus. The sequence continues at coordinate 6,921,997 of NC_133753.1, read as the reverse complement.
ACGGTGCTTCCCCCCAGACCTTTTTACTCGTGTAGCATCCGGATTGTAAATTCATTGGAAAAGCACTAGGCACCATTCAAGTGGAGGTGACATTTATATTTGTCACTTTCAATTCACAAAAAAACAGCTTGCTTTCTTTCCTCAGTTCGCCATTAAGCCTGTGAATTAGGCAAGATGAATATCATTATCAATACCACATTATCTATAATATATCTTTATCTATTTCCACGTCTCTATCTGTTCCGTATCTATATTTATCTCCTTTCCATGTGTACGTCTGTGTCCACATCTACATTTTTCCCTAATATCTATGAGTATATTCATACCTATACTTTATCTATTTCTCTGCTTATATCTATACCTGTGTATATCTTTATCTTTTCCCATATCCATATCTGTATGAGAAAACCAAGTTTTCAGTGAGATTCAGCATCCAGAGACAGGCCACCCAACTAGGATCTGAGAGCTGGAATAAGACTTCAGGTCTTTTGGCTCCAATCCCTGCCCTTTGCCACTTCTCCTGTGCCAACTCTCAAATAAGTGGGATTCTTAAGAAAGAAGAAGAAAAGAAAAAAGGAAGGAAGGAAGGAAGGAAGGAAGGAAGGAAGGAAGGAAGGAAGGAAGGAAGGAAGGGAGAAAGCGTTGTAATTTATTTTTTATTCACAAAATCCAACGTATGACCCAGGCTTCTATCATCTGTTTCCATTAACTTCATGATTTTGGTATGAGTTAGACAGAGAAATGGTTCAAAATGACCAGTGACTGTACAATTATGTGTCATCTTCCATAGTTCTTCATCTTCTATATCTTACTGCTTAGAAAGGTTTTGAAATGCCAGATTTTTTAAAATTAGGAGATACAATATGATTATTTGGGGGGGGGATTAGGTAATTTATGTTGTTAACAACCATTTATATGAGGATATCCTAGGAAATTTACTGTATTAGTGAAGATTCAAGCCAGATTCATTTTAGGAGACACTCCCCCTTAAATTTCTTTTATCTTTCTTTCCGTCTCTATTTTTCTTTACTCACAGTTTTTATAACATGGCATGGAGAAATAGTATAACAGTATAAGTAGCCAGGATGATTAAAATTTGTATCAGTTTTTCATCTGTTTGAGAGACAGCAAATCCCTAATTTTAAAACAAATTATTAAGTATTTCAAGAAGTCAAATTGAAGATTGCTTTTTAGGCTCTCAAAAATTTAAGAATTGAATTGCTGTGGATAATTTGGCAGGATGTTTTTATTTGTTTGTTTTTGTAATGGATTCACCTGCTTTAAACACAAGGTTTTTTCTTCTGTTCATAAAAGCTTACATCTCTGCTCCATTTTACAACAATACTTTTTAGGGTCAGGTTCCAGCCCTCCCAAACTCATTTTCCCAAACCTTACATTTACAGAAGGAAAGAAAATGTACATATTTAAATTTTAGAATTGAGAAATAATGTTCTAAAGAATATATTTTAAGAATACCTTCTAGGCTGGAGGTTTGAAAAACATCAACTGTTTTTCTGTGTGTGGGTTTTTAGAAATTTTTTTTTAATGCCCTTCTTTTAAATCTATTTTTGGTCTCCTGAATTTAGTACAGGTTGCTTAAAAACATCAAAAGCAAATACAAAATTTACCTGGAATCTGCTTTTGAACTTGCACGAAGTCATATTATAATTTTGTTTTCTGTTGTTGCTTTTAACTGTATGAATGATTTATGTGTCTCGTGTTTTTGGTTTCCAATATGGCAAAGGAATGCATTTCTCACACATTCCACTTACTCTCTCCTTGTTTCCTTTTCACTACCTTGTCTCTATAGAATTATCTAACCCAGACTGGCATGCAAGGGGAAAACCATGAACCCTTAGACCTTACGTTTTGTTTTGAAGAAGTAAAAGTTTACTTTTTCAAAAGCCTATTTTTCCCCCCTTAGAGAGAAATATCAGAGTGAGGATGTTATGTACCAGAGACTCTCCTCTGGTTTTTGTATCTTTTATTGGAAACTCCAGTTTCTTTGCTGCAGATTCTAATTTATTTTGCAATTCACGCAGTGCACTGTAAACATAATGTAAAGTTTGGAAGCTTAATTAACAGCTACAGGATAATGGCAGGCCAAGTTTTTAAAGGCATTTAACTTGGCTCCAAGAAAATGAAGTGGCTTCTATGCAGGAAGCTGTGAACTTGTACCTCTTAAAACAATAGAGCACGGGGGATGCAGGACTGTGGCTTTGCTCTGGGCACCAGGACCCACACACCTGCCTGCATAACCCCTATCCGTCTAAGATGCTTCTCGCTGGAGCCCTGCTCCGGAGCAGTAAGAAAAAATAAATTCATGGCATTTAATCAAAGGTTCAGCAAATTCACTTTTAACTTCCACAGCAGTGGAGGGGAAGCAGGGGGTCAGCTGTCTAGACAGAGCCACAGCAAACTGGAACCAACCGAAGTCTCAAGATGGGAAGAATGGAGGGAATTTTTCAGACCTGAAAGAAGGGGCCGGAGGGGTACAGCACTACCTGTAGTGTCCCAGTGCTGCCTCTTCCTAGCAGGAGTGCTGGGTGTCGTCACTTACTCTCTCTGGGCCTCGGTTTTCTCATCTGCAGATGGGACTGGGAATATCTCACAAGCACTGTGCCTCACGTGCTGTGCCTATTAGCGTAACAGTGGGGAGAAGTGGGTGAAGTCTGGCTTAGTCACTACTTCAGCTGACTTGGGCAACACTCTTCCCCTGTCTGTGCCTCAGTTTGCCCATTTTGTAAACGAAAGGGTTGAAATCTGGCCTCTGATGGTTTTCCCAGGGCCGGTGGAGAGGAGGGGTGGGTGGGGGGAGCGGTTAGGACAGCCAATTGTCAATTGTTTCAGGCCTCATCGTCACCAAAAGTCTCAATTTAGACTTTGGGGCATCTCACCCAATGAGGATGCACCATCACTGTCCAGCTTAAAAGGCACTGCTGGTCACACGGCATATTGTGCCTCAGTGTGCAGTTATTCACCTGAAATACACCACGCGAATATTTACGTATTGTAAACCTTTTCATTATTTAGTCAGCTGGACTATTTTATCCCACTGCACTATTTGTGTTATTTGATTTACCAGTTTGGCATTCTCTCATTAAAAAAAAAAAAACCAAGACCCTCAAAAAAATCAAGCACATACACAGTGTTATGAATCTATTTGTAAATCAGAACGGGGCTTTTATGTCATTTCAGTAACCAGCTCACTCCCGCTCTAAACAAAATGCTTAGGGACAGCTGGAAAGCCACTTGCCCAGATTTGCAGGAAGCCATGTGGCATCGCCCCATAGGGGCCAGCCTGGGGAGGGGGAGGCAACAGTGGCACCGGAAGGGGGACGGGTGACAAGCTTGCAGCCACCTGCTGCTGTTGGTGCTGAGAAAAGTCTCCGTCCTTGCAACCCCAAGCCCAGGCAGAAAGGGACGACTTGGGGAAAGCGGAGGGACTGGAGGCTGCCACAGTTTCCTGGTCTCCTGGGGAGAGGGCGCAAAGGCCGGTGCTGTGGGTGACAGGGGCCCGGGTTAAGAGTCGGGCTCTGAATTTTGCTCTCACTTCGTGGCGGTGCAGAACCAAAGCACAACAATAATTAGAAACATAATTCAAGGGCGGCCAGGCCAGGCTGGGCAAAGGGGACCTGGGTGCTCACCCGGGTCAACCCTGCAGCGTCAGGACCGCCGGATTTGGGGGCAGCGGTGGCGTACTCTCCCTGGTGGTGTGCAAAAACTCAGGGTCCCTGCGCCTCCGCTCTAAGCTGTCTCTGTCTCGGGGCTCCTTTATGAGGCTCTGCCCCATAGGCAGCGGGAGCAGTGACCCTGAGAGAGGCCTCGTCCCCTGGACAGGAGGGAGTCCCCGCTCGTCCCTCTCGGGGATTTGCAAACGCGAACAGGCCCCGAGGTGCCCTGCGGGTTGGGGTTGACATCCAAGAGGCCACGCCGGAGGCAGCTGCCGGAAAAGCGCCCCTGCACTCGTTTCGAAATCCTCCCAGATTGTATAACTTTCCAACTACGATTTTCCCCTGCTCTTTCTAAAGAGCAGCCTAATTTGAAAAGATCCGGTTCCCTTTGCCATGACAGATCCTTGTCTCCAGCCCCGGGGTTGTGGTACGTGGGGGTGAGGGCAGGCGCAGGTCTGCGCTGGGTCCCTGCCTCCCGCGGACTGGGAAGAGGGGGCGCGCGCCTGGCGGGGGCGCAACGGTGCCCAAAGGCTCGGAGTTCATTTTTGGCTTCTGAGCCAGGTGTTTTTATGCTCCCCTGTGATTAGCTGAATTCAGTTTATTTTGTCACTCTTCTCGCGTTTCCTTTTGGAATCTGCCCTTCCGCTTCTCGCGCCCCTAATCTCCCCCGAATCTCGGGCGTCGGGCCAGCCACAGGCGAGCGCTCGAGGTTGGGGACGCGTTTGGAGAAGCCGCGGTCCGGGCGTCGCCTGGACTGAGACCACAAGGGAGCGGGGACTCCAGATCAAGACCTACCAGGGCCACGGCCTGTGTTTATCTCCGAGGCTGTCGCTTGGCTCAGTTTCCTACCTTTGCACGGACTCTGCATTAGGGGTGGGTTTCATCTAGGGGTAAAGTGATTGAAAGTCTCCTTCGTTTGTCTAAATCTGGAGGGCATGGGTGGGGATGGGGGCGAGTTCTTGCCCCGGGCCCACCTCGCCCTGGCAAATACCACTTGGAGAGAAAAATCAGTGTCTTAGGTCCCCAGTGTATCCATCCACCGCCTAGACATGTCTTCTTTTGGTTTGTTTTGGTACCGTGAATATATTTTATATATATCCCTAAGCATATATAGATCCCCAAAACCCCGTGGCACCACAGAGGTCTTCTCCTGAGCTCTAGGGTCCTGTGATTCTCCTGAGCTCTAGGGTCCTGAGCTTCCTGTGATTCCAGAAGTAGCCCTTTCCACTATCCCACCGTCCCCCACTTGCCCACAAAACCAGGCATCATAACCAAGCAGACAAGAGGCCCTTAGGATCCTTATAAAATGAAGGGTAGAAAGAGCTTTAAGGGTCTCTACCCTAGTTCAGCTGCCACTACTATCACCACTAATCTCCCCAGAGTCTCCCCCAAACACCCCTCCCCTTATGCAGTAGGTAGAAGCTGACCCTCCAGGTCAAAAATCCTGGACTGCTATTCTCTCACTGCCATGTGACATTTTAGGCAAGTTCCTTAGCTTTTCTCGTCCCAGTTTCCTTTTCTATGAAATTGAAAAAAGCAATCATGCACACTTGCCTTGGCTAAGGGGCTGTGGTCGGGAGGGTGCCAGGCTGTCATGTATTGTAAACACTTTGAAAAACTCCAAATCACCCTATTTTAGGTGATATAGATAGAGGGCTGCTATTATGAAGATAGGTGCCCAATAAACATGGAAGGATTGAAGAAATGTCACTATTAGCCTAAATCAGATTAAAAAATGAAAAGCGAAAACCTGTGGTGCCTGGCACCGGGGATGTTTGCTGCTAGCTCTGTTCTTGGAAGAGTTTTAACTCTGTGCTGTTCTTTGCAGAAACTGCTTTCTATGAGGAAGTCCGAGGCCTTGGAAACTTTGCTGAGCCATTTAGTGGAGTGGGCTGCCCTTCCCCAGATCTCGGTTCCCCAAGGTGAGAGGCATGGTGCAGTGGGGGTGGCAGGCCCACCTGCGGCTGTTGGCCAGCTCAGCCACCTCCAGGGAGAGGTGACTGCTCCTCTTCTGTCTCTAAAGTGGGATTGATGGCACCTGTATCATGTGTTGGAAGCATCAGACCCAAGAATCACAGGGAAATGCTTGTGAAGCTGAGCTCTCTGCCACTTTGCCAAGCCCGGGGCCAAAGGAGGGACATCTTCCGTTTTTAAGGGAAATCGGGAATGTCCCAGCCCCACCACGGCTATTTTCCTCTATTACTTTAATTTTGAGCTTGGTGGGGGAAGCCTTTGGCATTCATCACCAGAAGCACTTTTATTAGAGCTGAAATCTTCCAAGCTTGCCTTTGTTACTTTAAAACTCTTTGGGGGTAATGAATATGGATGGATGGTAGTTTCCTATGAATATGGAGGAGCAGGTGGGGGTGCGTGGCGGATGGATCACTATTTAACATTAACCGCTGGTAACCTTTCCGCCTGTCTCACTCGCCCGCACTATTATCCCGAGGAGGGTCAGCGCCCGCTGCTTTTTTGCAAAATATGATTAGTCACTTCTTGCCACATGTGCTTGCCCCTGGACCTTATTTGCCATCCTACATAATTATTAGAAGAATCTTCTAATTTTATTTGAAATTCTAAGTTGACTCTTATGTCAAAGTGCCATGACACAGCGTTGTGTTTAATTTCTCTTTTGTTAGCCTCATTTGGGCTCCTAAAGAATTACCCTCAAAGGAAATGTCCACCCTGTTCATTTCTTCTTGCCACAGTTATCTGTTGGGGACCATTAATTACAGTCTGGAGGATTTGCTGTGAAAAGGTCCCACACTGTGCCAGGTATGGCCTCCTTCTTAGGTCCCCAGCCAGGGGTTTAAAGAACTTTCCTTTTGCACTGGCTGTTCCCTCTATCTGGAATGCTTTTCCTTCCTCGTCATCTGCTTGGTGAACTCCTATTGAATCTTAAGACTCACCTCAAGCCTTCCTGTTTGCAGGCATCCCTGACCTCCAGGAGTTGGCTGCCTCCTCCTGTACCACCCTGGTACCTCTCTCTGTCCTGGCACTTTGTACTTTTTGCTGCCACCAGATTTTTATGTTGCTGTAGCATACTGGTTGCCCGGTGTGTGTGGTCATCGATATGAACTCTGCAGTCAGACTTCTTGGGGTCCCGTTTTGACACTCCCCTCACTCCTTCAGTCATTTGTGTGATGGGGTGATAATATTGCTTGACTCTTGAATTGATAGGATTACATGCTATACGCGACTCAAAAGACTGTAGCTTGCAGCAGACATTCAGTATATGGTCAGTATTGTTGCCACATTGTCTGTTATGAGCTGTGAGCTTTTCAGGCGCAGTGAGAAAGATCTTTGTATTTACTCCCTTTTCCCTGACACATAGTGGGAGTTGTATTGCCAGCTCCCCCACAAGCTAGTGACACCCTGCTCTGCGTTTCCTGGCACTCTCTCTGTTTTGATGGCCCCCCTCACGTGGGGTTTTACTTTGTCGTGAATGATCTGGCTACACCGATGGTGAGCGCTTTTCCAGCAGGCCTCAGTCTTTCTCCCGTCCATAGGGCTGAACTTTCAGCCTGCTGTCTGTTTACACAGCAGGTAGCCTCCTTGTTTGGGGAAAGGAGGGAGGGAGGCTGGAGGAAGGAATGAGGACAGAGTCAGGAGGGAGGGAGAGACAAAAAAGTCCTTTTTGGGTTTTGTCAACTGAATGTTAGAAATAATAGGTTTTATAGTTTCAGAGGAGAAAGAGGTGATTTGGGCTGGACAGATGAGGGTTGTGAGCTTGACTTTAATGGCTAAAGAGAGGCCATTCGAATTGAAAGCGACCAGTGGAATTGGAGAAGTCACTAGGTATTTTATTTTTTATGAAAAGACATCTGTGTGTTTTTCGGTTTTGTGCCTGATTTAAGCAGGAATTGTTTAAAAAAATAAAATAAAATGGAAATGATTGTACCTCACAAGCCATATACAAGTATTTACTTTTTCAGCAACCTCTTCTAGAAACAATGGTTCTTTGTTTTCAAAAATCATACATTGCTAATATCAAAGGAGCATTTTGAAAGGAGTCTTCAATATCATGTGAAAAATTAAAGGATTGCTGTAGCTCAGAAACTGGAAAAGAATTCTTTTATATTCTTTTGGAGACACATTATGCTAAAACCATTTGAGAAGATAGCATATAAGTTAAATTTTCTTTGAGACTGGTATGTGACATTACGAAAATCAAATGCATTGTTTTTTGACAAGATTTGAGGACTAGTGTTTAGAAAAGCACTTTGTGTGGGAGATCGCTGAATTAATACCGTTGAAACCGAGGTTATAAAGATTGATAAGGAAGGTTCATTCACTAAAAAAATATAATGGCAGATGTAATAATGACGGCATTCACCACCTGTCAAGGGCATTTATTACGCACCCACAGGTACTTGGCAATCTGCGGCATGCTGCAAAGTTAGACGCCGTCCCTATTCATCCGAGAGCTTGTCATTGTAAGCCTCCTTTGTTGGGAGCACAACTTCTCTACTTGTCATTGGGCCTGAAAGACACTCCTTGTCATTATTTATGCTGTCTGGCTTTCTGATATTCGGGGCGGGGCAGGTCTTTTTTGCTGCCTTTCTTAATTGTCCTACACAAAGTGGTATTCCATAGTCCAAGAGAAGATGTCTCTGTCGTGGCAGAGCTCGCAGGTGGCAATGACTCTTACATTTGTTCACAGCATCCCCCGGGACACAGGTGGTTCCTCGTGGAAGGTCATGGGATTACTCTTCCAAGTACCCACAGGGCTTTGCTTGCCCCTCGGCTGTGACACGTTTTCCCATGTATTCTGCCCTCCCTGGTCTATGAGCAGAATGCACACAGTAACAGAAGGTCAGTGGCAGATCGTATCAAATGTTTGTTAAACTCCACTCCTGATGTGCTTCCTCCTGGACACGTGGACACATTGCTATGTACGCTAAATTGCCTGTTGGTACAATGTGAAATGCTGTTAACTCGAGTAATTAAAAGTTGACTCCAGGCAAATTTAAAATGGAAGGTGGACAAAGTTTTCCGGAGACTCTTCTATGAAGGGTGGTGTCAGCTGGCATTCAGTGGCCCAGTGACCTAACTGGGGTCAGAGGGGGAGTTCCAATTAACAGCCAGTGGCAGAAAAAAAAAATGCATCCAGTTCATGATTTAAAATAAAAAATTAATGATTTTTATTAAAAATATAGCCAACATACAATATTATATTACTTTCAGGTATACACCACAGTTTTTCAACATTTATATACCTAAAGAAGTGATCACCATGATAAGTCCAGCAACCATCTGACACTATACCACGCTATCACAGTATTATTGACTATATTTCCTATGCAGTACATTACATTACTTATTTGTTTTACATTTGGAAATTTGGGCCTCTTATTTCCCTTCACCTTTTTTCCATCCTCTTTTAATTTTTCAATTACAGTTGACATTCAATATTATTTTTATATTAATTTCAGGTACACAGCATAGTGGTTAGATATTTATATAATTTAAGAAGTGATTCCCTGACTAGTCTCGTACACACCTGGCACTATACATAATTATTCTCATATTGTTTACTATATTCCCTATGTTTTACTTTACATCCCAGTGAATATTTTGTAACTCCCAATTTGTGCTTCTTAATCCCTTCCCCTTTTTCACTCTTCCTCAACCCCATTCCCGTCTGGCAACCATCAAAATGTTCTCTGTATCCATGAGATTGTTTCTGTTTTGTTTGTTTGTTATTTTTTTCTTTAGATTCCACTTATACGAGCGAGTGAAATCATATTGCATCTGTCTTTCTCTCTCTGATGTGCTTAACTCAGCACAATACCCCCCAGGTCCATCCATGCCACCGCAGATGGCAAGAACCAGTCCCTTCCATGGCCAAGCAATATTGTGTAGTATGTATGTACCACCTCCTCTTTATCCATTCATCCATCAGTGAACACCCAGGCTGCCTCCACACCTTGGCCATTGTAAACAATGCTTCAATGAACATACAGATGCACACATCCCCTCGAAACAGCGTTTTGAGTTTCTTTGGATAAATACCCAGATGTGGGATTACTGGGTCCTTCTTTGTCTCTTCTTATAGCGTTTGTTTTAAAGTCTATTTTGTCTGGTATAAGTATTGCTACCCCAGATTTTATTTTGTTTGTTTCCATTTTCATGAAATATCTTTCTCCCATCCCTTAACTTTCACTCTGTGTGTCTTTCAATCTGAAGTGAGTCTCTTATAGGCAGCATATGTAAGGGTTTTGTTTTCTTATCCATTTAGCTACCCTGTTTTTGATTGGAACATTTAATCTATTTAAATTAAAATAATTGTTGATACATATGTAGTTATTGACATTTTATTATTCATACTTTTGATCTTCTTTGTCTTCTCTTTCAAGAAATCCCTTTAAGATTCCTTATAATACTGGTTTGGTGGTGATGAACTCCTTTCACTTTTTTTTTTTTTGTCTGGGAAGCTCTTTATCTGTCCTTGGATTCTAAATGATAACCTTGCTGGGTAGAGTAATCTTGGTTGTAGGTCCCTGCTTTTCATCAAATAGTTTTTGAGTGTTTTGTGCTAATCCCTCTGGCTTGCAAAATTTCTATTGAGAAATCAACAGACAATCTTATGGGGTTTCCCTTCTAAGTTACTAGTTGCCTTTCTCTTGCTGCTTTTAGGATTCTCTCTTTGTCTTTAACTTTTGCTATTTTAATTATAATGTGTCTTGGTGTGGGCCTCTTTGGGTTCATCTTGTTTGGGACTCTGCATTTCCTGGGCTTGTATGTCTATTTCCTTCACCAGGTTAGGGAAGTTTTCTGTCGTTATTTCTTTAAATAGGTTTTCAATCCCTTGCTTTCTCTCTTCTCATTCTGGTACCTCTATGATGCAAATGTTCTGGTACCTCTTCTCATTCTGGTACCTCTATGATATCATCCCAGAGTTGTCTTAAACTATCCTCATGTTTTTGGATTTTTTTTTTTTTTTTTTTTTTCTGTTCTGGGTAGATAACAGCTCTTTGCAATTGGGTGTTTTCTGCTACCTTGTCTTCCAAATTGCTGATTCGGTTCTCTGCTTCATCTAGTCTGTTGGTGATTCCTTCTAGTGCAGTTTTCATTTCAGTTATAGTATTCTTCACTTCTGACAGGGTCTTTTTTATGGTTTCTATGTCCTTTTTTATGCTTGTTATCTCTTCGTTGAAGTTTTCTCTGAGTTCCTTGAGCATCTTTATAACCATTGTTTTGAACTCTGTCTTTGGTAGGTTACTTGCCTCCATTTCAATTAGTTCTTTTTCTGGATTTCTCTCCTGTTTTTTCATTTGGGACATACTTCTTTGTTTCCTCATTGTATTGCCTCTCTGTATTTGTTTCTATGTGTTAGGTAGATCTACTACATTTCTCAGTCTTGGCCGGGTGGCTTTATGTAGTAGGTGCCTTGTGGGGCCCTGGCACAGTCTCCTGGTCACCTCTCCAGGTGCTCCAGAAGTGTCCCTAGTGTGGGCTGTGTGTGCCCCCCTGTTATAGTTGAGCCTTGATTGCTCATGTCAGTGGATGGGATTCATCCTCAGGCTGATTGGCTGTGGGATTTGGTGACATCCATGGCTTATGGGCATCTGTGTGTGGGGCTGTCATGCGGGGTTTCAGGTCCTGCTCCCTGCACAAGAACACAGCAAGTGGCGAGGCCAAAAAGGAACACCAACGGAGCCATGGCTAGGGGGTTCATGCCACTAGATTCTCAATGGCGGCTGGTCGAGACACAAAAGCAAACATCTGCCAGTACCCCAATGAGGGGTCTTCTTGCACCTCCGTCTCGCTGGTGGCCAGGCGAGACATAGGAAGTAGGATCAACACGATCTGCAACCTGCCGTCCTTCTCTGCCTGCCAACCAACCAACCAACCAACCAACCCCTTGCTAACTGCAGTCTGTGCTTGCGAGCTCAGCCACTGCAGTTATATCAGTGGCCAATGGCTAACTGGTTACAGCTGATGGCCATCTACTACCCGAGCCAGCACTTTCCCACGTGAGGCTGAGAGCCTGGAAACTGTGCTCTGGGACTCTGTCCCCATAGGGGCTTATCCCACAGATCAGGATTCACCCCAGTAGGTTCTGGTGCCTGTTGAGACCTTTTTGTGAGCCACTTGTGGGCCTAATTGGGTGGTGCTCTGCTGTGATCTGAGTCAACCTACAACTATGTTGGTTCTGGGGCCTCTAGGGATGGGCTGTGGTGTAGGCCTGTGATCTGCAGTCCCCTGCCTGTGACTGGCCGGGGAGTACCTGACAGGAGCTACAAAGCGATCCACTGGTCGCTGCCTATGCTGTACTTGGAGGGGTGTGGGAGAAACCATGCTGCAAACTGAAGATGGCTGCCACCAGTACTGGGTCTGGAGTAACTCCTCAAAAAGCCAGGAGGGCTTTGCCAGCTCCCTTAAGGTTCAGCCACTGAGAAAGCCTCCTGCTGTACATGAGTTGAGTGAGGCAGGTTCTCAGAGAATCACTACAGTGGGAAGAATTGTGCTGACCAGCTTAATGTAGATCCTGGTTTGGTGCCGGTGCTGAGCCTGGAGTGACTCAGCAAGTCTCAGAGCACACCAAGGCCAGTCGCTGCCCACCTGGAGCCTGTGGACTCTGATAGTTTGCCAAGAAAGAATGAAATGTGGGAGGGGCTGGCTGCTCAGGAGAAAGTGCCTCAGGCATCGTGGGAGTTTGGTGGGGCAGGACTGGAGCTCAACAGGCCAATCAGATTCAGATTTGGCCTGTGGGGGGCGGGCTCCACACCGGAAAGATGGTGCCCGCCTGCCGGCTGCAGGGGAGGAGGACTCCTCACAGGGAAAATGCCGACTGTCCTCCAGTTCCCCTTGGAAGCCACACACCTCAGTCTGCTCCCGTATGTCTCTGAGGCCTCCTGAGTCACCGTTCCTTCGCTGGAGCCCAAGGTGAGTGCCTGTGCGCGGGCCGTTTGAGGACGTCTGGGTTTCCCACAGCCTTCAGTCCCACCCAGATGGTTGGAATCCCCACTGTTTTTCACAGCCAGACGTTGTGGGGTCTCCTCTTTCTGGCACCAGTACTCTGGGCTGGGAAGCTTGGTGTGGGGGTCATGGGGTCCCTCGCTCTTCCGGGGAAAACCTCTGTGGCCATAATATCCCTCCTGATTCTCAACTGCCACACACAGGTGTGGGGCCCGTTCTGTGTCTCCATCCCTCCTACCAGTATCAACATGGCTTCCTTTTTGTATCCTTAGTTATGAAACTTCTGTTCAGCCAGACTTCAGATGGTTCTCTAGGTTGATTGTTCTGTAATTTAGTTGTAATTTTCATGTGTTCACGGAAGGAGCAGGCAGTATAGGATTTATGTACTCTGCCATCTTGGACCTCTACCCACTGTTCATGATTTTAAAAAATGTGATTGGGGAAAAATAAAGTATATTGTTAGCTTTCATTTCAGGTCATACTCTTGAGTTCTATAGAAGATTTTGATACGTAAAATACATTTATAGAACATGGTGTATTCTTTGAAACTGTTGTTGATGACACTGCCCGTCATTTTGTCCCAATATGCCTCATGTGAAGAGCTGAACTCCATGCACCCCTCGTCATTTTCAAGATAACATTTGCTCTTCTAGATTAACTCATAGGCTTGTTGGTGGGGCAATGAGAGGGTAATACGGCAGGTCTCCTTTATCACCTTGGCCAATAGGAAGCTCAGAAATGTATGCTGTCACTGAAGAAGGGTGATTCCTGGCATATTACTTTTTCCTAAAAGCAGAATCTTTATACTCTCTCATTTAATTTATTTTGTCCTATTCCATCTGTATATTTTTCTTACTAATAGCTTCAAATTCTTTTGAAAATTAAATATATATATATATATTTTTTAGATATCAATATTAACTATACATAATACATGGTTGTGTGTATATGTATACATGCATATAATACACATGCATACATGCATATATACATACATACGTAGATATATTAATATATATTTATATACACTCACAAATCATTCATAAATCCACACTTATTGAGCATCTGCTAGTTGCCAGGCAGTATTTGGTGCATTGAGGAATCTGAGCATAAATCAGGTAGCTTTCTTCTTTCATGTGGCTTACCTGCTAAAGGAGCCAGACTATAGTGATGGTGACATAATATGCTAATATGCTTGTGGAACAGAGAGGAAGGAAGGAATCTTGGAGCTCCTGTTACTTAAACTCTGCCCTTTCTTTCATCTTTGACATCTAATCTGTCACCCACTCCTGTCTTTCTGGCTTCACCCCTTTTCCCATCCACGGTCACTGTCGTTAACTCACACCTCAGTTGCTCCAACTGCTTTCCATCTGGCATGTCTTCATCAATTCTTCTTTCATAGTTGTCTGATTATTTTTCCTGAGACTTAGTTTTTATCTCTGAGGCTTCCTACTGTGGACCCCCTGCCATGATAATAATAGTGGTAATTAATCATATGGAGGCTTACTCTGAGTCCTGGCTCGGCAGGTGTTATCTCATTTAAACCCTGTAAAGGCGGTGGGGTCACCACGATTATAATTCCTGGGTGATGAGTGAGGGAAGTGATACTCAGGAGGCTGAAACCACTTGCCTGAAACCATACCTGCTACTCCAGGGCACTCGAACTCCAAGCTTGTGGTCTCAGTTCTCCTGACATCTGACTTCCTGCTGCTGCTGGTCCAGCCATGTGGCTTTCTGTCCCCTGATACTCAGCCCTGGTTCTGAATTCATTCCTGTGCCTCTTCTGTGTTTTCCTGGAAGGAATTGGTCTCACCTGTCTGCTCTGTTTAGTGAATCTTTCCAGTCATTCTGGGCTGATCTTTTAGTGCTGGTGGGCAGGACCTGAGGCTGCCAGCAGGGCTGGGTTAATGGGGGTACATCATGTGACCCCATGGGGGTGATGGCCAGACTCCACCCAGAGCTCTACATTTCCATTCTGGGTACCAAACATCTCCAGGGGCAGACGAGTCCTGGGGCAAGATCAGAGGAGCAGGTTGTATGAGCTGATCAAGTAACTTGATGGTGAAGTGGAGGAAGGGATCCAGGCTTTCAGCAAGAGGCCGATGCTTCTCCAGGCTGCTTCATGGCTCCTCCATGAAGACTTGGTTGCAGCCCACATTCATGTTCCCCCATCCCCCAATTCCTGCAGCATTCCAAGAGAACCAGCACTGGCAGTTGGGTCTTAGTTGTTAAAACCTTTTGGTTGCAAGCAACAGAAACCAGCTCAAGCTGGTCTAAGGTACTGGACACTTTGCTTCACTCATTTGGATTGTGATTTTCTTATACATGGTGGCAGACACTTAATGCTGTCTCTCTCCTACAGCTGTGAGTATCACGCTGAGCACAGAGAAAGTGTTCAGTAAATTCACCGGCCCCGTCACAGGCACTTGGGATCCAGCAGTGAACAAATGAATCCCTTCTTTCCTAGAACATACCTTCCTCAAGGAGGAAGAGACAGTAAATGACAGACATAGTAAATGTGGAATTTTATAGTATGTTACAAAAAGAAAAATCAGAGCAGGGTACGGGGATGGAGAATGCTTAGGGACTAGGGTCTCGTTGGGGACAGGTGGCAGTATTGAAGAATGGAGTAAGGGCAGGCCTTATTGAGAAGGGAGCAAAGACTTATAAAGGGCTATGGGTGGGAGTCAAGTGGTTACAGGGAAGGAACATTCTAGAAGGAACAATCAAAGCATAGGCCCTGAGTCAGGAGTGTGCCTGATGTGTTTGAGAAACAGCATGGGGGCCGGTGGCTGGAGCCCAACGTGAGCTTGTTCCTTGAGCGTGGAAGGGGAATGCTTCTTGGTGAGCACCACTGCTCCCTGCTGCCTTGTCGTGCGGTTCTGAGAGGTCAGGCCTGAAGCAAATGCTTCATTTTTAACTTGAACTCTTATTTTTTGAAGGGGGCAGCCTATCAGGGTTCTGGCCATGTGTATGCTGAGGGATGCCTTTTTTTTTTTTTTTTTTCTGAAAAAGCCTAGCTTGGGAGCTTCTCTTGTTTGTAGATACATTTCAAAAACATCGTCTTCCAGATGCTGTGTCTCCACAGCACATTTTGGATGCCTGACATTTAGAATCCTGGAAACGAAACCTCCAGTGTCTTGTATCTCTTTGGAAATGATGAATTTCAAATGAACCCAAGTTAATGTAGTGCTTGTGAAGGGCGCCAGACAAACCGTGTTCAAACTGTAGACTTGACAAAACAGGTCCAGTAGGGCCACGCTCAGCAGATGGCCCTGCCTGCCCAGCCTCACAACAGACCCAGACGTCGCCTCTGAGCACGAGAACGTAACTTCTGTTTATGTTCCCTTCACTCTCCCACCTCTGGGTGACCATGCTGTTACCAGCAAATTGTCTTACCTCATGCGAGTTAGTGATGGGATAACTAATCAAATTTCTATTTTAATTGGGATGTTTGGTGCCAGGCAGATGCACCCAGGGACACTTGTAGGCTGTCACCTGGACCTCATGAGTCACTGCTTTTTGTTTGGCCACGTAAACGTGGCCCTTGAACAAACGTTAGCTGTAGACTGCTGTCTCTCTCCACAGGGAGACTGAGCAATAGTGATCTCAACTATTGACATTTGCAGCTGGATTGTTCTTTGCTTGGAGGGGAGCTGTCCTGTGACTGGTACAATATGTAGCCACATCTCTGGCCTTTACCCACTAGGTGCCAGTAGCACCTCCTCCGGTTGTAACAGCCAAATGTCTCCGGGCATTGCTACATGTCCTCTGGATGACAAGAGGGCTGTAGACCATCAGATGCTAATATCTGGGTGACAGTGATCACCCCGTGTATTTGGGAAGTGGTTTTACAAACATAGGACTTTTAAAAAGATTTTTATTAAAATATAGCTAACTTACAATATTGTATTAGTTTCAGGGCTACACCATGGTTATTCAGCATTTACATACCTAGGGAAGTGACCACCATGATAAACCCAGCAACCATCTGACACTGTACTGCACTATTACAGTATTATCGACTGTGTCCCGTATGCTGTACATCACATCCCCATGACTTATTTGTTTTATATGTGGACATTTGGACCTATTATTCCCCTTCACCTTCCCCCTCCACCTTTAAAATTTTTCAATTATAGTTGACATTTAGTATTATTTTATATTAATGTCAGGTGTACAACAGAGTGGTTAGACATTTATATAATTTAAGAAGTGATCTCCCTGACTAGTCTAGTACCCACCTGGCATTATACATAGTTATTACCATATAGTATATATCATTGACTATGCTCGCTGTGCTTTGCTTTACATCCCCGTGACTGTTTTGTAACTACCAGTTTTTCCTTCTTAGTCCCTTCACATTTTCCACCCTGCTCCTACCACCTCCCATCTATCACCCTAACTAGTGCCCATCTGACACCACACATAGTTATTACAATATTATTGACTGTATTCCTTACCCTATACCCTACAACCCCATGACTGCTGTGTAACAACCAGTTTGTACTTAAGCGCTTCCCCTTTTGCACCTACCCTCAATCGCCCTCCCATCGGGCAACCATCAAAATGTTCTCTGTATCTATGAGTTTGTTTGTTTATTTTGTTATTTAGGTTTTACTTATAAGTGGAATCACATGACATTTGTCTTTCGCTGTCTGACTCACTACACTTAGAATAATACCCTCTATGCTATCCATGTTGTCACACATGGCAAGATTTCATTCCTTTTTATGGCTGAGTAATGTTTCATTGTATATGAAGTCTGGCAATTAAGTTAGTGAACTCATCCTAGAAAAAGTGCTACATGCCTCATTGCTGAATATCACTACGGTCACCTTCGAAGTGTTCCCCTTGGGAACCTATGCACTGATGCCAGTGCCTAGTCCACCCTTCAAAGCAATTTTGGAACTCTTTATCTGGAATGGCCATCAGAGCTGTCATTGTATTACCCTTGATGTCCTGAATGTCATCAAAATGTCTTCCTTTCAATATTTCTTTTATCTGCGGGTAAAGAAAGCAGTCACTGGGGGCCAGATCAGGTGAGTAGGGAGGGTGTTCCAATACAGTTATTTGTTTCCCGGCTAAAAGCTCCCTCACAGACAGTGCCGTGTGAGCTGGTGCATTGTCATAATGCAAGAGCTCCTTCAGGACCATTTTTGCACACACCTTTCTAATTCCAAGATTTTCAGTTAAGATTTTCCTAACTGTTTCTCTATTGATGTTTACTTGGTCTGCTATGTTTCTCACATTCAGCTGACAATTTTGACGCACAATTCGACAAATTTTTGCAATGTTTTCGTCAGTTCTGCTTGTTACTGGCCACCCTGACTTCTCTTCATCAGTGATGGGTTCTCTCCCCTCAGAAAAACATTCAATCCGTTTGTACACTGATGCTTTCTTCATGGCATTATCCCCATAAACTTGGATTAACATGTCCCTGATTTAACTTCCACTCTTGCCAAGTTTAACAAGGAATTTAATGTTGTTTGTTGCTTTAATTCAAGTTCAGACATTCTTGCAACAGCACACACAAAAACACACAATAATAATGAATGCCACTCAGCAAGATACTGCCACACGTCGACATGAACACAGCTGTGAGACACTGATATACCAAGGTTATGAAACCTTACCGAGCTGTTTATACAGGGCTGCCAATGTAAGTGCATGGTGGCAAGTTTGTGAACATAATTGTCAGAATATGTACCACCTCTTCTTTTTCCATTCATCCGTTCAGGGACACCCAGGTTGCCTTCATATTTTGGCTATTGTAACTAATGCTGCAATGAATATGTGGATGAGTACATCCCCTTGAAGTCGCGTTTTGGGTTTTTTCGGATAAATACCCAGAAGTGGGATTACTGGGTTCTTCTGTGTCTCGTCTTAAAAGCTTCTTAAAAGCCTTTGTTTTAAAGTCTGTTTTGTCTGATGTAAGTATTGCTAATTCAGCTTTTTTTTTTTTTTCATTTCTATTTTCTTGAAATATCTTTTTCCATCCTTTTACTTTCAGTCTGTTTGTCTTTCAATCTGAAGTGAGTCTCTTACAGGCAGCATATGTATGGGTCTTGTTTTCTTATCCATTCAGCCACCCTGTGTCTTTGATTGGACCTTTTAATTCATTTACATTTAAAGTAATTGTTGATAGATACGTAGTTAGTGTCATTTTATTATTCATCTTTTTTAATTTTTAATTTTTTTTTCTCTTAAAGAAGTCCCTCTAAGATTCCTTGTAATACTGGTTTGGTGGTGATGAACTCCTTTAGCTTTTTTTTTGTCTGAGAAGCTCTTTGTCTGTCCTTCAATTCTAAATGATAGCTTTGCTAGTAGAGTAATCTTAGTTATAAGTCCTGGCTTTTCATCACTTTGACTATTTCCTGCCAATCCTTTCTGGCCTGCAAAGTTTCTGTTGAGAAATCAGCAGACCGTCTTATGGGACCTTCCTTGTAGGTAACTAATTGCTTTTCTCTTGCTGCTTTTAAGATTTCTTCTTTGTCTTTAACCTTTGCTATTTTAATTATGATGTGTCTTGCTATAGTCCTGTTTGTGTTCATCTTGTTTGGGACTCTCTGCATTTCATGGACTTGTATGTCAGTTTCCTTCACCAGATTGGGGAAGTTTTCCATCATTATTTCTTCACATAGGTTTTCATTTCCTTACTTTCTCTCTTCTCCTTCTGGTACCCCTATGATGTGAGTGTTGGTATGCTTGATATCGTCTCAGAGGCTCCTTAAACTGTCCTCATTTTTTTGCATTCTGTTTTCTTTTTGCTGTTCTGTTAGGGTGTTTTCTGCTACCTTATCTTCTAAATCGCTGATTTGCTCTTTTGCTTCATCTAATCTACTGTTGATTCCCTGTAATGTGTTCTTCATTTCAGTTATCGTGTTCTTTATTTCCGTCTGGTTCTTTTTTATGTTTTCTATCTCCACTTTTATATTTCCTACCTCTTTGTTGAAGTTCTCCCTGAGATCACTGAACATCTGTATAACCAGTGTTTTAAACTCTGCATCTGGTAGATTGCTTGTCTTTATTTTGTCTAGTTCTTTTTTCTGGAGCCTTGTTTTTTTCTTTCATTTGGGACATGTTTCTTGTCTCTCCATTGGCTGCCTCCCTGTGTTTGTTTATATATATAAGGCAGGGCTGCTATGTCTTCCGGTCTTAGTAGAGTGGCCTTATATAGTAGGTGTCCTGTGGGGCCCAGTGGCACTGTCTCCTTGAGCTGAGTGCTCCAGGTGTGTCCCTTGTGTGGGTTGTGTGTGACCTCCTGTTGTAGTTGAGCCCTGGTTGCTGTTTGCATGTGAATGGGAGGGATTGACTTTTGGGATCATTGGTTAAGAGGACTGGCTGTGACTACAGTGGAGGAGCTGCTGTGGAGGGGCTGACCCTATGGAGCAGGGTTCACTTTAGCAGGGCTCTGGTGCCTGCCCACTGTGCCCTTTGGGTGTGTCGTGCTTGGAGGTGGCCGGGTGATGCTCCAGCTCTGTTTAAAGCTGGCCACTGGGTGTGCCAGTCCCAGAGTCACCTGCAGGGGACCCACTGCAGGCTAAGTCCAGCTGCATCCTGTGCCCTGTCCCGGGCCACCTGGCATGAGCCACAAAGCTATCTGCAGATGACCACCACCCACGCTGTGCTTGGAGGTACCATGAGAGGCCAAGGCACGAACTAAGGCCGACTGCCTCTAGTGCCAGGCTAAGGGCTGCTCAGCCAGAGGTACAGGACATGCTGAACACAGATGCTGCTTGTCTGGGTTCTGAGAACCTTTGAGAGACTTTAGGAAAGTCTGCAGCATGAGCCAAGACAAGCAGTTTGAGGTTTGTACCAAAAAATCCCTGGAAGCAGCTTGGGTGTGCCTGAAAGTTGAGTGGAGCGTGGTCTCAGAATCCCCAGGTCACGGTGAATGAATGGCATTAGTTACGTTGCTGGAAACTCAGATATAGCCGCCACCTGCATCTGCATGCACAGAGCGGGAGGGCTCAGCAAAGAAACAATGGCTCCACCAGCTCCTCCATCTGGGAGAAAGCTGCCCCTGCAGCACTTACTTACCCTGAAGCCAGACAACTCAGTTCCTCCCTGTATGTCCCTGGTGCCATTTGAGCTGCTGCCCCAGTGCTGGGGCTCAGAGCGAGTGAGTCTGTCAGTGAATAGGTCCATGTATGGTCCCTTTAAGAGGAGCATCTGGGAGTGCAGCCACCCTCTGTCTCACTTAGCCACAGTCTCCACTGGTTTTCACAACCAGAAATTATTGGGACTTGTCTCCCTGGCACTGGAACCCTGGGCGGGGGAGTTTGGTGTGGTACTAGGATCCCTCACTCCTCTGGGGGGGTCCTCCACAGCCAAGATGTCCCTCCCAATTTGTAATGGTCACACATGGGTGTCTCTGTCCCTCCAACCAGTCTCAAGGTGGCTTCTTCTGTATGTCCTTAGTTATAGGGCTTCGGTTCAGCAAGACTTCAGGTGATTCTCAATGATGGTTGTTTTATAGTTTAGTTGTAATTTTGATGTGGTCCTGAGAGGAGACCAGCACAGTGTTCGCCTACTCTGCAACCTTTACTGGCACAAACGTACTACTTTTGATAAAATAACCCGTAAGTTGGACAGGGATTATGCCTTATAACAATGAAGACAGCAACATACACTTTTTCTTTTCATTGTAGAATTAATATATGTTCATTTTAGAAAACTTGGGAGCAAAACAAAACTATCAAATTAAACTGAAATTCATCTGTGTTCTCACCAGCCATCAAGAAATGCTATTAATATATCTAGTCGTTTTCATGCGTACACCCATGTGAATATGAAGCTATACTTTTGTTACTAAAATAAGATCATACTTTTTGTACTGCGTCCTGATCTAGTCCGTCTCTGTGTGTATTGTGAGCATGTTTTGTGCTATTGAATATTTTTACCTGTGATTGTAATAACTGCATGGTGTTGCATCATGGAGCTGGACCAGTCAGTCCCCTATTATTGGTGTTTAGGGTGTTTCCAGTTTTTCTCCACAAACACTGCTTTGATTATTCCTTTTTTAATACTTAGAAACACTGACACTGGGAACTAGGGTGTGGATTTTGATCATGTGTGAGGGGGGTGAGTGGGAGGGATGAGTTGAGAGTGACAGGTGTTCAAGCTTTAGTCATCTGGGTGGGTGAAGTTGGCTCCAAGGATGGAGGTGGGATGGAGGGAATACGGTTTTTGCGGTGAGCCTGATCTCACTGACAATGAGCCCGCAGTCAACTGGAGATATCTGGTGGCCAGTTAGAAATGAGGGTCCCGGCTTGAAATAGCCATTTGGCGTGATCTTCCAGAAGGTGAGGTTGAAGCCTTTATCATGGCACTGTGTCACAGAAGTCTAAGGCAAGCCACATGTGTAATTTTTATATTTCTAGTAGCCACAGTGAAAAGATAAGTTGAACAGGTAAAACTTTTTTAGTAATATGTTATATTTCATCCAACATATCCAGACTGCTATTTCACTGTGTGACACTAGTCACGTTGCAGGTGCTCAATAGCCATGTGTAACTTGTGGCTACCATATTGGACAAGGCAACTTTGGGACATCAAATCATAGCAGTGTTCACTTTGTCCCCCAGAAGATATTTGGCAATGCCTGGAACAATTTGGGTTGTCACTGGAGGAAGTGCTACTGGGATTAGTGGGTAAAGGCCAGGGATGTGGCGAAACATCACACAGTGCGCGGGAAAGCCCTCCAAGCAAAAAATGATCCAGTCCAGATGGTCTGTAATGCTGGGGTTGAGAAACAGTGGTCTACAGCTTTGTATCCATTTGTTCAAGAGCCCATATGTGCCAGGAATGTGTGAGAAACTCTACAAAGATTATCTCATGGAATCCTCAGAGCACCCCTATGGGGTAAGTATTGTTACAACCGCCAGATTACTGATGAATGAACTGAGTTCTAGAGAAGTTAGGTGCATCTGTCAAAGGTCATGGAGCTTGGGTTGAAACTCAGGCCATCTGACTCAAAAATAGAGACAGAGGCTATATGGACGTAAGCCTTAGCATTCTCTCAAATAGTCAAAGTTATTCAAAACATTTGGTTAAGTTCAATATCCCATCTTTCAGTTAGTGGTGAATAAACATAGTGTATTGTATTTTTACTTTATCTTAAAAAATTCTTTTTTTATTATACTTGTTTAGTTTGTCACATTGTTATGGTCAAGTGGAAGACCATCTAATCTCAAATGTCTTTGGCGTCTTGGACAAACCAGCTAAGCACTCTGAATTCCAGGTATGTCCATCTATAAAATGGGCACAAATAATGCCTACCTCACAGGGTTGATGTGGGGACTGAATGTATTAGAGTGTTTGAAAGCCTATTTACTAGCTGCTTAATAAATCTAAGCCAGAACTGTATAACCACGTCCTTGGTTAAAACTCTCTGTCATCCATAAAGGAAAGGGTCTGATGCCTGATTTTGAAGGGCCAGATGACTGTGCACACCTTGTCCACTTGTAGGTTACAATCATGGGAACGAGATACTGGTTAACAGAATTATGTTTCTTGACAATTTCAAAGAAAGAGTAATTGCCAGAACTGTCCTGTGTGCCCGGTGCCTTGAAACATTTTAGGAGCCGTATCATTTCTGAGGCAGAATAAAGCTGAAGAGAGGTGGCATCCAACATAGCACGTTAAAAAAGAAAAAGAAAAAAAAAAAAAGTCTGAGCAAGGGCATTTGCAGTATGGAAGTGGAATACTAATTGAAATCTGACTGCCAACAGGAGCTTTGGAAAGAGCCCAATCAGGATTAGACTAATTAAGACATCTTTAAAATTGAACAGGTTGGACTGTCTTAAAGAAGAATTGAACTAAGTGAAAACTATATGCTAAGGAATGTGACTCTGGAGGTTTGAAGAAGCAAAACAAACAAACATGAAAATAATTATGGTAAAGTCAAAGGAAGGAAGAAGAGATGCTGGTTCTGTGGATTCGAGCACGTCAAACTTACCGTAGTGGACATGGATATTCTAACATGTCTCTGACGTTGACCAGTTGGTTTAGTTGTTGGGCGGAGATGTCATTCAAACCATCTTGGAAATAAACTGGTTTTCTTATACAGGCCAGCTTGGATAGTTTTTTGGGAACACTTTCCGCAGACTTGCACCACTAGAAGAAAGCCCAACATATTTAAACAGAGCCCATTTTTAACATACACAGTTGTGTAGTTTTAAAAACGCTTTAATGCATTTTGTCTCTCAGCTTCACTTCCTTTGTTTCCTACCAAGCTAATCAAAAAGTCTTTCTTTTAATGTGTTGCTAAATAAAGTAGTACTCCAAAAAGCACAGATAAGATGCCTAATTTTTAAGGTTGTGCTAAGAACCAAACTAACCTGACAGCCTATATTTAGTATAATGATTTGTTTGCTCTTCCGGAAAGCTAACAATTTACTGTAAAATTTTGGATACAAAAGGTGAGGTTCTACCAACTACAAAACATAATCAATAGTGTTACTCAGTACATCGGAAGATTCCAGTCCTTCCAAGAAATATTTTGACAAGACTTAAAATAGTTAAAACTTAATCGTATTTGCTCGTTATCAGAAACAGGAGTATGTGTGCCACTGCCTCACAATAAATATTTCTGTGATTAGAAAACTTGTTATAGTCCAACAGCAAGTTTGCTCAAGCCTTAAATTGTTTTTCGTAATCTGTAAATAATGTTGACATTACTTTGGCATTACAATAAATATTAAGGCTATTTGGAAGTGAATCTGCGAGTTTCGATGCCGGCCGCACAAAACAGACTTATGTATATTATTGGCACGCTGGATTAGGAAACTTCACAGTCTCAGCATTTGGAAAGCAGGCTGACATACTTCATATTATCATTATTTGTTTGGGGGTTCAAAAGTCATATAATTAATACACTAATAAACTATTCCGTAGAGCTGTTTTTCAGAAGCACATTACCACATGCTTTTTAAATAACATAATAACTGAAGGCTTGTTCACAATAAGTAGCAATTGATAGTAAAACAGTTAACTGATTGGCTTAACCAATCTTATTAGCAACAAGTAATGCAACCTTAGAACATGGGGAGACATAAACAGGGGAGAAAATTGAAGTTTTCAGAGTAATTTTTGCAAGCAAATGGATTGTGATTTCTGGGAAAGATATGGAAAATGAAATCTAGATGCTGGTGGTTACAGACAAGGATTTTTTTTATACTGGTGGCAGTGCTATTTTTCTGTACTAAATAGGAAGAGGAAGGAAAGAGGTCATAGAGGAAATAATGAAAAGTTTCTTTTAGAAATCTGGTTATTCATATTAAAAGCTGCTAATCTCCCCCTTGTGGCACCCCCTGTTCTTTAAGCTGATCACAGTGGCCACTCTTTGGGCAGAATCATGTCCGTTCTGACAGTCCTATGTCCTGCCTTTGGAGAAGAGGTTACATTCTGCTGCTGCTCAGCTTGGCCTTGAACTCTGGGCCATCAGCTCCTTTCTATAAAACGTGGGCAGGTTGCTTAGGTCGAAAATTCAAGGTCAGTCATTTCTGTTGTTTCTCCTTTAATCAACTGAGTGCCGGTCCACACACTCCACCAACGTCAAATCAAATGAGAAGAAGTAACAATACAAAGATCTTTTTCTTGGACAGTAGAAGAAAACAGGAGAAATAAATACTTAGTTTTGAATTAACTAATGCTCTGAATTGCGAGACCCACCCCTTGGTGCCACGTTGCAGGAAGCCTCAGGTAGGGCATTCTGGGGTCGGGGGGCATCCAATAGGAAAGTGGAGGGGCAGGTGTTTGGAAACCTGCAGAGTGATGTACAGATGTGGGCAAGATAACCATCATCATTATGGTCGAGCAGAACAGTGTCACCTCACAGGCGACAACTAGGACGTGGGGACAGTCTTGATCATTTGGTGAAGCTTCCCTGAACAGATACCGTCTACAGGGCTTTTTGCTCGGGGCTGAATTGGCTGTTTGGTACTTCACAGTTTGTAAGCTGCTCTCATTCATGGTCTGGTGTTCGCTGCTCCAAATACCATGATTCCCTCTTTCTCTTATCTGCCTGACCCACTTCATCAGGAACCCTTTTCTGCTCTCCCTTCCAAACACAAATAAACAGAAAAAAGTTCCGCCTTCAAAGTGTGCTTCTTACTTAATCGAGGTTTCATCACCCTCGTGCCGTGAAAAGGCACCGGCCCCACCGTGGGGCCCTCTCCGTTGTGCTCGCTTCGCTTTTCTCCGTGGCAGTCGCCACCTGCCATTGCAGCCTGTCTGTTTCTGTATTCGTTGTCACTCTCCTCTTGCTAGAGTGCCAGCTCCGTGGGTACAGGAACCTCCTCTGTTCTGTCCACTGCTCTGTGCCTCGTACCGGCTACACAGCAGGTGCTCAGTACGTGTTACCCGAGTACACCACGGGGCAGACCGGGTAGGTACTATTCCTAGGTTACCTACGAGAAAACTGAGGTCCAGAGAAGCTTGTGGCTGACCCAGGGCACCACAGCAAGGAGGTTTGCCCACTGTCCCGAACAACACTGCTCAGCTTCCTCCTTCTCACTCTGGTTTCCAGGTACCAGGAGCACTTGGTGTACACCCATCAGCTCACATCATTGCTACAACACCCAGAGTCTATCTGTGCCCTGTGCGGCTACCATTCAGATATATGATATGGGTCAATCTGAAATCCTGTGGCCAGGCAGTTCGCTTTCAATTTCTTGACCTTCACGGTTAGAGGTGACCTTGCGGTCAGACTAATAATGTGGATCTGGGCTGCTCCTGGTGAATAGATGTGACTCATTTAGGACGAGTGGAGGGGGGAGTCCAGGAACCTCGATGTGCAATGATGCTTTTCACACACCCCCACACCCCCACCAGGCCTCGCTCTTTTAAGACAATTTTCCGAGCCCTGGACTCTGGGTTCTCCAGCCTGGCGGGATTAGACCTCTGAACGGACCAGAGTGGAGAAAAGAGAGTGAGCAGGGAATGGAAGGGTAGATACAAAAAGAAAGGGCTGGAATTAGGGGAAACAGTACTGGGAGATGTGGAAATGAAGACAGATAATGAAAGAAGCATTAGGGTGTGCACACAGGAACAGCGCACGGACCCTTGCGATTCTGGAAAAAGTGGGCACTGGACTGGTTTGAGGGTCTGGCTCAATTATTTGCCTTTGATTAGAGTATGACTCTTTAATGTTTACCTTTTAAAATAATATCTAGTTTTCTTATTGGAAAATAGAAAAAGTTTATTATAGAATAAAAAATACACAAACATCTATAGAAAAAATTTAAATTATCTGTAAACTCACCACCCAGAGACAATTATTAACATTCTGATGTGTTCCTTCTAAGTCGTTTTTGTGTGTGTGCTATGTTCATAGATAATATAATTTTCACATATGCATAGTGACTTTTTGTCCTGGTTTACACATTTAGTACTAAGTCATGAGCATTTCCCCTTCCTGGTACATATTCGTTAAAATATAATTTTAATGATAGCATGAGATCCCTGGGTTGGGCGTGTCATAATTTAATAAACCATCTCTCAATATTTAGATGGCTTCCCATTTTTTATGATTGTAAAAATGCTGAGGAAAATGTCCTTGTGTGATACATGAATCGTATACCACATCTATGATTAATTTGGGGGCATAGATTCCTAGAAGTGGAGCTCCTGGGTCGAAGGCGTGAGTAGTTTTAAACTCTTGGTACTACTGTCAAAGGGTTTTGAACCTCAGTTTTCCTCTCTCAGCTGTCGTGAGGATTGAATGAAACCCTACACACTCCTCGGCAATGTGCGCCCCACTGCAACAGGCAACCTTCAGGCAGGGTGCATTATCATCGTTTCCATGAACCTCGAAGAAGCCCCTCTAGCTAATGAGAATCTGGAAAACTTTTTTCCCCCGTTTCTTAAGAAGATCTGTGCTATACTGGAAACTGGTGCAAGACGCAATTTAAGGATTTTCATCTGCTTCGGGAAATAAAATCTAAACACGTATTTTAGAAACTGCTGTAAATTTCGCTAAGCTGCAGTGTTTTCCTTAGAAGTCTAGGACATATGGTTAGTCTTCCAGTGTTACTAGTAACAAAGTCCTGAAAATATTAACTATTTCATTCTTCCGAGGCTAGTGTGAAATTATCCTTTATTTTCTTTCTTGCCTCCCACACTTTGGTTTTAACAAAAAACGAGACATTCCTATTATAAGTAATTACAGCCCTTCTGTTACAGTCTTTCAGAGCCATAAAATTAGCTATTGTACTAAATAATTAGCACATGCCATTCAGAATATCCTAAAAATTATACGCAACATCAAGCAGGAACTATACACTGACACTTGGCCACCTTCTCTACAAAACTGCTCAATGAAAATTAGGTGTTGGCAACAGGTGCCTTGAAAACAATTTATTAATTGTAAAAAAAAATGAAGTATTTGAATGACGGCACGTAAAAGCGTTTTCAAGTTTGGAATTGTATGAACTCTGACTTCTTAAACACAGTCTTGCCTGCTCACACGCTAATTGTATCCTTAAAGATAAGTCTACCAGCGACTTTCCCAGCAGCTGATGGAAAGCTCATGCACAGCCCGCTGAGTACCCCCAGGCTTGAGGAGGTGAACCAATGAAGACTGGGACCTCCAAAAACTTGCTAAGCCCGGTGCAGAGAGGGTGCCACCGGAAAAGGGTCAATATTATGCTTCGTTCCTTCAGCCACTGAGGATTATATGTACATTGATTTTTTTTAATGCTTAACCAAAATCTGTCTTTTTGAAAGGTTTAATAGCTTTGCAGTTGGTTAAGGAGTTTAATGATTTTACAAGTTGGAGATGGAGAGTCACACTTGTAATATTTCATAATATAGTGATTATTTCCAGGTCCTCTAACTGGGGGAACGTGGCTTATTGAGACCATGTGTTTTGGAAGTCTCCTGAATATTATGTTGTAATTTTGACTATTTGAAATAATTTAGCTCAAATTAGGAAAGAGTCTGACTTCTAGAATGTTTTTTAAAAGGCAGTTTAGTATGTGACCAGGTAGAAATGGATACTAAACTGACATTCAGGCTTAGTACGGGTTTAGTAAGGATTAGATAGTCATATATTTAAAATAGACATAAGGACACAGAATATTAAAAATATATATATTAACTCCCCCCAAAAAAAAACGAAGCTGATATCTTATATTAATATCAGACAAAATAGACTTAGTAGAGTTAAAAGATGGTCATTTTATACAAAGAAAGGCTTTAAGAATGATATAATAATTTTAGATATGGTTTTAAGATATAAAATATAACATGTACCTAAGGCTTAAACTATACAGGAAAATTTTATAGCACTACAAGAAGAAATCGACAAGGCCACAGACAACCCCCTTCTTAATTATTGATTGAAGAGGAAAATGTGAGCAACTGACAATAGGGATCTAATGGACGTATTTAGAACTTGGTACCACTTTGTACCCAAATGGAAGAATGCACATGGGCTAGTCTCAAAATTGACCACATGTGTATGCCAGTGACTCTCAAGTAGAGCAGCATGTTGGAATCACCTGGGGTGTTTTAAAAGCGAGTCATGTCAGGCTTTCTGATGTAATTGGAATGGAGTACATCCGGGCATCAGGACTTTTAAATCTACCAAAGTGGTTCTAATGTGCAGTCCAGATTGAGAGCCATGGTTTTAGCCTAAAGCAGCCTCGACTTATTTCAAAGGACAGCACCTGAGGGACCACCATCTCTGACCAGATTGCAATGGCTTGAGAAAGGAATAACAAAAATATAACTCGAAAAAGCCATATACTTGAAATTTGAAAATTACACTTCTGAACAATTTATGGGACACAATGTAAGTAAAAAGAAAACAATGAACTCTTTAGAGCTGTTGGGCAGCAAATGTAGCTACATCATGGTATACTGAATAAAGCTAGAGCAGTAAGAAGAGGGACATGCACTTAGATGAGACAAGAAAAAGACTGAAAATTAACGAGAAATTAATCTCAGAACAGAGAAAGAGAATAGCAGATTAAACCCAAGGAAACTAGCAGAAAGAGTACAAGTCAGAGAAGAAATTAATGCAATAGAAAAATAAAGATACAATAAGAGAGAACAAACAAAGCCGATAGTTGATTCTCTGAGAAGATTAATAAAATAGACAAAATTTTTCAAAGTTAATTAAGAAAAATAGAGAAAGAAGGCACAAGTAAATGATTTTAGAAATAAAAAGATGATGCAGAGATTAAATTGATGAGGATATCATGAATAAAACATATGTGCCAATAAATTTGAAGTCCTCAATTAAATGAATGAAATACTAGGAAAAAATGTAACATCATAACTGACTCAAGAGGAAATCGTTCTACAACCATTAAGGAAATTGAATCAGTGGTTAAAAATCTTTTCACAAAGAAAGCAGTAGAACCAGATGATTTGAGAAGGGAGTCTATCAAATATTGCAGGAACCAATAATTTTACCTTATACAAACTTACAGAGAATGAAAAGAAAGGAACAATCCTTGTCTCATTTTATGAAACTCTCTTCACCTAGATGCAAAAACCCTGGACAAAATTTTTTAGTGAAATGAACCCAACGACATATAAAACATACATGTCATGAAGAAGTTGGGTTTACTCCAGGAATACAAGATTGGTCTTTCAATGGAAAAATCAATGGCCTTCACCACATAAACTAAATAAAAGAGAAAACCCATGTGATAATCTTAATAGATGCAGACAACATGTTGAGTACAATTCTACATCTCTTCGTAAGAAATAAAAAATATTCTAACCAAATTTGAACCAAAGAGAACTTTCTTAATCTGATAAAGAACGTCTAAAAAATCCTACAGCAAACATCATACTTAATGGTTAAACGTTGAAAGCAATCTCTGTAAGTCTAGAACAAGGTGAAAAGAGGATACCCACAGTCACCACTGCCGTCAACCTTGTGCTGAAGTTGTTATCAATATGAAGGAAAAGAAATGAAGTATAAAGATTGGAAACAAAGAAATAAAATTCTCTTTACTTGAAGATGGCATGGTTCTCTACGTAGAAAAATCTCAAAGAATCCACAAATAAATCATGAGAATTAATTAGAAGTTAATAAAATTGATAGAACGAAACGCAATATACAAAAGTCGATGGCATTTCCTTATCAAAACCTCTTAGGAAATATAGGCAAAAATCTATGCATAGTAAAAAATTTACAACATTTCAGGGAATCAATTTGATAAAATATGGATAAGCCCCCTTATGGAGGAAATTATAAAACTTTACTGAAAAAAAAAAAAAAAGGAAATTACCTAAATGAAGATCTATTTTTGGAGAGGAAGACTCAATATTGTAAAGATGTAATTTTCCAAGCTGATGTATAGATTCAATGAATTTCCAATCTAAATGCCAAGGGGATTTTTTTTTTTTAAAGACAACAAACTGACTCTTAAAGGTAGATGGAAGAGAAAATGGCCAAGTAGAGGCAACACATTTTGGAAGAAGAAAATAAAATGGGGAAGCTTGGTCTTACAGACAGAAAAACTTACCTGAAGTTCTAAAAAACCAATCAAGGCACTGGCGTAGGAAAGACAAATGGGCAAGTGGAAGAGAATGGAGAACCCGGAAATTTACTCACACATACAAGGAAACTTGATTTATGACAGGGTAGGCATTGAGAAGTAAGCATCCAAATGATCAAATCGGGTAATTTGGGATAACTGGGTATCTATATAGAGAAATACGGGTCTCTACGTTATATCACATAGAAAAATTCAGTTCTAAGAGGATTTAGGATGTAAGTGGCACAACATACAACTCAGAAGAATATCTTCATGCCTTTGGGAGGGGATTTTCTTAAACGAGATACAAAACGTAAGGCAAAAGATACAAAGCAGAAGGCAAACTTGGAGGAGAACATGGACATACTTGGATATAGATTATTAAAATGACAAGTATGATCACAGAGCAACGGGAACTTTGGTCCTGCTGGCGAGGGTGTAAACCGGGGTGAGCAGCCTGGTACGCCTAGGAAAGCTGAGGACTTCCATTGCTCATGCTCTAGCACTTTCATTCCTACCTTTGTACTCTAGTGAGCTGCCCAACGGAACTCTCTGTGATGATGGAAATCTTTTAAATCTGCCTCTCCACTAGCCACATGTGGCTCCTGCGAACTTAAAACCTGGCTGTTGTGACTAAGCACATGATTTTTCAATTTCTATCCATTGTAATTTAAATTTAAGTAACCACTGTCGTGGATGGTGGAGCTGGAAAGTGGTATTTCCTCCATATATCATTTCAGCTGCAGGAAATGGTCACGTGGGAGGGGAAGCTCTTTCACAGATACAAACAAGCAGGTCCAGCAGACACAGTAGATGAGTGATTGTGCTGGACGCATACGGTGGGCACCGCGATTTGGAGGAGTGAACCCCAGCACATCCGCAACAAGAACGAACCTCAGAAACTCAGTTAAAAGATGCACCGGTTCCATTTATATAGAGAGTTGTAAAAGGCAAAATAAATAGTCTATTGTGTGGGGCACGAATCCAGCTGGCAAAACTCTAAAGCAACACAAGTATAGGTTTAACACAAAATTTAGGGCAGTGGGTACCTCTCTGGGGGAAAATGAGGTTGAGGTTGGCAAGGGTGGGGTACTGAGGGTGCCTGTTATGTTTTTGTTTTGGGAGCTGGAACACAGCTATTTTACTAGTAATAACAGTTAATTAAACTGTACATATACATTAGGCACTCTTCAGTATGTAGATGTCTTAACTAAGGAAGAATAGATAGGAAGAATCACAGTTCAAGTGTTCATGAAAGTTGGAAGGTGCCTGAAATAGCTGCTGCTTAAGTTGGTTAAGCCTCTTCTGTGCCTCTTCAATATGTTAATGCAATAATTATGTTAATATGATCTGCAGGCAAGTGTCAGCCCAGCTGAAATCATTGGCTCCCAAACTAATCCAATAAATATTCATTGAGCACCTACTGTGGGCAGCGCTCTTCCAAGTGGTAGGGATATGCTATACATAAGGTCCCTGCTTATGTTCTGATGACCGAGAACAGATCCCAGATAAAAATCTACGTATGAATATAATGTCCAACGTGCTAAGAGCTGTGGAGAGAAAGAAACTGGGGCAAGGGGTCTGGGGAGTACAATTTGAGGTAGGGTTGGTTGGGAACAGCTTTTCTAGAAGGCTGAGGGTAGAAACGAGGGACAGAAGTCATGTGGGGTCCTGAGTGTGAAATGCCACTGGCAGAGGGAAACCCACACGCAAGGACCCAAGGTAGAAACACGCGTGGGGTGTTGGAGCCACCATAGGAAGCCAGCGTAGCGGGAGGTGAGGCAGGATTCCTGAGACTTTGGGGAGCTTTTGGACAGAGGCATGTATTTTCCCACGTCTCTAGCTCCTGGGTGGAGAGTGGGCAGCAGGGCGAGGCTGGAAGCGGAGAGAACAGTTAGAAGCTATTCGGTGGCAGGGGGAGGTGATGACGGCCTGGCCCAGAAGCGTGCTGGGACACATGTCCAAGTGAGTGACAGTGGGTGGAGTCCAGTTGGCCCTCTTGTACTGTATTGTGCAACATTTAATGCCGCTTGCTGTGTGCGGGAGGCTCCGTGTAAGAGACCAGGTGGGAAAAGACTGAGACAATCAAGCCCCAGCCTGTCAGTCGTCGAGATTCATGACAGCAGTCTCTTCATGGCCCCATTTGTAGTCAAAAGGATCTTTCCAAGTGCAAATCTGAGCTGAGTCCACCTTCACGTCTCACTGACTTCGGACGGCCCTTGGGTACTTACCAAACCCTCAGGGCCAGCGTGTTGGCTGCCACTGTTCCCCCACCAAGTCTGCCCTGCACCCCTCCCCCTGGCCTGGGACCACACAAGTCTTCCTTCCAGGGTCTGAACATAATGTGAAATCTTAGCCTTTACTCTGTGTGGACCACTGAGTAGTTTGTTTGGGAAATGGTGACAAAGTCCACTAAGGTGAGTTACAGAACTGAGCTGTTACAGTTATGTGTCAGCACCCGATGAGAACCAATGCAATCTGTGTTGTTATGAAGAGATTTCCTAGTTCAGTCATTAGCCTGCCTCCCAGTCAATTTGTCGTCCATTTTCAGATTGGACCCCTCCAGTGATGGGAAGCTCACAGTCTGCCTTCTGAGTTCCATTGGGAGACAGAGCTTCCTGGCACTGAACCCCAATGTGCCTCTTCTTAGCTGCATCTTCTGCTCCCAGTAGGACCTCTGGGACCAGGCAGCATGAGTCTCTTCTAAAGGTGTCACACCTGAGTTTCAGTGTGGACCTAGGGTACCAGCTCTGTCTTGGCTTCCCAACTTGGACCCGCCCGTGAGTTTTTAAAAGTTGAGGTCAGTGCTGTTTTTAACATCACCTGGATTTCTGGCTGCAAAGACCCTGGTGCCAGGTAGCAGTGGACGCTGTTGGGAGGAGGCAGGGCTCCCCCAGGGACAGATTTCCTGGTACTTAAAAGCTAACCCACCTGGCCCTGGAAACCACCTGAGTTTGAGACCTTAATCTGCGATCTCTGTCAG
Organism: Rhinolophus sinicus; assembly: GCF_036562045.2. Classification (NCBI taxonomy): domain Eukaryota; kingdom Metazoa; phylum Chordata; class Mammalia; order Chiroptera; family Rhinolophidae; genus Rhinolophus; species Rhinolophus sinicus. The sequence goes on along the minus strand of NC_133753.1, from coordinate 6,887,912 downwards.
ATCTTCACTCATTGAAAGAAAGTTGTTATATGCCCAGCACTTCTCTTCTCCACTGTAACATCCCCGTCACCTCATTACCTGCTCTTTCTTCCTTGCTGCAGTGGCAACAAACCCACAGACCCCTTTCCTTTTTATGTGTTTTATAGATAATCATCTCGAGAAGGTGGGGGAACAAAAATATTAACTCTGGAGACGTGGCCAAGTGTGTGCAATTTTGCAAACCTCTTTGAATTCTAGTGTTTGATCTTTAGATACTAAATTCTCCCCTGACAAGGGGAGATCACTTTGATTTCTGAGGGTGAACCCCACTCCCTCCCTCTTCCTCTCCGATTGCCCAGCCTCACAGGGAAGGCCTTGCTTCCCAAGGGGGCAGTGTGACCTGTCCCAAGGGAGCAGTGCTACATAGACAACAGGCTCAGGGGCTGGAATAAAGCAGCAGGAAGAAGCTCCAGAGAAATCCATTTTCGTAGAAGAGTCAGAGACACATGCAGAGAGAGCTGGCTGCCTCATCCCTCGTTCATTTATCTGTGCATTTACTCACGTTTGCATTCATCCATTAGTGTGTTCATTGTTTTACCAGACCCTGAGAGGCTGGCTCTGAGAAGGTGCTGTTCTGGAGAGAGAATTCCTGTCCTTGGGGCCCTGGGTTGCCAGGACTGTTTTCAAACAGAGCCATCACCTGGGCTTGAGGACAGTGGGCTATCAGCAAGCATGTCACTAGCACCGTGTGTCTCACCTGTCCAAATGCTAGGAGTCTGTGGAGGGTCCTTGGCAAGAAGCTCACTGAGCAGGCGTCTGCTGTGGTCACCCCAGGGTCCGACTAGTTCTGCCTCACTACAAGCAGGCACATTTCCAAAGGGTGCTTCCTGTCTAGCTGCAGTGCTGGGGGGTGGGGGCGGGCGAGCAGCCACCAAGGACATGCCTTGACTTTGGGATTACGCAGGTTTCCTCAGGGTCAGGGAATTCCGACCCAACTTGCAAGCTCCAGCAAAATATCACAGGAGGTCAGGATTTGGCTCCGGAGGAAATGGGTGTCAATCAAACTCATGTCATTCTTGACTCTGTTATAAACTCTTGTAGTCGGGAAAATGCTTGAGGTGGTTTCAGTGGACTTCGGACAAGGCATGAGATGGCGCAATTTCCTTTGAACACCCTTCCCCAGGAGTTTTCAGGAACAGACATCCAAATGATGGGGAAAAGTTCATTTTCAGGAATGAATTCTTGTTTCTTTCTAACTCTCGCCGCTGAGCACTGGTGTCATTTGGTTGCAGCCCCTCAGGCAATGCTAGACCTCCTGAGGTCTCAGTGGTCTCTGTTGGTACTTGCAGACATTTTTAACACGAAACGAAGCTGCCAAGCTCTGTTTTGTCCTTCATATTCCAGTGTCAGAGGCTGTGCCTTCGAGAAACTTATTCTGTGACTGGGTGATCGACAGGCCACCCGGCCCCAATGTGTTCTGGGGAGCAGTGTCTGCAGAGCCCCTTTGCACACCTCCCGGAATTTTAGAGATAAATTGGTTCAAGGTGGTTCTTTTCGTGGTCACGCAGTAACAGCTGTGGGCTGAGCTGTGGAACGTTCAGAACACAGGAGTTGTCAGAAGTAAAAACATCTTTCCGTTCTACTGAAGTTAATAAGTCAAGTTAAATCATCCACATATGTGGAAACAGAAGATTTTCAAAGCAGCGCCTTCATTATAAAAAATGTGTTAAAATTAGTAACTATTTTATATCTTGCCTATTTCCCCCATCCAACCTAGTTTTTTTTTTTTTTTTTAAACATCCAAATATAGATTTTGCAGTATTAAGGTAGACATGCACAGAGTCACAAAAACTAAGAGATGAAATCAGGGTTTAATTTCTTACCCTTAGGGTAATGAGTGCCCTGGATAACTTTGACAAGCGTGTTTTAGAAAATGTGGCCCAACTTATCGCCGGAGCCCTCTCCCTCCCTCCCTGCCTGACCAGTCTCGGAAAAGCTTTTCTTGTTCCCTATTTGTTGTCCTGGGGGAATTCCTGATTGTCATTACCATCCAGTCTTTGGGGCACATGTTTCTGGTAACTTTTTTTGTGCTAGGAATGGAGTAGGTTTTTTTCTTACAAACTTTCGTAGGGAGATCATTCAATAAAATTCATCACACCGTGAAGTCAACACATTGAGCTTTTCCTCTATGTTGACGTAATTTCATGGGAACTGACAGCCTGTGACACACGGGCTCCAAAGCCACACTCGGAACCTGTGCTATTGAGACATTTTTCAGTCAGTGTTCAGGCAGTGAGTTGCTTTCTCCTTCTCTTGGGAATAGCAGTCCTGTTTCCTTTTGGAGAACTGCCCCCCATCCATTGCAGGTGGTCATCTTGGACTGTCACTTGCCCCTTCCCCGCCCTGTGTGATATGTGACCCAAACTGAGCCAGTCAGATTTTCTCTGTCTCTTCTCCCTCCCCCCACCCTGAGCCAAGACAGGGACAAAAGTGGCTGGAGTGGAATCATCCAAATGACAGCATGTTCCCACGGTACCTGCTACTGCATCCTGAGACTCACCCTGGTTCCTTTCTTTCCTGAGTCTGTTCCTTCCACTGCGACAGCCACACCAGATCCCTACGCTTCTTTTGTGGGGGATACAGCCAGGGTCCCTTTTGTGCCTGTTACCAAGGAATCTCAATGGATATGCCCAGAGAGGAGATGTCACTGATAGGTTTTTCTGGGATCCACCTTAGAGGTGAAAGGTCATAGGGGATATTTCTGTGCTGAATCTTTTGTGTTGACCCGCCCCACCCTCCCTCCCCTCAAAATTGGAGCTCAGAATAGAGAAATCTGTGCGCCTACTGTGAGTGTAAAACAAAGTGCATAGTGGCTCCAGGGACAGAGGCTTTGGGCGGAAGGGCATGGGACTGCACAAAACACTTTAGTCCCCACCTCTGTTCTCGGCTCAGAGTCACAGGTGAGAGCATCAGGTTATCGGCTCCCATTTTCAGATGAGGCCCAGAGAAGGGTAACAGTTTCCTTGAAGTTTCCATTCCTTCATCTAAACTCTCACGGAATAGGATACAGATTGAACAATTTATCAAACAGGAGGAACCCGTGACATTCTTTGGCTATTTCTTACAGTGTTTATTCCTCTTGTAATTGACGATGTTGTTTCGGGCAGTATCTATATCCCATAAGCTATGGTGGAATCATTTTCTTTTGCTCTGCTGGTGCCCAGGCAAGACGGTGGACAGTTGGCCAGCCCCCTTCTGCTCAGCTCTCTGCTGTTGGGGAGCTAGTCCCACTTCTGTTCGTCTCCTTCCTGTGTGTGGACACATTCCCTGGTCCCCAAGCCTGAGTTCATGTTGCGGTCACTGAGGCTGGTCTTAGCCTCAGCCCCACACGGGAACCCCTGGCCTGGCTCCAACTCACCATTTGAGCTTCCTGTTTCATCTTCCCTTCATCGTCTCTCTCTCTCCCTGCCAGGTGACCCACAATTCCCCAGGCCACCGGTCATCGCCGTCCCCACTGTCACTAGTCTGCCCTCATTTCTGCTGCGCAGTCACTTGGGAACCTGTTACCTGCTTCTCCACCTGGCAGCAAGGCTTCCAGCCTGGAAAAATCATCTGTGGTCATGCCTCATTCGGACAAGGCTTTTCTCGTCCTTCTGACGTTTCACGGCAGTAGACCTTACCCCACACATCTCTGAGTAGTAGGGTGCAGTGTGCCGCTGAGTGGAAGACAGGGCAGGGAGGGTGCTCATGGTCCAGGTGAGTCAAAGGGCACAGCTGGCACACCTCTGGAGACTTGCTGCAAATTAGAGGAAGGCGCCCCTTCAGGCAGGCGTGGCCACAGGCTGGGGTGTGTTGATTACAAGCAGAGGACCTGTGCATGGTGGTCCTGAGTAAAACAGGTAGTTTAAATCTTTGAGAATATTAGTCCGATACCACATTTTTTTTCTGTGTAAATATTGGTGTTTATATATTTGTAGGATTTTATTATGTCACAAGCACTTTTAAATCAATCTTTGCTTTTCATTATAAACGTAACATATACTGTTGATGATAAATTTGGTAAAACACAGAAAACTATACAAAAAAAGTAAGTGATCTATTAACCTATCTCCCAACGTTAACTCCTGTTTATTTTAGCAGATTTCCACCCTTACCTTTTTAACACGTTTATAACATATATTAATAGCTATTACTTCATTTGGTTATCACCCAAAACCTGTTAGGTAGTCTAATTGGAAAGGATTATGCCCACTTTTGGAGGGTAGTAAGTAAGAACACGGAAAATGGAGGGTTGAGAAGAAAATTATAGACAATTTGCTGGCGTCAGAGGAAATGGTACCGAGAAGGCAACATTTCTTTAATGAAAGTGTCTGTCTGCACCCTTCTCCAGGCCCCAGGTTCTGACTGAGCTGTTTGTGACTAAATGACCCTGTGTCTGGACCTTGGCCAGTCAGACCAGGAGGTTGACATGTAGCCTCCATCACTTTGTTCACTCACGCATTGAGCGAGATAAAACGACAGTCCTTGTAAAACACCTGTGCCTGGGAGAGTCAGAGTAGGATTCAGGTGACCGAGCACTGTATTGTTTTTGAGGACTTAGTATGTCCCTGGTACTGGGTTGACTGCTTTGAATTCATTCTGTCACTTGATCTTCAAGGCCAGCCAGTGAAGAAGGCAATGCAATGAGTTTCCCCCCATTTTACAGATAGGAAAATGAAGCTCAGAGAGATGAAATGATAGTTCAAGGAAACGTTCCTTGACAGGTGTAGAATCGAGGTCTCCTGCGCTTTCTCTGCTGCTGTGGTTGCCTTCCGATCAGGGTCTAACACACTATGAAGAGTCCTAGATCCTTCCAGAGCTTTTGCCAGCAGACAGAAGGGGGTGTAACCAAATTTCCTGTTTGCCGTTTTCCCAAGGTTTGCACTGTGGATGGAAGGGGCCCATCTGGCCTGTAAATTGCCATATAGAGCAATTTTAGGACAGTGTAGCTTCGTGTGGCATGTTCATTCTGTCTAGCTGTATTACCTAGACATGAAGCAAGTGAAAAAAGTCTGTTTACAATGAAAATAGGCCTCCCGTTTTAGCCCAAATAGATTAAGGGGCTTTTTTGTTTTACTTTGTGTGTTGAAACTTACGCTGATATGCAATGTGTTCCTAAGAACTGCTTTCTGAGGAAAGAAAAAAGAAGTTACCTACAGGTTAAAGGTGGCCAGACCCAACATAGTCCTAAACCTCTAAACTTTAAATAAAAATATTTCAACATGCGAATCCCAATGGTTCTGAGATTGCCCAAACATAAGCAAGCACTGGGATTGGATTCAATCCAAGCTTCACTGTGAGCAAGTGTCTGTCCCATGAAAATGGCCATCTCCTGATGCCCCTGGTGGTTTGGGATCAGTCCTTGAGCTGCATAAGCTTGTTTAAAAGCTGGGGTCTCCTGCCCTTCCAGATCCCCAGGTCTCTCCTACCCAGAAATTAACCACAGAATCTCTCTCTTTACTCCGCGTCCCCTGCAGCTGCAGCCTGATGTTTCTGTCCCGTTTCACGGCCATAGCTCTAGAAAGAGTTGTCAACATTCTGCCTTCCATTTACTCTTCCACCTCTTCCACTCCGGCTTCCGCCGGTCTTATTTCTCTAGAGTCACCCTTTTCTGGTAGTTAGGTCCGAGAGAGAAGAAGGCAGAGGGACAATGCTGCAGGCGGCGGGACCGCAGAGAGACATGGGCTCATATGTTGGCCCTGCCGCTTATTAGAAAATGGGCTTGGGCGGGTTTTCTGTTGGTCCTCGTTTTCTCCCAAAGGGGCTAACAACATCTACCTTATTACACGCCAGGGAAGGGCCTGGCACACAGCTGACTCTCGGGACAACAAACCAGAGTCAAACACAGTGGCTGTCACTAAGCCTCTGGTTCATAGAGGTCCTCGCAGGTCTTGTCCTGGTTTTCTCTTCTGCTCATGGACCTCGGTGGACTCCTTAGGCCCTGCCAGTTGACCTATGTCCATCTAGTACACAGAGCATGGGCTTGCAAAGCAGGCTTATTGACTTTCAGTTATGATTCTAATTATCCAGGGAGATTTATTTGTGCGTTTGCTATATGAGGAGCTCTCTCTTTGCCGGATGCCAAGTCACTGTCTACAACAGGGGGTAGACTTGGCCGAGAAACTCCACGTCCCTTGTGCTTCTTAAAGGGCATTCTGCACCAGGGGCCCTCCACTCAGGAATCCAATTCAGGCTGCAGAAGTCAGTTTCCGAGGGACATTCTCATCTCACTGTTGACTGAGCCCCCGAAGGTTCAGTGGCTGTGTTCCAGCTCTTTCTCTCTTGAAAATATGAGGAATCACAATGCAGATGGTTTCTCCCAGGCAGTTCCTTGAAGCTAACCTCACATGTAATACCGCGTTTCCCTGAAAATAAGACCAGGTCTTATATTAATTTTTGCTCCAAAAGATGCATTAGGGCTTATGTTCAAGGGATGTCATCCTGAAAACTCATGCTAGGGCTTATTTTTGGGGAAACACGGCAGTGCCGCTCACTTTGCCAGGTGTTTTCGCACGTACGCATTCTAGGTAGGCAGGACTAACACTTTACTTCTCTTTCATTTACTCAATAGAAAAGTTATTGAAAGCCTCCACCTTCCAGGACTTGCCCAAAGCCACCAAGTATTCTGGTCATCAATGGCCGCGTACCAAACCCATCACTTATTTGCTCATGAGTCAGCAATTTGGGAAGAACTTCTTGGAAAAGACACCTCTCTGTTCCACAGTGGTGGGGCCTCCGCTGAGGAGAACCCAATAGCAGGGAGGTGGACTTGTCTAGAGGTTTTTCACTTACGTGTCTGGTGACTGGGCTGGGAGGGCTGGAAAACTGGTCTTGGCCGGGATTGTCAGCCTGAGCAACCGACACGTGGCCTCCCAATGGGGCTTGGGCTTCCTTACGGCATGGTGGCCCCAAAGTCATCAGGCTTCTTATAGAGCAGCCTGACGCTCGAAAAGTGAGAATTCCAGTGTATAGGGAAGAAGCTGAACGGCCTTTTCATGATCTAGCCTCGGAAGTCACGTGGAGTCACTTCCGTTGTTACTCTATCATTTGAAACAGTCCCAAGGCCATTCAGACTCAAGCAGCTGTTGCGTAGAACCCACCTATGGAGGGAACAGTGTCAGAGAATTTGTGGCAAGTTTTAAAATGACTGCAGCACATGTCAGGACAAGAACTACATCTATCTTTTCAGTGCACATTTATTATAATTAGGTTAGCAGGGGCGATGGGTGAAATGCTAGAGGACTTAGCGATGGGTGGAATGGTTTTCAACCTCTGGACTCTTACTTATTAGGTGTGTGACAGTAGACAAACTATTTCACCTCCTTGGGTCTCGGTTTCAGCATCTATAAAATGAAGAAACAACCATCCTTGTGATGATTAAATTAAATGAGGCTTGTAAGAAGCTCACAGTGTTTGGCACAGAGTAGGTACTTAATAAATAGGAATAATTAATAACAAAATAAAAAATTCCCATTTAATAAGAAATAGGACTATTCTCTCCTTCCTTCCTTGAAGCTCCCAATGGGGCCTCAGCTTTCAGGTCTAATTGTTGCCCCGCCTCTGTGTTTCTGTTGTCCTGGGGAGCAGAGGACGGTTGGCTCCCTCATTTGCTAACCTCTGGTTCCTTTGCTTTCTCTGTTTAGTTTCTGTCATCTGTAAAACCGATTCACTGTCTTATGTCCTGCTTAGACTCTAAGGAGTGGCGTCTGTTTTCCTGAGTGGACCCAACAAATATAAATGTACAAAGGAAACTGGGGCTCCTTCAGCAAGGCTGGAGTGGGTGGGACAATGGATTTGGATGAGAACAAGGCATTTCCTGCCCTCCCTCCTACCCCTTTTCTTTCGTGTCACCTTCCTTTTTTTTTTTTTTTAATTTCATGTTTTTCTTTTCTAAAGATGAAACAATCATATACACGATCCTCCTCACCTTGCTGTTTTCACAATAACTCTTCGAGTCGGTACACGTCACTCTAACTCACACAGTTCTAATTAGTTTTTAAAATAGCTGCACAATATTCCACATTGTGAATGGAACCTAGCACACCTATGCATTGCCCTATCGATGGATGTTCTATAGTTTACAGAGTTTGGGGGTTCCTGCCTCAACAAACAGTTCTGCCTTCCACACTCATTTATGCACATATGTCCTTATAGATTCCTTCTCTTGTTTCTGTAGGATGGATTTCCAAAGGTGGAATTTCTGGGCCAAAAAGTATGTGCATTTTAAAATTTAATAAATATCACCAGATTACATCTCCCAAAGTCAGTAGCATTTACACTCTTTATAACAACTTACTTCTAAGACGTATGCGTTACCAAAGACCTCTGTGCATGTATTTGGATAGCTGCTACCAGGGTTGGTGCTCGAAATGGTTACGTGGTGAAGCCAGGACTTGGAGAATGGAGAGTCAGATAATAACAGTAATGCCCAAATTTGCTGCCTGAAATGGGTTTTATTATTTATGGGTCTTCTTTACCCCTGCAATCTACAAAAAGTCAACCTTAAAGAAAAAGGCCTCTCTACAGAAATCCCATCCCCTCACTGTGAGTCCATTTGGGTGTCCTTCGTATATTTTATAATAAGGCACTCGAGAGGCTAATTGCATTGTATTTATAGCCTATAGAGGTGGCACCCACTTTAGATGGGGAGTTTCCTTGGTAATGTACTAATTACCACAGGTTCCAAGAGGCTAAACTGAGACTAAAAGGAAAAATTCAAAGCTGGGCTTGCAGGGGACCCTATAAAGGCTCTGAACAGAACAGACAGACCACATGAGAGACGAGAGGCCATGGCGAGAGCACGTGTTTCATTTGATTACTGTGCCTTCTTGGTTTCCCACAGAACTTGGGTTTAAAATCTGCCCCAAAGTTAAGCTTTGTGTTGGCCATTTTGAATTCCTACTGTTCAGAAATCCAGATGTCTCTACAGAGTCTGAAAAGCTGCCCTGGATCCTGGTCCAGCCACATCCTGCTACCCCAGGTATGTTACCGCTCACTTCCAAGCATGGCAGCTCCTGTAAGGTTTCATCTCTCCTTCGGGACGGATGAAGTGGCTGGCCTGTCTCTCTTTCCTTCCTCTCTCTTTCCATCTCCCTCTTCATATCCCCGTTCAATGTTCCCGTTAACACTGACTAGTTCCTAATCACTGAGAATCACAGTGATTATGGATCATTTCAGCACCTATGTAATTGGTTTGAGATGATAATAATGATATTAGTAAATACTAACAGAAAACATTTGGGACCCTCTTTGTTCCAAACACAGAGCTAGACACTGATACACAATAATTCTGTAAGTAGGAATAATTATTTGTTTGCTAGGAGATAGTACTGAGGCCCAGAGTGGTGTGGTGACTTGCCCGAAACCACACAGGCGATAAGTGGCAGGAGGGGGCCATTAAAAGCCCACTTATTGGGAGCATTTGAGACTTCGCTTCCCAGCAATGTTGCCACTTCGGCTCAAATAAAGTCTTATAAAAATTCACAAAGAAAGCCCACTTATTAATTAATTCATGCAAACCTTATTTGGCTTTGATATCCTTTAGACTCTCTGACCTCCTGTCAGCGTGGCTCGCACCATGTGGCACTGGCTCGTCTTCTTTTTTAATGTCATCCATCGTCTCTGCCTCTTCACTTAGCTCTTCTTCATCCTCAGTCCCATCCTCTGATACAGTGAACACTTACTGTGCACCAGGCGCTGCGCGAGCTGCCTTCATAGACCTGGTCACCAGCCACCGTGTCTGCTTCCTAGAGCACAGGGACTTCGTCTTGTGCCTTTGAGTCCCTGCAGTTCCTGACCCAGTGCTGAGGGTGTGGTTTGAACTCAACCCCAGTTATTTCTTCTCTTCCGCATGAGCATTTGGAGGGCTCCGGACTGCTCACCGCTGTTGATAGATCCCTCGGCCCCCATGCCGAAGGCAGAGCCGGACCTCATCGTAACCAGTTCAGGGTCTGTTAGCACCTAACACTTTGCACGCTCCCTTCACACTCTCATGCTCTCCTGCGGCGTCATTCCTGTTTATCAGGCAAGGAAGCCAAGGTTTTGAGAGACTCATATTCATCCGAGTGATCTGCTGATGCCCAAACAGTCATTATTATAAGACGGGTGATTTGCCCCTGGACCCTGGACCCAGGGGACATTTGGCTATATCTGGAAACATTTGGTTGTCACCACTGGGAAACTGACACCTAGTAGGCACAAGCCGGTGATGCTGCTAAACACCCTACAATGCTCAGGACGCCCCTGCGGCAAAGAATTACCAGGACCAAATGCCAGGGGTGCCGAGGTTGAGAAGCTGCTACGGAAGAATGGAAGGACACATTTTATTTGATTATATTTTCTACTTTTGGATATCTGAAGAGATGCAATTTTTATTTAATATGGAAACATTGAATCCTATTTTTTCTTTCTAAGATGTAAACCCACAAAACTAAAAAATAACTATTAATTATGTATGCGGTATAAGGAGTAATACATGCTATCATTCTTAAAACAAAGCAAATGGATCTTAATTTTCAACTTGATTTTTAGATAGATGTTTTTCAAATAATGTATACGTTATTTTTTTTCCCCATTTGGAGAGACTAAGGACAACAATTGGTTTTATGGGGCAGCATTACTGAAATATGGGGTTTGTGGCTAAAATTAAGCATGAAAGTTTGTTTCAAATCACATGGTTTCATACATTAATCGGCCAAAATTGGATGTGGCCCTCTTTCTATTAAGAGCTGCTGCTTCTAGCGTTATAACCAAATAAAGAGCCTAAATGAAGAACTTACATTCTATTTGTCGAAATGGTGCCCCATTGATGGATGAGATTATATCATGTCTGGGGTTTGTTTTAAAATACTCCAGCAAAAATCAAATAGGAGTTATAAATGAAACAAGGTCAGTAAAATGTTGGTAATTGTTAAAGCTGGATGATGGTTACATGGGGATTTGTTTTATTTTTCTTTCTACTTTCGTGGATGTTTGAAACTTTCCAGGATAAGCATCTAAAAAAATGTATACTGGGACCACCTATAGAATGACAAGTCGTGTATTTGAAAATATATTAGATAGGACTTGTTTCTTACCCCATCTCTGTGGATTCACAAGTGATTTCTTGAACAAAAGTCCATGCATATATTTGGATCGTTGTTTAATCCAGCAGCCTGTTTATCATCTCAGAATTTTCAAGGCACATTGAAAATTAAAAGTGACAACAATATGGGCAAAAGATTTGAACATACACTTCACAAAGGAAGCTATATGAATGACCAATAAGCACATGAAAAGTGTTCAACATCATTAGTCATTAGGGAAATGCGATTAAAACCACCAGAAGATGCCCCGATACACTGATTAGAATCTTCAGTTAGAAAGACTGGAAACTACCAAATGTTACCAAGGATGTGGAGCAACTAAAACTCCCTTTTTTTGGTGAGCATGCAGAATGGAGCCACCGTTTTGTGGGGGGGAAAAAAAAAAGTCTGATAGTTTCCTATTAAACTAAATATACATCATTTTTGTGACCTAACTATTGTACTCTTAGATATTTACGCAAGAAGAAAACATAAGTCCTCAAAAAGACCTGTACAAGAAAATGTACTTATAGTAGGTTTGTTTAAAATAACCTCCAAGTGGGAACATTCCAGGTGTCCATCAACAGGAAAACAAATGAACTGTGGGAGAGTCACACATTTGGATGGATACTACTCAGCAATAAAAAGAAATGAGCTGCTGAAACAAAAGTACAGCTGAATCTCAACAACAGTGTGCTGAGAAATGAGAGCACATCCTGTATAGGTCGTGTATTTGAAAATCTAGACTAGGCAAACTCATCAATGATGTCAAAAATCAGAACTAGAAGATTCTCTATCTTACCTCTGATTCTCCCTCACAAGTCGGAGCCATGCCAGGCCTTCCTTGGGGTTCCCTCTCATTAGTACTTTATCTATAGCAGTGCTAGGGAACTTTTTCTCTTAATTCATTGACAAGGACACACTTATGCTGTTTTCATTGGTCACTAAAGAAATCCCAGCTGTTTATTCTTGGAATGTCACGACCATGACCCTCAGGAGCCTCATTGGTCCACATGGGAGCAAATGCAGAAAAGCCCTCATCACCACTATTTACATTAGACTCTGAATCTCACCTGACGAGGTTATGTGTGTATTAGTTAGCTCCAGCTGTCATAACAAAATACTGCTGACTGGGGTCTTAAACAGCAGAAAGGTGTGTTCTCACTGTTCTGGAGGCTGGAAGTACACAATCAAGGTGTCCAGAAATTTGGTTTCTTCCGAGACCTGTCTCCTCAGCTTGCAGACAGCTGCCCTCTTTGTCGCTTCTTCATGTGGCTGTCCCTTTGTGTTGGCATTCCTGGTGTCTCTCTGTGGGTCCCAATCTCCTCTCATAAAAACACCAGTCAGACTGAACTACCCACCCTAATGGCCTGATTTTAACTGAATCACCTCTTTAAAGACCTATGTACAACTACAGTGACATTCTGAGGTACTAGAGGTTAGGGCTTCAATGTGTGAATTTTGGGGGAACTTCAACATCATTTTTGGGGGTGATTTCAACATGGCGAATTGAGTTCATAACAGAAGTTTAAGGTGAGGCTGGCATACTGTACCTACATTCACTCTGTAACCCTTTCGATGGCCTTTGCTTATAAGCAGTGTATTTGATTTACACCCAGACGGCCTTTTCCAGAAGAAGGGACTGTTCCCAACTCTCTCCATCTTTCTCCAGCTCCTGGCCACCACTGTGTTGTCAACTCTCATCACGTTGCAGTGGCCCCTAGGCCAGTGTCCCCATTTTCACTCTTGACTTTTCTGATTTGTCCTCCACAGTTGGCATGACAAGCTTTGTAATGTGAAGGGGTGGTTCTACCCACCAGGTCAAGTTCCACCTCAACCCTTCAGTGGCAACCAGGATCAAATCCAAACTCCGACTTGCCTTTTCAGCGTCCCTGCTTCTCTCTCCTACCTAATTTCCGAGCACAGCCCCTTGCTACCTGTGCCCAGGCACAGGGGCTGCCCCTTTCCCGTGATGCCACCAGCCTCTGCTTTCCACAGGAACTTCGTGCATGTTGTGTCTCTTGCAGGACCCCCTCTACTCTGCCCCTCTACCTGTTCTACTCAGCGCAAGGGGCACTTTTCACTGAGTGGATTTCCCTGACCACCCTTCCATGGTGGGCTAGGTTACGACTCCCAGGTATATATTTTCATTCCATATTGTGTTTTTTCTTATGTGACTTTTCACGGCTGTTGTTAATCCTGTGGTTATATGTTTTAGAGCCTGCCTCTCTCCTGTACTGCGAACACTATAAAAGCAGGGAAAATGTTCAATGCATTCACTGTCATAGTCCCAACCGCTAGCCAATGCATCACACATACTAAGTTCTCAATAAATATTTGTTGAATGGATGAATGAAGCCACGGAAACCTTTAAATCAACTGACCCCTAGCTGTTTGCCACAGTTTACAGATTATTCATTCTACTCACCCTTTGATCATTTTATTCCCGCCTGGAAGTTTCATCAATCGGATGACAGGCGATGAGGAAAGAGACCAATGAGTCATTTTCTGAGCAGCTGTAGTTAAGGTCGAGGGAGGGCGCGGGAGGGTGGGAGTGGGCAGAGGACAAGGTTAACCATTGAGCCGCCGGGCATTGATTCCTTCTGATTGATATTCCTCAGAGTTACGCTGCCCCATTCATTAGCACGGGAGGTGCAGGTTGGATGTAATTTGAAACAACAGTTTGAGGCATTTCTATTCCGGTCCTGAAACAGCTTAAATATTTTATGAATTTTTAAGATTGGGAGAAATTAAAGCAAGTATGTAATCTTGCTCTGGTGTGTGTATAAATATATACACATATGAAATTTAAATATACTCACACAAAATCTTATTGTAGAGAATTTCATAAATCTAAAAAAGATAGGGAGTCTAAAAAAAACCCATCCATATGTAAACATAATATGAAAATATATTCAGTGTTAATTTCGGAATTTATTGCAATCTGCAGTGCATCTTTAACAATTGCACATACATTCTCCCGAGAGCGAGAGTGAATTTTTTAAAAATGAAATATTTTGCATAAAATATTTTGATATTTAAAAAAACCAATATAACTTTTAAAAACTATAAAAGAAATGTCTAGCAGGAGTTGTAAGGGAACAGTTTTGGGGGAAAAAGTTGTTTTTTTTTTAAATAGTTTTTATCCTCTGAAAGTGGGACCAATGTACTAGATAATTATGTACTTTGGGATCATTAAGGGGCTTTTAGCAAATAATTTATCTAGTGTTCAAATGGGAATGTAAATAAATGAGTAATTTTTTCTTGTTAATTATAATTCTTGTGACTTACAATGTCTAGGCGTCTCTCCAGGCCCACAAATCCACCCATGAGTCAGAAAATGCCACCAACAATGTTGATTTTGCATTTGATAAGGTTTTTTTTTCTTTTTCATGAGTAATCATTATCTTCAATTTTAGACCATTTCAGAAATAACAACTGACAATAAAGGTAACTTCTGCTTCATTTCATTTCTCGTATGCATTTTATGGATTACAATATATTTCTATATCTCACTGAAGCAGTTTCTAGCAGAGGTGTTACATTTAATTAAGTACGTATTATGCATATTTTATTACAACTCACTCCAATAGAACATCTTTTAAAAGATTAGCTCACAAGTCACTCTCTGTTTCTGCCAAAATGAAAAACAAAGAGAATGCATTTCAGTGTGACTTAAGCTAAGAAATTCTATAAACTGTAAATGTTAGAACACTTGTGATTTAGATCTTATTTAAGATTTCAAAGCGTTTTGCCACCAATTTGGTTCGATTACCATGTTATCCGGTTATGTGCATTAGGAAATGTCTCTGTGATGTGGCTTCTGGAGTGATCCTGTGACTTATGCACCCCTCTTCCTTTAAAAACCAAATGCAATTCACAAAAGAGGCTTATGGATTTGCAATTAAAATAGGAGTGTTGCCTGAAACCAGAGAGGGTGCGGTGGGATTTGACCTTCCATTTGTATATAGTAGTAGGTCCTAATAGTATATGTGCACGTGTGCATTTTGTTTCAAATTCAAAGGAAAACAATTTGCAAGTGCAAACAGGATTAAGTGGTAAGTCTGGGGTTTTGTGGATCGGAGGGGTTTGTAAATGCTAATTTTGAAAACGGTTCTTAGTGCTGGAGGGGGAAGGAGGCAGCTAAGACATCTTTTTCAACTCCATGACAGTTGAGATATGGGAAACCCCAAGGATTAAAATTGTAGCCTCAACTCCTGTTTGGGAGCACCTACTATGTGCTGCTGAGTGCCTTCTCTGTATCATCTTACTCAATTCCCAGCAAGATAAGTGACATGGTCATTTGAAGCAAGGGGAAGGAAGGCATGCTCAAGGTCACACAGCTGTTGAGTGATGAGGTGGAGACCCAAAGACATACTTAGTCTCTTTCTACTCCCCTCTCTCTCTACTGGAAGTTTGCTAGGGAAATTAAAGAAATCTGCAGCCGGCGCTGTTTCCACTGGACCCCAGTAAATGAGAGGAGATGCTCTGCTAACTGCACTCAGTCTTTTGAATTAACTGCAGCTTCAGTTTTCACCAAACACCCCAGTGGCAGGCAGCACAGGGCCTGCTGACCACCTCTGGCCCAGCTGCTGTCTCCATGCCTGCCCATGTGTCTCCTACCTGGTCATCTGCTCACCTACCGAGCGTCACCTGGTTTGTGCCCAGTCCTTGCCTCAGCTATTCCTGTTATTATAATGAGCTAATTTAATTAAATACTACATATTTCATGTAAGCCAATGAAATAATGTGAATGGAGTTATTTCTATGAAACTTAAGATGAAAGCTTTCAAAAGATGTTATAAAGGGAAATTTCTACAGAAATTGCTGTCAAATTAGGTGCAGGCCAGATAAGGCTAAAGATTTGGGGTGGGTGAGGGGAATACGGTCACGGTTGGGAAAGATTCTGAGTACGGGGTACTTGGCTGGTTACTGGGTGTGTCTATGTTCTTGCTACACTTGAAAAAAAAAACCCAAAAACACCAAGCTGGAAACCATAGACATTGCATTATGGTGTGGTTTACGGAGCCCGGATGATGGGGCCACTCCACACTCAAAGAAAAGGCATGGGCCCTAAAGCAAGCGTTCGGTAAATTAGAGTACATTTTGTGTTTTAAATTAAAATGAAGTTCTTAAGGTGTATGTGATGTTCCTCTTTAACAGACTTCTCTAATTAACTGACCAGCTAGTGAGGTCTCCATGGAATCTGATCACAGGACTTGGACTTGAATTTCAAAAACTAGAATGTTTTGCTTCCACTGGGAGCTTCCCTTGTGTAGGGCACTGTGCAGGTAGGAGTTCCAGATGAGGAAGAGTGATACTAACATAATAAGTAACATTTATCGACCAATTACTCTTCTCGTGGTTTGTAGCCCCTCTACCATAATTGCCTCCATTTTACAGATGAATCAGCCGTGATGTAACCAGTGTCCTCCAGGTTGAGGCCACTCTTTGTGACTGTAGTGGAGAGAATGATAGATATGTGGAGTCAGAAAATCTGGGTTCACATTCCAGTTCCACCACTGATCTGCCCCAGACAAGTGTGTCAGCCTCTTAGAGCCTGTGTGTCGTGCGGGAGACCCTGCTCGCTGCACCATGTGTCATGCGGGGCGGCCTGTGGGGTCTCTGCTCCTGCTCCCCACATAAGAACGCAGGATATGGTGAGACCAAAAAGGAACACCCACGGAGCCATAGGTAGGGGAGTCATATCACTATATTCTCTCTGGCGGCTGGGTTGGAGACACAGGAGGCAGGAGCCACAGAATCCGCAATCCAAACTCTGCCACACTCCGCCGTGCTAACTGCAATCTGTTCCTGCTCTCTCAGCCACCGTCTTCTTGCTAGTCCCCATTTTATGCTAGCGTAGCCACAGCATTTATATTAGTGGCCAATGGCTCACTGGTTACAGCGGACGGCCAGCTAGCCACAGCTGATGGCCATCCAATCACAGTTGATGGCCGTTTACTACCCGAGTGAGCACCTTCCCACGTGAGGCCGAGAGCCTGGAAACTGCACTCCTGGCTCTGTCCCCACTGTTTCACTGCTTTGGTAAAACCACAATAATACGAGTACGTTCCTTGCAGGGTTGTTGTTAGGACTACACGAGGGAGCACAGGTAGATGCTTAATAACTGCTAGGCTTGTCCCTCTCCTTTAAGTAAGAGGGTCATTCGTGTGTGTAGAAAGGTATAGTCTGTAAGATAGAAGCAAACAACGTTACCGCTATGATGGAGGAGAACAGAGCCATCCCTTTGGACTGACTGAACTAGGGAAGGCTTCCAAACAGAAGTCTTATGAGCTGAGCTTCGCACCTAGGTTGGTATCCAGAGTCAAGAACAGTAAGAGCCAAAGAATGGAGAAGTGACAGCACGGGCGATGGGGCAGTGGGAAAGCATGGGAAATAGAACCAAGTGAGAGTGGAAAGGACAGCCTTGCAGGGCATACCAAAGTGGTAGTACTTGACCCAGAAGGCACTCAGGTGATTGACCTGAAACTATGAGACGCCAAGTAGTAAGGGTGGGAGGTGGGTTGCATGTCAGGGCTGCATGCATCTACCTATCCCTCCACTCACCATGTGTTCATTCATCCATCCATCCATCTACCCAAACACCCATTCATCCATCTACCCATCCGCTCACCCATCCACCCACCCACTCATCCACCCAGGAGTCCATCCATCCATCCATCCATCCATCCATCCATCCATCCATCCATCCATCCATCCGTCCATCTTCCTATTCATCCATCCATCCTTACATCCATTCTCTGTCTACAAAGAAAATAGGAAACTATAAAAGGCTTGAAGATAGATTCTTCTCCCTCCTTCTGTGGTGATAACACTGCTATTGTCACTACTATTGCTGCTAATACAGTGCTCAGTAACAATTACTTGTTATAATCTTCTGCTATTATACAACTCATTTTTAAGCACTCATTTATGTGAGCCCAGCAGTAGTACTTCAGGTAGTCAGGACAGGTATATCCACCTCCATTTATAGATAAAGTCACACAGTTCACCATGCTTACCAGGACCTGGGTGGCAGAACAGGAACTTGAAATGAGGTCTTGAGATTTAAGATCTTTTCTGCCTTAGCTCATGCCTGTTTACCCAAGCGTAAGGCCCTAAAGGAGGCTCAGGAAGAGGGCCTCCTTTCAGTTTCGAGGCCATCCAGGGTGGCCACTGAAGGGCCATCCCCAGTTATGAGCCACTACTCATGAATGGGAAGATGGCTGCTTATCATGCAAATGTACACAGCGTCTGAATATTGTGTGCACAGAAACGTCCCCATTCATAGAGGAGGAGACAGCTGGAAGTAATCGCAAATGCATTATGCATTGTGATTGCATTGGCAGAGGGGTAAGAAATGTTAAAGTTTTGTTACAATAATAATAACCATTGTGACAATACGATTTGTTTTACTGACGCCCATTTTTTGGCAACTCTGTCGTTATAAACACAGCATGTGACTGTACTTTAATAAGACTGTATAAACTTCCGCATGTTTACGAGGGTATATTTATCAAGCTGCTCTAGGTCCCCAGTTCCTGAGGCACTTCTCTCTCCACAGCTGTGGCCATTTGACCTCCAGCTGCAGGCCCAGTGTTGTCCTGGTATGTAGGGCAAAGCTCATTGAAATGGAGGGGCTATGGTTGTGGCGGGGGGGGGGGGGCAGTGCAAATCCTGGTTGCACAGTAGAATTGCTGCATGCACCGTTAAAAAGTACCCCACTCCTGGGCAGTACTCCAGATGGGTTAAATCAGATTTTCTAGGGATAGGGGCCGGGCACGGGACATTTTTGAAAAATCCCCCTATTAATTCTATAAATGCAGCCACATCTGAGAATTACCGTTCTAGTTCAGTGCCTCTCTGTCTATACTGTGCACAGAAATCTCCTGGGGATCATTTTAAAATACGGATTTTGATTCAGTAGGTCTAGCATGGGGAGTGGGTGGGAAGAGGAGAGAAAGTGGGCCAGGAACATTTTGCATTTCTAATAAGGTCCTGGGGATGCCAAGGGAGCTGGTTCTTGGACCACACCTTGGGTAGCGAAGTCCTGGCCAGCCAGTGTGGACCTCCACGTGGGCTTTTCCTGGCAATCCAGCCCTGGCTACAAATGGATGAAAATGGTCTGATCTAGATCTTTAATATCTCAGGAACTAACGGATGGAAAATACAGCCGGGACTGACATTGACAACTTTAGAAACAGCACAGAGAACATGCCACAAAAGACCGGAAGTGGGCATGGGTTCTGACTTTCAGAGAAAAGAGCTCAGACAAGTGGACCTGACTTAAGTGTCTGGCAAAATTCAAGAAGTATTTAACAGATGGTTGGGGACACGTGGAAAGGAAGGAGGTGGTCACCAAGAATCAGTTCAGGGACACCAATCATATGTTACAGGTTTTCCTGATAGCCTCCCTGCACAGGGAGGTTGCTGGAAGGTTACTGTCATTTTATCTGTCTCAAGGAAATGTCACTGGAAGGAGGCCTGCGTTTATTGTGGCTGGCTTAAGTCAAATATTAATTACTAACTTTTATTTGACTGATGGCATGTATCATCACCTCATTAAAATGTCATAGCACTTGTCACTTAGTTAGCAGGAAGTCAGTTTCAAGAACGGGGCAACAGAGGCTTAGAGACATAAATACAGACATTTCCCCCAAGTTGCACAGCTGGAAGAACTTTTATTTCAGATCTGTCTGGATCCAGAGTCCACTTGCTTTCCCAGTCTGCTTCTTTGCCCAGGAGAGGTGGGAGTGGGATTGAACTGGAGAAAGAGAGGTTTCCCTCAGAAGCACGAGCTGCTGCACTTGTGAGGAGAGACCTCTGCTCTGGGACATGGGTCAGCAGGGCACGGAAACCCCACTGTGAGGGACGCTGTGAATGTGATTGCTGCAGTGGGGAGAGCAAGACCTTTTCTGCAGACCTACTCCAAGGCACTGGGGAGGAACTTTACAAAGCACCCAGCAGGCTTTCTGGCCCATAGTCGGTTCTCCCCATAAGTCGCCATTGCTGTTTTTATAAATAAGTTCGGTACGCATGAATGGCACCATTCCTCCCAACGCTGAGGTTCTATAATCCTTGGCTTTTGGACGAGACTACAGCACTCTGCTGCGTTTCATCGTCTCACCACCTGGCCCCTTGGCAGATCCCACACTGGCATACTCTCTCTCCTCTCTGCCTCTCCCAACATTTAGCCTCATCCAGGGGCCACATCAAGCCTTTCATCCTTTGTCAAGTCCCTTCTGCCTGGATCAGCCTGATTGATTTCTTCAGTCATTAAATTCCTGCCGTTCATACTTTCACACACAGGTCACGCCTTCGCTGTGTTCTTCAGAGCGTGTGGTTCTGCCCTCGCTTTTTGTATGTTCATCTCATCTCGTTGGATGGATCACAAGCTCCTTCAGGGCAAGTGACTCAGACAATAATAACACTTAGCTTCTGTGGATGGATAGTCCTTTCAGGGAATAGGTACCGTGTTTCCCCGAAAATAAGACCTAGCCAGACCATCAGCTCTAATGCGTCTTTTGGAGCAAAAGTTAATATAAGACCTGGTATTATATTATGTTATATTATATTATACCTGGTCTTATATTATAGTAAAATAAGACTGGGTCTATATTAATTTTTGCTTCAAAAGATGCATTAGAGCTGATGGTCCAGCTAGGTCTTATTTTTGGGGAAACACGGTAAGAGCGATATTTAAAGCAATATTTAGAGCCCTTGTTGATCTCCTTCCAAAGGCCCACGATTCAATCCAATGTCTTTATACGAGAATCTGATGAAAGTTTGAAAAAAAAAAAATTGACAACTATGAAACTTCTATTACATGCTAGGGTGACTTTAAAAATATCCTAGATAGGGTTATTTTAAAAATATCTCGTTTGCTTTTCTAAATCTTCTGGAAGACATCAACTGAACTACGGATGGTCACTGACTTACGATGGTTCCACTTACAATTTTTCAACATTACAATGATGCAATAGTGATACACATACAATAGAAACCACACTTCAAATTTTCAGTTTTGGTCTTTTCCCGACGAGTGAGAATGCAGTAGTAAGAACCTGTCGTGATGCTGGGCAGAGGCAGCGAGCTGCCGCTCCCGATGAACCCCGGGGTGGCGCGGGTAAACAACTGATACTCTACAGTGTACCGTATTGCCAGTGTGTTTCGGATATTGTGTTCTGAGCATGTATAAGGTGGGCTAGGCTAAGTTAGGTGTAGTGAATACGTTTTCAACTTAACAACATTTTTAACTTAACGATGGGTTTATTGGGACTTAATCTCATGTGTACCGCATTCTAGCCCGATGCAGTCTGTTCACTTCTAAGTAAGGGTGAGCGGACTGCGGGAGCCTCTACAATCCAGATTTTTCTATTTACAGCTTCAAGACCCAACACAAAACCAAACACCACTGGCAGTAGCACGAGCACTGCTGCATTCTGCAAGGTGATGTTTGTTTCCCTGCGCCTACTGTTTGGATATTACGTCTTCAACAATTTCTACCGCGTGGCACATCAAATGCTCGCACACTTTAGG
The DNA here is from genome assembly GCF_036562045.2 of Rhinolophus sinicus. Lineage (NCBI taxonomy): Eukaryota > Metazoa > Chordata > Mammalia > Chiroptera > Rhinolophidae > Rhinolophus > Rhinolophus sinicus. The sequence continues at coordinate 6,866,289 of NC_133753.1, read as the reverse complement.
AACTGATATGTTTATCATGAATGAAAATTGCCACACGTGGCTTGAAGAGGTAGATCTCCAAAACAGGCCCTGGCAGCTTTGTTTTGTGGTTGAGAACCCAGCACGCACAGCTCCCTCCAGTCTATCCAGGTTCCAGGTAAATGAACATCCAGACAAGCTAGCATCCTGTCTGTAGGTTCACTAGTAAATCCATGCCTTTGGTGCCGTTGTTTTCAACCCAGTTGCTGCAAATCCACTTAAGTTGGTTGTCAGATGTGATTCTAGTGGTTTTAAAGAGCATTTTGCAGCAAGTATGGCCATCATCAGTGTCAGAGAGAGGGCTCACTGCACAGTGGGTATAAAAGTGCTTTCTGTTTCTGAACATGACACCAGAGCTTCTTTGCACATGTCATGAAATACTGATATATTCAATGTAAACTGACAAAATATATCATGTTGTGCTAAATCACATTGCATCTGCTAAGTGATTCTAACCTCCCCACGCAGTAGTGGACACCACAGGTTTAGGTAAAAATCATGGGAGAAATGGAACATGGAGAAAGCCCCCATTTTTCCCACAAAGTGAGGAAAAGAGCATCACTCTTTGGACTTCGTAGGTGGACATAAATACAGGTAAATTCTTCATGGGTATCTAGACCTGCCTACTCTGTTTCTAATCAAGGCTTCTTGGGTGCTGAGGATGGAGATGTGCTCTTGGCCTTGTAAGCCAGCTGGCTGGGACACTCCTTGCTCTCAGAAGGGTGATGTGACTTGCTGTCATCACGGACGTCCTGATAACCTAGGCAAGTGGCCTGTGGCAGTCAGAAAGCTTAGGCTCTCCTGTGTTGACAGGTAACCCCCAAATTGCAGTGCCTTAACAAAAGCTCATTTTGCCCTCACAGTTGGGGCTGCCAGGCTTACCCTACCGAGTTTCCCCGAAAATAAGACCTAGCCAGACCATCAGCTCTAATGCGTCTTTTGGAGCAAAAATTAATATAAGACCCAGTATTATATTATATCTGGTATTATATTATACCCAGTATTATATTATATTATATGTATTATATTATATTATATTATATTATATTATATTATATTATATTATATTATATTATATTATATTATATGTATTATATGTATTATATTATATGTATTATATTATATTATATTATATTATATTATATTATATTATATTATACCCAGTCTTATATTATAGTAAAATAAGACCGGGTCTTATATTAATTTTGGCTCCAAAAGACATATCAGCTGATTGTCCTGCTAGGTCTTATTTTCAGGGAAGCATGGTAGCTACTTCATGTGACAAAAGGGAATGTGCAGATGTGACGAAGCTAAGGACCTTGAGATGGGGACATTGTCCTGGAATATATCCTGGGCCCTCTTCCAAGCGCCCTTGGAAGAGGGAAGCAGGCGGGTCAGAGTCAGGGAAGCAAATGGAAATAGACGTTGGAGTAGTACAACTGAAGAATGCGGGCAGCCTCTAGAAGCTGGAAAAAGGGAGGGATAGAGTCTCCCCTCGGGCCTCCAGGAAGAATGCCATTCTGCCAACACCTTGATTTTCGCTCTGTGTGACTCACTGTGGGTTTCTGACCTCCAGAACTGCAAGAGAATAAATTCTTGAGTTTGTGGTTTTGTTACAGCAGCAACAGGATACTCATCTATCCATGAAGAGAAATAGAAGACCAGCTCCTGCATGACAGACTTTTTGTATGGTGGCCCCCCAGCAATGAAACCAGCCACAGAGGCAGAAAGTAAGGAGCTCAGGCAGGGTGACTATGAGTTGGTGCAAGAATGTGGTTCTTCCTTTGACAGAGTGAGGAACAGACAGAATGTGGAAGAGACAGAGGGCTGGACTCTGAGTGCTGAGCTGAATTTATGCTTCTTAGATCATCTGTATGTACTTTCCTGCTGCTATCCTTTAGTGATTAGCAAAATACATTGAAAATTCTAATAGAACCTCCTCGAAGTTTTGTATTCATGTTTTGTCTAACATGCTACAGAGCAGACAGTGTGTGGGGGTCATTGGGGTGGAGGTATGAATTAGAGTAATAAATCCAGTGAAGGAAAAATAAAAGGAGACTCAGAAAGAATACGTGGGGCCTCTTGACCCACCACCATTGTCCTAGATTTTGAGAATTGTCGTAATAAGGAGCAATACTCATTTTTCCATGGAGCTATTTCAAGAGACAAGCTAGTTCTGCAGAGCAGAGGTAACACTTGACATTCAGAAACAGGCCTGGCTATTGCTGTGTGAACCACTTTGTCCTGTCATCTTCCACCTTAATCCGGAGAGACATAAGATGAATAAGAACATTTCAGGGAGTTACAGTGCTTGGAACAAATATTTGGCATGGTATAAATATTTCGTAAGTGAATGCATGAAAAGCTTTGGAATGATTTTCATAAACTTTTATATCTCGGTTGAGCTTTTATGTATCTAAATTTATCTGTAACTGGGAGATGGAGGAACATTGGTGTATTTTATTTTCCGTTATTATTCAGGACAAGCCACCCTCACCCCATTATGGTATAGTCTCAGTTGCCAATGGATGAGGTTCTGGAAAGTCCAGTTTTATTGTTCAGGCTTTTGGCCAGGTCAATGCAAAGTTTAGAATTTCAACGCCACATCTTGACCTCTGGTGCCCTGTAGTTTCGAATTCTTGGTTTGAGATTAGTCCTGTTTTCTTTTTCTTCTTATTTCCTTTTTCTTTTTTCATCCCAGAACACCATTGAATTGCTCGGAGCTTAACATGCAGCCAGGACAGGGTAGAGATGTGGGGAGCAGTAAGGGGGGGGGCTGTTGCTCATCATAGAGGTCACATTCAAACAGTGCTTCTGGGGAATTTTCTCATGGAGTGAACTGCTAAGCAAGACGTGGCCACTGCAGGTGGGGGACAGAGGAAGGAAAGGGAAGAGGCCAGTCGGCCAGCAAAGGATGCGTCCTCAGGGTCTCCAAGCTGGATAATTTTTTCTGGGTGCTGCCGCAAGGATGTGTCTGCACAGACATCAGTGGGATTTCTCTCTGGAGGGAAGTATAGCACGGGAGGGATTAGTTTGCTGCCTCAATGGGAGAATATCCTCTGGTTTCCTGATACATGTCAGAAGCTGAGCTTTTCCAAGGAACATCGTTTCCGGCCGCCTTTCCCCAGCAAAGAACATCTGCCCGGTGTTTAATCATTTCCTCTCGTCCCCATGCTTCCTCGTTTCTCTGTAAGTCACATTTCAGTCACACGTCTGGCCCTGACGTGGTGTCCTAACTCAGAGGAGTACATGTGTAAGTCAGTGGGTGCTCATGCATTCATTCCAGAGGCATTGAGTGTCTACTGGGAACAAGGACACAACACGTCTCACTTCTGTCACAGGAAGCTCCCCATTTATTTACAGTTTCGCACTGTTTGTCCACTATTTGTCATGGTTTTGTCTCTCTGAGCTCTGTGTACTTTTTCCCTTGTCTCTTACCTTCCCCTTTCAGAAACTTGACATTCTGGCCACATGCCGCCATATCACAATGACAAGAATACGAGGGATGATGGCGTCAAAGCAGCTGCATTTACTGAAGCCTTATCTTGGGCCAAGTGTTGGCCACTTGATGGGTTTGAACTCACTTGATTCTCTCACCATCCTTATGATTTTACAAATCAGGAAGCTACGATACAGCAAGGTTAAGCCATTCACCAGAGGGCGGGCGCCTTCCCTTCCGTCTGGGGCGCTCTTCCTGAAGTTCTTTCCTAAAGGAAGAACTAAATCCCACATTTCTGCTGACACTCAGGTTGAATGAAGGTCTTATTCTCTGGTTGCCCCTGGGTAATAGTGAGCGCCCCTCCCTGGAATGTCCCCCGGCTCTGTGCTCCCACCATCCGCACATCTGTCACTATGCTTGGGGGCTGTTAATAAGTGGTCACATTTATACGGACTTGTCCTGTGGCACATGCTCCCAAACCCATGGTCATGTCACTGCCCTCCTGCGAACCTGCTGCAGGTGGGCTTTCTTCTTCCCCTTTTTTTTCTGGACAGTAGTAAAAGGGTTGAGTTTTGCATCAGAATAAAAAAGAGACAATATCTGTGAATATAAGTGCGGGGTGGGGAGGACCTGCCCGGGATTTAGATGTCATAAGGTGCGGGCTGAAGAAGGTAGACCTAAAGCTGTGAGGGCCTGGGGTGGCCCAGCCGACCTGTGAGTGGGTGTATTCACTGGCATGTTGGAAGTGCTCATGACATTGTCCTTTCTCTATTTGCATGAAGCAAAAGAGAATAAATGAGAGACTTTATTCTTTGGAGCAGGCTGCACAGATTCCTCCTTCGCTCCCTAAACAGTTAAAAAAAGAATTCATGTTCTTGTTCATCCGAGGAATCAGACCAGGAGGGATAAGAGTAGCTCAGCTCCAATGAGCTGCACAGGGCCAGGTAAGACCAATGTCCAGCTAATATTAAGTTGTTAGGGCAACGTCTCCCAAAGGCTGTTGATAGACACTAATAGGCATGGAGCCCAAAAGGGGCGCCATGGTCAGGAAAGCATGAGCATGCCGCCTGGACTTTCTCACTGCAGGATTTGTCAGAGCCTTTAACATACTAATGTGCTTTGTGAGGGATAAAAAGGGGGTGTCAGATATACTCGTAGTGCCACCAAAGCCCACGTGATCGTGCAGTTCTTTTTTTAAGGAGAATCTCCGTACTGCCGTTCCCTAGAACAGTATTTGGGAATTCCTCTTCTATTGCCATCCTTTGACTGAAAACACACACCTTTCAAGGACCACAAGGGGTCCTGTGTCTGTACAAATTTATCATGTGGGGTGTTCTCCTGGAATAAGGGTAGAGGTGGAGAAATATTTAGCAAATGCAGAATCTAGGCATTTTGCTGAGCACTTTTGATGCTAAAGTGAGATAATTGAAATCACACTGAAGTTCAAAAGCCTCATTTGTGTACATGAGTCTAGTGCCAATTTATCTATTACTACACTTGAATAATGCAGAATTTTATTCAGTACTAATAGTGTGGGTATAATTATATGTGTTTCACACATGTGGAATTAATGGCACTAAATATAAAATAAGTAATCTGGAAAATTAGTCTCTAGGAGTTTTATCTCATATTCAACACAAAAACATTAATGCAGTTGATTTTTTTTTCTCCCACAAGCAGGACAAATAATATTTAAGAAATTCTTAAATGAAGATAAATGTCTCCACCAGAACTTATTATACACTAAATTGGTTGGAGGTGCTATTTCATAATTACATCAAATAAAAACTTGGGAAATTTCATCCAGTGAGCACAGCCAAGTGATTACAACATAATTAAAAAAAAAAAAATTCATCAAGTACCTTCAGCGAGCATTAAGTGAGCACTTACTATGTGCTAAGCAGTGTACTACATGGCTAGGAAGATGTGGTGGTAGACTGGATATAGAGCCTGCCTTCTAAATGCTTCTAATTTTATGGGTGGGGGAGCTGGGCATCTTGGTTGGACAACTGCTGTTGCAAATGACATATATTTTTTTTTACTTTTTTAAATGAGAATTTCAAGGGTGGTTCTGGAGTCAGGCATGACTGAATTCAGGCACTGGATGTTGTAGGCAGGGCCTGGATTTTTGCTTGGTGTCTGCGCTCCGTGGCTTAGAAAAACTGGTGTTTCTTTTGCCCTAATGGTGGCAAAAGCGCTCTAGCAGGTCTCACCTCCCCACTTTCAATTTCAAGTAAAGATACCAACCTGGCTTCTGGCAGCTTCTACAGTAGTTCCGAGACTCTCTCTGATTGGACCAACCCAGGTCACATGTCTCCTCCTGAGCCAGTCACGGAGACCAGGGAACTGCTGAACACTGAGTGCCCCGCCCAGAGCACTTGTATTGAAGGTGGGGAGAGTGAGGATGCTGAAAGGGAAGTTGAGGGTGCTTGTGGGCTGAAGGGGCTTCCTGCTGGGAAGGCCAATGTTACGTCTCCACTATATACAGGGAGGCAGAACTGAAAAAAAAACAATCACTGTGAAAAACAGAGGAAAACGTATAATAAGGGCACAAGAGTCATGCTGGGGAGCTAGGAGCCCTGACTGTGGTACTTGACATCTGGATGGAGTGTGGATATTGAAGGACTAAACAAAATGTTGGTGGCATGGGAGAGGGAGAAAGTACTTATTGACAGAAGGAACAGTATCAGAAAAAAAATACAGAGGCAAGACATTGAGGAATGCGCTGAAGGATGAAAGAATTTCAGTATGATTGGACTTCAGAAAGCCCAGGGAGATGGAACAGGGGAAAACTGGAAAAGATGGTTCAGGGTCAGATCATGGAAGGCCTTAAATGCTATCAAAGGAGGCTTTTTTTTTTTTTTTTTTTTTTTAACAGGCAACTGTATGGTTGCTGAAAAACAAACATCAGAGTGCTGAGTGTAAATTCCCAAACTGCTTTCTGTCCCATTGCACTCTTTAGCATCAGGATTTCGTGATTAAGCATGTTACTTTGAATCCAACTTTTAAAAAATCCCCTACACTTCTTCCTATTAAAGAATAATGTTAATTGCTGAGTGTGTTTAAACGAGGGTTAGATGGCCCATTGAGTTTATATAGATTGAAATGCTAAGTAGGCCTGAGCAGAAGCCTCGTAGGGAAGAGAAGGTTAGCAATCATCAGCTTTATGTCCTCTTTCCTATTTACAGCCTACCCCTGACAGTGCTCAGGAACAAGATAAACAGAGTTGTCCTTAAGGCTTCCTCAAGAAAGAAAAAGAAATAGCCCCATGCTCCGCAACCCCTGTCATTGCTGAGCAATCTGTTTTGTTGGGCAAACTTTATCTTCTTCCTGAAATGTGGGACCAGAAGGAGAATGGCAGCATGCCTTTCTCTCTGGATCCCCTTTGGGAACCACAGAGGACAGACATACCGGTATCAGATCCCAGCTCCCACTACAGCTTTCATTTATTCATTCATTCATGCATTCATTCACTCACTCACTCCTGACACATTTGTGAACGTCCACGTGTGCATGCACAGTCACAAGCACTTGGGACGTATTCATGGACCAAACAGGCAAAGCCCTGCTCTCACAGAGCTGGTATTGCAATAAGGGCAGCAGGCAGTCACAGATCACCCAGTACACATGTTCTGTGATGCTGGATGGTGTCCTATAGGAAAGCAAAGAGCAGGGCAAGGGGTGGGGGTGTCTGCCATTTCAGATGGACTTAGCAGGGAAGGTCACACAGAGACCTGAGTGAAGAGAGTGGGTGTATTAGCCAGGGTTGTCCCCAATAGGATGTGTGTAAATATGTGCCTATATATACAGAGGATGCCAAAAAAATGTATACACACTTTAAGAAAGGAAAACTATATTAAAATTGTAGTACTTGATATATACCAATAACAAAAGATGAATACAAGTCACGTTTGACTTCTGCAATTACAAGAGGTGCTCAAAGTGGTTACCATCAGCGTCCAGACACTTCTGATTATGGTGAACTACTGCTTGAGCAGCATTGACCAAAGTTTCCACTTGTATACATTTTTTCCGCACCCCCCAGTATATAGATATATAGATAGATATAGATACAGATACATAGATGGTAGGTAGGTAGGTAGATAGATAGATAGATAGATAGATAGATAGATAGATAGATATAGATTTGTTGTAAGGAACTGGCTCACACAATTGTGAAGGCTGACAAGTTCCAAGACACACAATTGACAAGCTGGAGACCCAGGAAGCCAGTGGTATAGTCCCCATTGGAGTCTGAAGGCATGAGAACCAGGTGTAAGTTCTAGTCCCAAAGCCAGAAGGCTCAACACCTAGTGCGAGCTTGATGTTGCAGGTTCAGGTCTAAAGACAGGAGAAACCAAGGTCCCAGCTCGTGCACTCAGGTAGGAGGCGTTGCCTCTTACTTGGTATTTTCCTCTATTCAAGCCCTCAGCTGATTGGGGGAGGCCCGCCCACACTGGGGAGGGCCACGTGCTACACTCAGTTTGCCAATTCAAGTGTTAATTTCATCCTGAAACACACTCACAGACACACCTGGAATAACGTCTGACCAAATAGCTGGGCTCCCAGTCAAGCTGACACGGAACATTCACCATCACGGGCTGAGGCACATGCCGTGTTTCCCCGAAAATAAGACCTAGCCGGACAATCAGCTCTAATGCGTCTTTGGGAGCAAAAATAAGACCCAGTATTATACTTATTATATTATATTATATTATATTATATTATATTATATTATATTATATTATATTATATTATATTATACCCGGTCTTATTTTACTATAAGACCGGGTCTTATATAAATAAGACCGGGTATAATATAATATAATATTAGTATAATACCAGGTCTTATATTAATTTTTGCTCCCAAAGACGCATTAGAGCTGATTGTCCGGCTAGGTCTTATTTTCGGGGAAACACGGTATGTGCCTCAGCCCCTGTGATGGTGAATGTTCCGTGTGTCAAAGGGCAGGATGGCGGGAGATGAGGTCCCAGAGATAGCAGCAGAGGGGACAGTCAGGAGTCCTGTGGGGCATGGGAAGGGTTTTGGATTTGAGGGGCCTTGCCCCTGGCCGTCATGCCACCCTGCATGCCCTCTTCAAACTCCCTCCTTGGCACTGTAATGTATGAAGCCATCTTTTTATTTGGATGTCTGCCGTCCCATCAGACTGTGACCCTCAGGGGAGTCAGGCTGAAAACTCCTTTCTCTGTGTGGCCCCAGCACCTGTAGGACACATAGTAGGAGCTTAATCTGCATTTGTTGGGTAAACACAGTAAGCCTGTCTTTTGCCAGGAGGTAGAAAGTCTGAATGAAAACAAGGATGGATTTATTTTTTTTTCAAGGGTTTTGCAATTGAGTCCAATCTCTAGTCAACTGAATTCAACAAACATTTGTTGCTTGTCTTCATTATGCAAAGCATTGTGTTGGGTGCTGGGGATTCAGAATGCAGAGTGAAAATAGACACACAGTAAACACACGATGATCTGCCAGTTGTCACGTTGAGCATTCTACGCGTGTGAACTCTCATTGGACCCTCCGGAGCACATTATATGTAACCACGATCCCTGGGTTGCAATCAGGAGACAGAGCTCGGGGAGGTTGAGGCAGGAGCTGGCCCAAGTCACCCAAAAGAGAGAAGCGTGGATTCAAACTCGGGTTGTTCAGACTCTAAAACCTGTCCCCCTAGTGACCAGGGCGCTGTGGAATGGGGTGAGGTGTGGGAGGGCGGTAAAGTTGGCATAACTGGTGACAATACCAGTCAGATTGTCACAAATGCCAAACTAGGGTCACTCAGAGGGACTGGAGCCGTCACATTTGGAAATGGCTTCTGAAGGAATCGAGTGATTGGGTTGGGCCTTGCGGCAGAAGAGTGATGAGACCGTGTGAGCGTGTGGAGCAGCAGGTCCAGCCTGCGAAGCTGGGTGCCAGGGGTCGCCGAGGTCCCGCTGCTGCCTGGGCAGGGTCACTGTCATCCCCACCTCCCAACTCACACCCTCATCCCACCTGAGGTACACTTGCCCGGTAGCCTTTGCTGTGTTTCATTTCATTTCTAATCTCTCCCAAATTTCATTGAGCAACAAAAATAGCTTTAGTATTTCTGTACAAATGATGGAAACACATTGAACACATGTCAACGACATGGAAAAGCAAAGAGAAGAAACGGAAACCTATGACGTGATGCATGTGTGGATGCGGGAATGGATGGCTGGATGGGAGGTTAAGTCGCGTCGCCCCAAGGGTGTGCATTCAGAACTGTGTCTTTCAGAGGGTTTGCGTTTCCTCCCAGGTGGCAACAGAAATGGAGGTGACTCCACATCCCAACATAGCTTTCTGCTGCAGCTCAGGAGGCTCACCACCGCTGTCTTTTTCTCCAGTCATTCTTAGCCCTCACCTGGGGTTCAGTGGCTTAAAGGAATCTCTTTCAAAGGCCCATTTCCTGTCCCGTCACTGCTGTGGGGACTGAGGCCGCGATGGCTTCCGAGATGGTTCTCACCATACAGCTACCACAAGAGACAAGGTTCCTGGAAGTGATTTCTTTCTAGATCCCTCCCACAAACCATCTAGTGGAATCATTGGCGTTAAACACAGCTTCCAATGTACGAGTGGATCTGTTTTGTAAGACTGTATTACGAGTGGTAAAAATTATTTTTCTAATTATACTGTATCTCCAATGCATAAAATGTGATTCATATATAATCACTGTTTTAATGTTTTATTCCTTCCATGGGGGGAAAAAGGTGATGGGAATAAAATATCAATATTCTCCTTAAAATAGACAGTTCGTTCTGACATGTAATTTAAGCGAAGGACGACATATCAATTAAAAGAGGGTGATACGACATTATGCTCTTTTTTTTTTCTCATTTTATGTTGAGAGGGAGTATCAGAGATGTTTGAAGCTTTTCTTCCCTTATTAAATTACAGACAACCAGATTAATAACAGTGTGTGTCAAAATGAATGTAAGAGCAGCAGCAGATACTTAGTCTCTAAAATATTTTTATTTATTTTATGGTTTATTATCTAAAACATTGTAGTACCGCCTGTTACAGATTCAGAACTTGGTGAGTCTTGTCAGTCTATTTTGGTTTTGAATGACAGTAATTTGCAAACAATGACATTTTAGTGTGTTAATCATTGTACCTTGTTTCCCCCAAAATAAGGTCTAGCTGGACCATCAGCTCTAATGCATCTTTTGGAGCAAAAATTAATGTAAGACTGGTCTTATTTTACTATAATATAAGAGTGGGTCTTTATAATATAATATAATATAATATAATATAATATAATATAATATAATATAATATAATATAATATAATATGATATAATATAATACTGGGTTTTATATTAATTTTTGCTTCAAAAGATGCTTTAGAGCTGATGGTCCGGCTAGGTCTTATTTTCAGGGAGACACGGTATAAAGGGCCATTCAAGGCTTACACAGTAGGAACCTCAGTGATGCCATGTGGATTAGAGAGAGTTTGGGGCTGGGAAACCCATAACATTTTGGAGGTCATTTCGTGAAAGCATTTGCTGGACCAATACTTCCCCAACTTGATTTAGCAGCAGCGTCTAAAAATCACGTTAGTCTTAATTTGCTGGATCAAGTAGTGCGAAATGTTAGCTAATTATTTAAATAAATATCATGTATTCTTATGGCAACGGACCATGGTCTGGGAACAAGTATCCCGGAAGTCTTGTCTGCACTTGGCATTTTAAGAAGCAGCTTTGCGATTCCTTCTAAGAGTCTCTCCATTCAGTGTACTCTCAACATCACCAAACTAAGAGGCCACATGAGACCATGGCAGTGAAACAAGCAAGGGCAGCCACGCTTTGCTCTATGGTTCCCACTCCACAGGGTGCAAATCCACCTCCACCTTTATTCAGAGCAGCTGGCAACTTCCTGTCTTGGTCAAGGTGAGGGAGAGTCCCAATGGCGTCGCATTTGAGAACACTGGAAGCAGGTGGCCTTGGTTTACATCTCAACATTGTCACTTACTGACTAGATCCATAAACCTCAATTTCCCATCTGTACAATGGGGTTGACAAAACTCTCCACTTTATGTATTCGTTTCCAGGATTAAATGAGCCTCATGCTGAGTTCCCGATAAATGTCAGCATGATGATGATGATGATGATGATGATGATGATGATAACGATAACAACACTTCACATTTATTGAGCACTTTGGGACTCACCCGAGAATGGGCTAGGATGAAGAGGCCAGGACTGAATGAAGCCCCAACTTCGGTCAGCACCCGGGTTTGTCTGCTCTCTTGAAAGCATTCAGAAATAGCCAGTTATCATAAAGATAAGTCTTTTGAAGAGTGCCTGCTCTTAGTAGGTGCTCAATAAATGGAAATTACTAATGGTAAAACTCAACAAGAGCAAGACAGGCAGGGTAAGCGATAAACAGCCCAGGGCACCAGGAAAGTCACTCTGAGGGAAATGAACCACACGCCCCGATGAGAACAGTGTGGCATTGAAAGCAGGTAGTGTCTTAGGAGAGGGACCCAGACCAGGAGTCTCTAGAGCTGGGGGTGAAAGTGGGGCGTTGATTCAGGTCAAAGTATTAGGGACGCTTGCTGGCCCATGTGACATAGTGACATGACCTTGACGGATGGTGAGGTTACACAGGATGAACTGGAAGGAACAGGATGGGGCCCTGTAGGCAGAGGGAGGGATGAGTGGGATCAAAGGTGTGGTGACCGGGAAGCTGGGGCACGGTGCTGGTTTGGGTTTTTATACTAGAACCGGAGCCACACAGAGATTTCAGGGCCCCTCGCAAGGATGAAATGCCCCTGTGGGATGCATTGCATCCTTGTAAATCACACGCTAGTGGGAAAAGTAACTTTTGCCACGAATATGACAAAATATCTATATACTTGCTATACACAGAGCTTGGAAAAATCAAGGAAAAAAAAAAGACCACTAATATAAAAACAGTGAAAAACTTGAGAATGCAATCTCCCGTCAAGGCAGGCTTCATGGGTGTGCGACTTGAGTAGCTGTGCAGGCCTCCCATGCCTACAAGGTCTGATGCTTTGGTGTTGAAATTCTTAATGATTTTTGAATGAGGGGTATCCGCCCTTATGTTTTACACTGAGCCCCACCAATCAAGTGGCTGGTGCTGTCTGCAGTGAAGAAATACAAAGAGACAACGTGTATATATCAAGAAGACGCAATGTCATTATTAATAGGGGGATAAAAATGGAATTATTAAGACATGCCAGTTTACATGTATCAAATGGCCCAATGATAACAATGCAGAAAGGGGTGCTGAGATGGCGTGCTGGAAAGTCCTGGTGGGGTTCTCAATTGGCTCAGTATCCGAATTCCCTCTCTCCCCACCCACTGGCTTGGTCGGAAAAAAAAACATTCCCCATGCTTTGGGGCTCCACCTTCTAAAACCACATCCTCATACACTCCCCCCACCAGGCCCTTGCACTTTCCACCCACACCCTCATGTTTGTGGACAATTGTTTGCTTCTTGAGGACCCCACTCCCCTGAAGCCAGGAGGCAGACCTCCCGTCCCTTCTGTCGCCTCGTCTCTTGGGACCCGACTCTGGGCCAGGGCTCTGGGGCCCTGATGTGCTAAAGGGGACTGGTGCTGGGCCAGGTCAGCCTTCCCCAAAAGCAGGTGTGCCATTTACAGCAAGAGATTATCTGTGTGCCCCATGAGATTTGAGACTTTGAGCTCATGTATGTGGTTGGGACTCTTGTAAGTTACAAGTGACAAAAAATAAGCTCAGTACAGTTTGGGAAGAAACAAAGAAGGAAATTTATTGGCCATAGGAAGCTCCTCCAAGGTGATAAGCGGATGTCAGACACACAGACAGACACTCACACATATTTACGTATGCATACATATGCAGACATGCACACACATGCAGACACATACATACACAGGCACATACATATATACATATACAGACATGCCCACATAAATACGTACATGCATACACATGTACACATTCATAAGCAGATATACACAATACATATATAGACACACATGCAGACATGTACACAGACTACATATAAACATATCCACACACACACACACACACACACACAAACTGTGCGGACAGACACACATACATGGAGAGTCATTGCAGGAGTGTTTATGGTAGCATAAAGTTAGGAACCGACTGAATGTTTAACAGCAAGGGATATTTCAAATTAATTGCTGAGCATCTATGTAATCAAACATTATACAGTTACTAAACACCACATTTTCAGAGGATAATAATAGTTGATATTAATGACGACAGCTAACATTCTAACATTTGTTGCACACCTGCTATGTCTCAGTCACTGTTCTGAAATAACTCTTTCAATTTAGGATTTTTAAGACTATTAAGGATGTGACAAAATGTTCCCACTATATTGCTCAGTGGAAAATAACTACAATATAGGATTGTTTTTACACAGTGATCTCAGGCTTGTCCTGTATATTTATTATATCTGTTATATATTATGCATATACACAGAGAAAAATAAACCAACATATTTACTGTATCTGAGGAATCAAATCTGGACGTTTAGATTACAGGATATTTTATTTTTTCTTTGTTCTTCTGTATTTTATAAATTGTCTATCATGAACTACAGTATAATATTTTCAGGATTGCTAGAAAGCCAAACATTGTTTACGTGAAAGTGGGGGAAGAGCTATTTGGTTTGATTTGAGAGAGAACATACAAGGAAAAGAGAGAAATAAGACTGAATAATGGTTTGGGCTAAAACATGGAAGGCCTCGAAAGTCAGGCCCAGAAGATTTTATTTTATTGAAAAATCAATGGGGGGCTATTGAATGTTTGTGGGAGAGGTAGTGACAAATTCAGGGTAAACATGTTCTTTGGTGACAGCAATGAGAATGCATTCCCATTGGAGATGGGAGGCAAGGCGACCTGAGGAGGAGATGAAGGCCTTGGGTATAGAGATCGCAGCCAGAGCAGAGGGGTCGGGCAGCTAGCTTCAAGCGTCATTGAGAAGGTGGAACGTACTGGAACTGGCCACCAGAGCTAATTAAATGGGAGAATGATGAAATCAGAGGCCAAGATGCTTTCAGGGGTCCAGGAGGATGCAGGGTGGGGCGGGGACAGAAGAGAAGCCCCAGCAGGGAGGGTGACCTGTGAGCCGATGGAGTCTTCTGGCCTCTCTTTGGTTTTCACTACTTTCCCCCTTTGTTCCCTGTGACCATCGAGATCAAGTGAATTTTGACTATACACCAAACTCCAGTTTGGTTTCATGTGGATGACTGCTGCAGCTTCTCTAGAAATTTCTCCATTAATATCAAACCTCGAAATCTGTTATGAGGTCTCAGTTGATCTCGGCAGTTTAATATTATCCCCAGCCTTGGAGCAGATAACATGGCCATGTTTTCGTCCACCTGACGGTATGACTCGCGTCATCGAGATTTGGGGTTTGCGCACGTGGAAAGGAGAAAAATACATTGCTTTCTTTTTAGAAGAATATTGGTTTGGAAACAACAAAGCAAAGTTTATTGAATTATAGACATGGTGAAAATGCTGTGTCTTTGAAGAGAGGATCAATTGAGCTCTAGGAGGAAAGCCATCACCGCTCTGTCACTAATGATTTAGCCATTCTGGGACTCAGTTTTCTGACCTATAGAATGGGACAGCAGGGGTGCCTAACCTCTTAGTTGGCATGAGGATTAAATGCGTCAGCACCTATAAAAGACTCAAAGCTCTACCTGCATGTAGCACAACCAGTGCCTGTTCCTGCTGTTGTCATTACTACCCACTAGCTTTCTGCTCAGCCTAACTCATATTCCCCTTCATTTGGAAAGACTTCTCTGAACGTTCTCATTCACACATACCTTTCTTCCCGATGAAGTGATATCACTCTTAATAAATGCCACTATTTGACTATGCCGTACACTCTTAATCAATTTTTAGTTGATGCCCTTGGAGTCTTGTCCAGCTGACAGAAGGAGCACAGCCTTTGCAAACCCCAGTGGGGATGCTCACTGTCACCCTGCCTCTTGGAGTTAAGGTGCCTCGTTCATCTTCTCCAAAGGCCAGTTTCCTAAAAACCTGCACCCATGTGCCTCCCTCACACAGCGGCCTGGAGAGCATGAAAGAGAGTAAAGCTTTTTCAGCACCTGGCACGATGCCCTGACATAAAGAAAAGTACTCACTAAATGTTTATTGAATTTTAAAATAATTGTGATTGATGGCCACCAGTATTATCATTTGCATATTGTCTCGGAAAGCCCTAAACTTAAATGCTTCTTGGCATTGTAGATTCAAGTAATTTATCCTTTCTGTTAAAACTGGCCAGGGGCAGAAACAAGGGTGTTGCCCTGCCGCCTTTCTGGTAGGGGCTGGCTCCCCCCTGTTTTGTGATACTGGCTGTACATCAATCTGCTGGAAGGCATATGGGTGTGCAGGGCAGAGGGTGCTGGAGATGGGGTCCAAGTTCTGAACTGATCCCCTGGCTCTACGCCTTACTATCGCCGTGACCTTGAACAAATCACATCCTGTCTCTTGGATGGGCTATTCACCCTTATTTAGAAAAATGACATCATTGCCAATTTCAAAGGGCTGTATGAAAATTATAAAGAGATATGTACAGGGAATTGCTTTATAAACTCTAAAGCACTGTGACAACAGAAGCTTGCTTTTATTCATATATAGAGGCAAATATTTTACTTTTATCACTGTGGATGTGAGATTAGGGGCCGTAAATATATTTACACGTTTTCCATATGATTGTTTTTATAAGTGCACATTTTTTGTGGGAACATATTTGAGAAAGGATTTATTAGTAAATTCTGACCTGATTGAATGGATGCAGTCATATATTCATTTAGAGAGTAAACATTTAGAGAGTGCCTGTAGAGTAGAGGCATCGTGCTCAGTGGTGATGGGACAGATATAAATAAGACAAGTTCCCCCGCCCTTTAGAATATACCATTATGTTTCAAAAGAAAAAAAATGTATTTTAAACATCTCTGTCGGTTGGTTCCAGTTTCTACACATTAGATTCCACTGCTTTCTGTTTTTAAGATAAGATGACCACCTCGGCTCCTTCCTCACCTTGTCTGTGAATGACAAAGTCTGTCCTATTCCTCCTGTTCAGAAACCTCCCAGAATGGCATGGCTTCCCTCCACACTTTTGCGTGATGTCGCATTTGCGAGCAGAACCTCCCCCAATAGTTATTCATGTAATTCTATTAATACGATCTCAATCGCCATATGGCGGTGTGACACCAATTACACTGTTGTAACCAGGCGACTTAGGAGAAAGGAGACCGTCTTCCCAGCCGAAGACGGTACCCTCATTAGAAAGATCCCCCAAACAATGGTTTCTCGGCTCCCTCCTCTGTGAGATGTATCTTTCCAATCATAATCATTTAATCAGGATATTCCGGGTGCTACTCAAAAGACTAAGTGTCAAAAAAAAAGGTGGGGATATTTATTTTCCTTTTATCTATGTGAAATGTACAATGTATGCAGCGTTGGCCCACGTCTCCATAAATGTAAGGCTTACACGGCATTTTTTGTTGTTTTTGTTAATTAGGGTGGAGCGTGCACGGCTCCATCTCTGCTGAAACAAAACACCAAACTTCACTTAAACCAATGCAAAGCACATATATTTATTTTGCGTTCCAAATGCTAGTAGTATGTCTCAGTTTTAAAACTCCTGACAGTGTAAAAATGTGTAACAGCACACACTACATCCCTCGCTAGGACCCTGTGTGAAAAAAGAGCTTCCTTTTTTTTCCCCCCTAAAGAACTACATTCGGCACCACATGTCAAAACACAATTGTAATTGTGTAGCACAATATTTCATAAATCTGAAAATGTTTTAGAAACCCTTTGTATTTTCGAAGCTTCCAAAGTCATTTCCTGGGTTAGCATTTTTTTCTGCACTAAGTCTGCCTTTTTTTTTTTTCTTTCTGATTTCCATATTCCCCAATAATTATTAAGCGTTCTTATCTCCCAGGCAGACATCGCTGATGTAGATGCTGGTGATAGCGGTGGCTGTAATTCTTGTGAATTACTACATTTTAAAATCTTGTGTTAAAACACGTTACCAAGCTTCTTGAAGTTAGCAGATGGCCTCCAGAAAGCTCGTTTTAATTTTTCAAGTACGTAAGTATAATAATCCACACTAATGTATGCACATAACAATAAAGTGTGCTTGTTGAGCGGTTGATATTCAGTTTCACGTGTGTACGTGTCAGGATGGGTTTAGCCAGGTATAAATATATACGCATGGACAGAATAGTCACATGATCGAAATCGGGGATCAAAACGGCTAAGTCAAAAAACATAATAATGATTGAAAGCAGCAGTAGCGAAAAAGCCAAGGAATGGGAGAACTGTCTCCCGTCACCAGAATGGAAAAGTTTGTGAAAGCCATTTAATAGAACTGAATATCAAAACATTTTAACTTTTTCAAAGTTTTCAACATTAAACAATTAGAATGAAACGCAATTAGGCAGCGCATTGTGGAGGATGGTCACTTTTTGCATGTCATGTGGCTTTAAAAACAAGTCAGATAAATGATGATGCCATTAAAACTGAACTAATTAAAGAAAGCTTCTTTTAAGAACTCATTAACTGCAACCTCATTTGCATAATGATGCATATTAATTAAGTTTTAATGAATCTGAATTTGCACCAAGCCTATTCATGTTGGCTTTGAAACAAATTGAACAAATTAGTTAAAAGCTTTTTGGAATCTACTTTTCACACCAAACAGGATATGAATGCAATCATCTCGACAAAAAAGAAATATTTTTCCTTTAATTTAATTCAAAGGTATGCAGGCCCAGCTATTAATTATTTTTAAATGCAGTAAATTTCACCTTTTCTTTGGAAAAATCAACAATATTACTTATTCTTCAGTGGGAAATATTACAAATGTAGGTTGTGGGGGAAATCATTATGGCCAGTTTATTGGCAATAAGTTGGAGATATTTGACTTTAGGGTACATTTAGTTTATTTAATAGTGGGATTAAAAATCGAGGAGGTAATTTCTGTGCATTCTGAACAGCCACAGTGCAGCAACTGAAATGAGATGTCGAAAGGTGGCAGGTCTCGTGTTTTGGGATACCGGCTGCGGCATTATATTATTGGTGTCACATTCATGTCTAAATCTGATTCTTCTTCATCGTAAATCTTCCAAGTAGCACAGAAAAAAATTAAACATTTACAGAACATGTGTTCTTTTCCTCCAGATTTGTGCAAATTCGAGTTTTTTTTTATATCCAAGGAGCAGAATTCAATTTTAACAAGTTTGCGTTGGGCTCATAATAAAAACAAGAATTACCACAGCAACACTATTGATTTGCTCATACTCCATTGTGTCTTCATCAAGAATGAAGAGATTTATGTAATTACTGCTCCATCTTTTGTTGTTGGGAAGCACTTTTTTTATAAGTCAGCATATACTAAGGATGGAAACGCTTTTATTGTTGAGATTACAAGATCATTTCTCCCCCCTTGTTAAAACGTTTTCTCAGATGCCTGGGAGAGGTCGGCAAGATGCTGCTGTGTACTGGAAACGCACATTTAAAAAAATGTATTTACAGGTATTCCCTGCAGTATTTTTTAACCCATTTATCCCTTCACCTTTCTCCCTCTTTTATTCCTCCTCTGCCGTTTCCATTCCCAGAGAAGCGTTCGCAGGCACCGGGTGATGCCATAGAAAATTCCTTGCCGGCAGGATCTTGAATGCTTTTAGATGTTAGCGGGGCAAAAATAGAAGTATTTGAGATTATTCACCCCTAATTACATTGCTCTCGTCGGAATTCAGTTGTGCTTGGGTCAGTGATCACTTTTGACTCTGAGAGAAAAATAAAATTTAAATCAGCTCTTAGCTGCCCTACTTCTCCGGTGTATTGGTCCAGCTTGCACCGGCTTGCCTAGCTTTGCATGGAGGTTTCCCCCAGAGCAAATGTTTTCCCATTTTGGAAGCAAAGTCCAACTGTATTATAAATTACCGCGAGCCCATCGACCACTTTTTGCTCCCTGCAAGGTATCTGTGGAAACCAACCCAAACCCTTACTTTCCAGGAAGAAAGGATTTGCCATGTGTCAGAACAGGAAGCAGAAGCGAGAATCGAATGTGCAAAACAATTTTTAAAATGCATCGATTCGCAAACCATGTTGGGGATGATTTTAAAATTAACTCCTTCCCGTGCTCCATTTTTATTAGACTAATCCTGCAGTCCTTTCCCTTCGATATCGTTTCCACGGCCACGATGGACTGTAATCTGCCCTCTGACAGGAGTCCACCTCAGAGGAAAGTCACGAAACACAACCTGAGGAGCATCAGCCCTCGGCTGGGAACCGTTCGCAACGTGATCCATTATGCTTTGAAGGAAGCATTGTTTCTATATTTTCCCCTCGCATTGCTGTTCTGCTTTTCGAGCACATTGTAATGGGAGAGCGGGGGAAGCTGTGCAGTATTTTAAACACCGTCTGACGTTCGCAGGGAGAGATGCTGCTTCCAGGTCACTCGTGGAGACAGGGGACCCTCTTGTCCTGAGTTTTAGGATTCTGGGTGCATGCGGGAACCTATCAGTAAAATTGCAATAGCGGCAGTTGGACTTTTCCAGGAGGTCTACATTTAGGTGGGCAGATGTCACTCCAGATAAGAGCTGGCCTTGGTGGCTGTACCGCCCCCCGGCAGGAGGCCTGCGGGCAGAGCCAGGGGGGGCTCACGTTTGCTTTCCTAGCCCTCACCGTGACCTCCTTCTTTCAAAAAATTAAGACTGAAAATAAAGCAGAACAGCGCAGGGGAAAGCTTTCCAGTTGGTCCGACTTTTCCTCCCCCCTCTCCAAAGGGTGCCTCACCAAGCCCATTCCCTCTGAGAAGTCTTCAGGAAGGTAGCATTCATGAAAAGAAAGCAAGAAGAAGTACACGTTTTGCGTGGAGAATGGGCTTCTTTGGGGGACCGTTTTGACAGAAAGCGCCTTCCTTGGGGGAGGTCAGGAGTCACTGGTATTAAGCTAGACAAGCTGGTAGCGGAGTGTTAATGGCCACGCCGAGCAGATGTTCCGTAATTAGGGGAGATGTGAATGACAAGACGTGAGAGGTGCGCACACAGGCGGGCTGGCGCCAAGCAGCTGTGATGCCGCGTCCCCTGTCACGGCTGTACACAAGTCAGACCAGACCCCGGGAGGCTGCCGGCGCCGTGACAATTAGGAAAAAACTGTACTGGATTAAAATAAGCGATAGATCACACCATGCAGCTTCTCCCCCTCGGAGCCGGGAGAGCGGCCTGGGTGCCTCGGCGACAGGCAGCCAGAGGTCCACCAGGTGATGGACATGCGGTTGTACTGAAACGGGGTCTGAGTCAGCGTCGTCACTGCTGCTTTGCTCCGTCATTGATGCTGAGAGTGAGGCCCTGAGAAGAAGAGGGATGGACTCCTTTCTCTCCCACAGCCTCCACATGGTGTAGTCCGTCAAGAAGGGCTCTTTTATCTCCTAAATAGCGCTCCTGTTCTTTCTTTTCTTTCTGTCCCCATTGCCACTGTCTCGACCATCGTTTGTTCTAGAATGTTCCACAGCTTCCCCCTGGTTTTCCTGGTCTGCTCTGGGGAGCTTTCCTAACGGCCCCCCTCTCCCTGAGGATGGGTAAGGGCCATTCTCCAGACTTCTCCAGAACCCCATCCTCCTCTACCCCGTCAGACCGCGTAGTCATTACCCATTTCTATCTCGGTTTCATTCTCCGGGCCCTCACTCCCAGCACAGTGCCACACACGTAGTAGGCCCTCGTTTGTGTGAGTCAATGACAGAATCAGTACAAAATTCATCACAAATCTGTATCACCGCCCACTCCCCCGTGCAGCCGGCTACCATGACAGTGAAGCGTTTGGGCCCCTTTACGCTGAAACTGAGTTGCAAAATCCAAACATTTTCTTTGCTTAGGTGAAGCCTATTGTGCTAGCAGTAAAAGATTGAGGCCAATTAGCTTTCTAAAGCATTGTTTGATACCTGCGATGTTTCTCCATTTTGTTAGGGTGGGAAGGGTCCTCACAAAGGTGATTCACGTTGACCCAGCGCCTCCTGGAGGGTCACCCGGCCTGGTGAACGGAACACAGGGCTGAAACTCGACTGTCCATCCTGGGGGACCTGAACTACTCTGTACCTCAGTCTCTTTTTCTGTGAAATGGGGGTAACTAAACTCTCAAGGTTGTTGAGAGGCTGGAAGGAGCTCAGGAGTGCTTGTTATACTTGGTATAGCCTGGTTGGCCTCATTTCATCAGATGAGCTCATGGGCTTTGCACGCCATGATGCATTCTGCAGAGGTTATTAAGTTTCTGGAAATCCAGTAGGTCCTGCTTGCTTCCTATTTATAATGGGGAGGAAGGCTGGGAAGAGGGAAACCTAGCCGACTAGGAGTGCCACTTCTGCCTTTGGTCCCCTATGGGTACTGTCTCCTCTCTCCTGCTCCCTGGTGTTGGTCTCGTGATCTCATTTTACAGATGAGGAAGATGAGGCTCACAGAGGTTAAGTGAGTCTCTCAGGGCCACCCAGCTGCTAAGAGGGGCTGGGACGTAGGTCTTAGGCTGTCTGGCTCCAAAACCCCTCTGTCCTTTGGAGGCGAGGCTGAGGATCTCACTGCCTGTCATTTCTGGGAAGTGTTTCAAAACAAAAAGCCCGGGCAAGAAGCCTGCCCTCGGTTCTCACCAGCTTAGTCTCTTTCTGTGCCTCTGTTGGTTTCCTTATGTCTCCCGTCTCAGTCTCAGTCCCTCGCCCTCTCCCCCCAGTTCCCCTTCTCGTCCCTCACTCCCTCTTTATCTGCCTCTCCATCTCTCTCCCTTGATTTCTAATTTCCAAGCCTGCGAGCTATTACAGAAAGCATAATGACGGTTACACTTGTCTATGGCAATATTACTGTCTAGCTTATTGCTTTGTAAAGTACTCCGGGAGCCTTGAAAATGAAAGGTGTTATGTAAAATGAAAATCGATTCTAATTCTAAATAAACATCATTGCTTCGAGTTTCCCGGGGATGGCATTGTTTCATGCTCAAGACAGACAATGGACCAGAATTTCCTCCCCATGTTTCAACGATCTATTTGGGCATCCTGGTGTCTTGGGGCTTGTCACGACAGGGTGAGCTCTGAATCATGTCTCAATATATCCTTACAATTATATTTAATTGCACCTGGTAAAATGTCTTTGTTCGTTATTTATGAAGGGAAATTATTTTCGTCCGTAGAAAAGATTGATACCACTTTTAGCTTATGTTCAGGTGATTAGTGATTAAGTGCAATTTATTTCCCTGATGTATGTCTCCATCAGCAACCACCTTCCAGAAATGGGGAAAGAAACTTTTCTCAGCAGAAAAACCATCTCCACTTTAGGAAGCGTTTTCCTCCCCCTTTGTTGGCAGAGTAATTTATAAGGACACGCACACCACAAAAATGGAAGTTTGAATCATTTCTGTGGAGAAGGCTCATCATCCCAAATCAGAAATGTCATAAAAGTTAAAATGCCATAAGAGTGTGTTCCCCAAGAAAGAAATAATTTTCTTTTCATTGAGAACACTGGAGGACATAATATACTTCTTGAAATTCAAATTTTCGTAGCAAATGCAATTTATCCCTCCCTTGCATCGTTCATCTTCCTTGAAGAAAAGGTAACTGGATATTATATCTACTTTATATTTTTGCACAAAATTATCTTCCGAGTGCTTGTTTCCTTAAAAACACACATGCTGTGTGGGGAAAATGAACAATTTCATCTATGGGAAAGTGCCCTGGAAACTTCCAGCATTGGGAAGTACCCGTGAGTTGGCTTGAATTCGCTGTGATAACTCAATCATAAGTCTATTTGCATCCACAGAAAGACCCAGGATGCCTGTGGGACTCGTGGCCTCAATTCATTTCTTTTCCTCTTTCAATTTTATATCTGGTTAAGTAATCTGAAGTGTCTGGTTGTTGTTTGGGACCTGCAAATGCTCCGGATTAGAAAAACTGGCTAAAGTTGTCGGTGTTGGAATCTGAGTGTTTTCCTAATACCAGTGACCCTTGATCAAATAGGTCTTCTTCACATCCAAATCCAGAATATTATGATTTTTCCCTCTTTGCAATGCTCTGCAATGTCCTGCCAGTCATGTCTGAGCCTGTTAGCTGTGTGACAAGATTGCCGGAGATTAATAGACCATGAGGAGAGGAGTAGAAGGGACATAGCCTGACTTGGACACTGCCCTGGCTTTGGAACAGGGAGGTGAGGGGAGCCCCCGTTGGGCACAGGCACTCCTAGTATATGAAGCAGGCAGACAGTGACCACACAGAGCCCCTGCAGCAAGCTGAAGGCTGCCCAAACCTCACTTTTCCTTTCCTCATCTTCAAAATGGGAGCGGCAGTCCTCCCTGAAAGGGTTGTGTGGAGATGGAGAAAATGTAGATAGCCTGTTGTATGCAGGGTCAACATTAATGATATGGGCACCGTTTGAGCCCAGCAATATTTGTTACAGCTCCCCAGCAGTCCCCAAGGGCACACACATGACATCTAATTGTCCTCCAAATGTTTTCCTTCCTGCATCAGGCTTTTGCCCATGTTGTGCCCCTGAACTAGCATTTCTCCCATGAGGCAGAGTTCACTCGTTGCCCTACCTTCTTTCTTAGTAACAGAATCTCAAATTTTAGCGAGGCATTCCCAGAGTACAGAGCAACATCTTCTAGCCTTTCTTGCAACAGATCTGCCCAATGATAGTGAGGAGACAGACAAAAGCTGTTTGGAAGATGCTGACTCAACTCAGAGGGAATGAGCTTCTCTGCTTTTCTTCTCTGCTGGCCTGGAACTCTGCTATGATGGCTGGATTTCCAGCAGCCATTGTGGACCATGAGGTGACATTATATTGCAGATTGAAATATAGATAGAAGACAGCATCCCTGATAATTTAGTGGTTTGCTTACAGCTGAACTTTTCTTACATGAAAGAATATACCTTTCTGTGTTTAAGTCATTATAGTAAGGAATTTGTTTTTAGTAGCTGACTATGATCCTATAGATATCTATTTACTATAGATGTGCAAATTCTCGACATTCTTCAAAGCTCATTTGGAGTCCTCCCAGGTGGCTCCAGATTCCCTGTGTCCTTTATCACTGAATTCTATGTCAGAATACAGTCTATTCCTTGTCTCTTTCCTCATCCCTTAAGTTTCTTATTTTGGGGTCCTTGAAACTTCAAGCTTTTCAAGGACAGATGCCCTCTCTTAAAATTCTTTTTATCACCCACAGCACCCAGTAATGTTGAGAAACAAGCCGCTTCTCCATGGTGAGAGATCACTGATCAGGCACCTGCTATATGCTTACATATGATGTCATGTGATCCCTACCCATCTTCAGTATCCTGTGGAGGAAACTGAGGCTTGTCGAGGTGTATGATTTGGCCAAAGTCACACATCTCGGAAATGGCAAAGTAACATCCTACGTCAGCCTTGTCTAACCCAGTCCAAGCCCACACCATCTCCCAAATACTCCTGCAGTGAGTGGTAGTATACAGACTGGCTTTAAAAAAAAATGTTATACTGTTTTTTTGTCCCGATTATAATTGTCAAATGCTTATTGCACAAACTTTTGAAAAATATACAATGGTATAAAGAAAACAAAATGATCTATGATATCCCACTATCAAAATTTAATGCCTTTTAACATATTCCTTTTTATCTTCCATTATATATAACCTGTGACTCATACAGAAAACAGTTCTTCAAAAGCAGTTATTGTTGCAATCATACTGTACATAGTAATAGCCAACATTAATAATTTACTCTCTGCCAGATACTATTCTATGTGCTTTAGGAAAATCATCTCACGTATTTCTCACAGCAACTCTATAAGATAGATTCTGCTCTGGCCCCATGTCCTGACGAGGAAACTTAGGCATGGAGAGGGTGAGTAATTTGCTCAGGTTTGCAACAGCAGATAAATGACAGAGTCAGGAACCAAATACAGTACACATGGCCTCAAAACCTGCCCTCCTGGGACATGGCTGTATTAATTCCCCAATCATACGTGCGGCATTTCTTTTTGAAACACAAAGCTGAAGGTGAGCCGAATTGTCCACCATAAGTACGCACCGTAATTTCCCAGCCATTCCTTATTGTTGGCTGTCTGGGTTATTTCCATCTTGTCACTATTATTAACAATGCTGGGAAGAACACCTTTGTGTATATGTATCATTGTCTGCATGATGGATTATTTCCTTGGGAAAGATTCCAAGGAACAATATTATGAATCAAGTAAGATGAATATTTGTTACCAAGACTCCACAACTAAAATATCCTGAATCGTGAAATCATAGAACCCTGTATCTGAAAGAAACCTGCCAGGTCTTCTGGTCCCACGTGTTCATGAGCAGTTGTGGAAACTGAGGCTCAGCATGAGGAAATGACTTGCCCAAGGTCACACTTTAGTTCTAGTACCCATGCGCTTTGCTTTCTATTTGCTGCTCCTTCCAACAATATCTTTTATTCCTATGTCACCTGATCGCAATATGCATCCTCTGTCTCTTTCTGTAAAAGGACCCAGACTTTCTTTCAGAAAACAAGTATTGACTGGGCTCCTACCTGTCATTGTTCTAGGCACAAATTCATGCATGAATTCTGTTCTTCCCCCACTTCTCAAGCTACCTGGAGAGCTAACAGGTCAGTGTCAAGAGTAAATAGGGAGGCAGTTCCCCTTGGCTGTCATCACTGCAACAACCTGGAAGCTTCGCTGAGGCCGTGGAGTTCTGGGGACTTCCCCTGCATCTGTGCTGTCGTCCCTCTAGTCCTTGGTCCAACTGCTGTGGCTTCTGACCAGAACTCTGGCATCGCTGGCTCCTCTTTCTCCTCTTCCTTCTTTTCTTTGTTGGGGCAAAGAGGCTATTTTCTGATATACTTACACATTCTCAGTGAACAGCCATGAACCAGGGCAGTGGACGGCGACCTCCCATTCCCACCTGCAGCCTTCCATTCATCTGGTCCCTCTTCGAGAAGACCTTGTTGCAGAAGGTCCTTCTTCCCTCCTCAGCCTCCTCTTCCTTTTCTTTCCATCCCCCTGGACTTGCCTGCCTTTTCCTCAGAACCCCTGTTCTGATACGTGCCTCTGCCCATTCCCACCACCCCAGACCCCACCCTCAGAACTTCTTTCTGGTTACTGTTACATAAACTTTAATTCAGTTCCTTTTCATAGTACTAAAGCAATACATGTGTATAGGATAAGAGACACTTAGCATTTACTGAGTGCTTACTGAAGAGCCAGGAGCTGCCGAATCCCAGAAATAGAAAGAGGAGTAAGACGTTGCCACTGTCCTCGCAGGAGCTCCAGTGAATGGGGAGACACACATAAGGACAGGTACAATGCGATGTCACAGACTCTGTTGGAAGTCTGCACAGGATGCTAAGAAAGTAGAGAAAAGAGGCATCTACCTCAGGCAGGAGAGGAGTCAGAAAGCCTTCTTTCATCCAGTCGCTCATTTGTTCATTTATTTATTTACCAGTCTGTCCACTCATCCATCCAATAATCATTTATTGAACCCCTACTAGACACGAGGCATTATCCTAGAAATACAGGCACAAAGCTGGGGCTCAAACCCACGTTTCCTGACTCCTGTTCCCATGCTATGTTTTTTTTTTTTTTTTTGTACTGTGCTGTTATAATCCTTTAAAACAAACAAGCAAACTGAATAGTTTGGGTATTGCATCCATCCAGGTGGAGTAAAGGCGGTCACTCAGCATGATAGAGGCACATGCCGGGCTCATTAATCAAATACTCTGGTTAATAAAGAGTTCTCCTATATGCCATGCATGAATTACCAGTTTTCAAAGAATTATAATACAACAAAATATACTGGAACTACACAGCTCATAATTTAATCTGCTTTAGATGTGACAGAAGTCACCTGAAGGGCTGTATTTAAGAGCCATCAACTTTGGAATGTCACACCTGCAGAAGGCAAGTCAATGCAAAATTAACAGCTCTTGGCTCCTACTGAGCTGCCGGCTTTGAAAACAGCAAACTGAAACCCTTCTCAAAAACAAAAATAGGCATGCCTTAACTAAATTTGCTCTGCAAAGACATAAAAATCATACCTCCCTCAACATCGCAGACAGGAATATGCTCAAGATCTTAATGTTGTTATCAAATAACCAAAGTCTTTTTGTGCTTCTTTAGGTGATTCTTTAGAGTGTTTGTTTGTTTGTTTGTTTGTTTGTTTGTTTCGGAGAGGGTGGCCGTTGAAGCTCATTTTGTAATCCAGAACGTGAAAGCTGCTGATGTGCTGGTTTTGGGGTTTTTTTAAGAGAGAAAAAACATGCATCCTCTGAGCAGCTGAATTTTGGAGAGTTCAGATCATCGTGTGGATAACGTTTTTTTTCTCTTCAAGTTTATTGCAAGTAGCCTTTGGATATTACTTGTTCAGCGTTGCATTTTGTTACCGGGAATTGCAGTTGTGCTGTTAACGGTATGGAAATACTAGTCAGTGGAGTCCTGTTGGCCAGAGCACTGGGCCTTCAAGATTGGAAGCCCTTCTGGTGCCAAGACGTCCGAGCCCTGCACAGGCTGGTGTGGCAGCTGTAAGTCAGGAGCTCCCAGCATGCATTTCCCGGCCTCTAGTCCTGGGAGCTGCTCCATGAGGGACAGGCTTCCCAGGCCAGATGCGTGTGGAAACTTCTCAATATCTCCCTGTGGGGCTCTAGTGCATGTTCATCTATTAAAGCCTCTGACAAGTCCTGCAGCAAAGAATCCATTTAATTTCTTTTCCAACTCCGTGTCTCTCAAGGAACCTGTCTTATTACCTCACAGAGCAAGGATTCTGACAAGCACACCTTGGGTTGCTGACCCAAGGATATCCGGCATGCTGTCTTCCAACTGGGTGATTCGTAAACTGTCAACCATTTCTCCTTTCAAATATTCAATAGGCATCTCTGAGCACCTGTGTTTTGGAGCATTCAGATCACAATGTGTATAAAACATGGGCGGCCTGGAAACCCGGTGGTTAAAACAGCTACAGTGTGGGTTTAGATGCAACAGACAGAACTACTTTAATAAGTTGTAAGTGATGTGTAATCACTCTGTATTTGAAACAACAACAAATGAAATCCTGGCTTTTAATGTGGATGGCGTGCTTTATTCTGTGAAATAAACCTCGCCTTGGATGAGTCACCCGTTCATATAAAATAGCTTGAAATTATTTTGAATCTAAAATACAGCCACAGTTGTTCTCTGAAATTTGGAGAAGCTGACCAGAGCCCCATATTGATTTTTTTTTAATTTTGTGAAATGAATGAGGTTCTAATGTTTATTCATTGTAAGTTGCTGAGTGTGTTCCACACCTGTTTGGAGGACCGACCTTCTCCCCTGTGCCCAGGAGCGATGAAAGCTTGTTTTTCTCCATCAAGTAAGTCATGTGGGATGTGAGATGGGAAAGTGAAGGCATTCATGAAGACAGGTGTCAGAGCTCTGGGAAGACAAGCTGATGTCACATGCAAACCCACTGGAGGGAAAGTACCCAGAGAGTGGGGCCCTGTCTGCCTTCACGAAATGTCCTCAGCACCTAGGACAGTGCCCGGCGTGGTCCACATTCAAGACACATTGCTGAATTAGTGAACGAAAGAACAAATGAAGGAACACATTAATGACAGAAAAAGGATTCTGCAGAAAGCTCTGATTGTGGGGGAGCAGGTGCAATAATAAAGGCAGGCCTAATAATTTCTGTATTAGCTGTTGTCACAATAGTGTTGCATAATAAACCTCCCCACAACTCAGGGGCTGACAACCACAAGCATTTATTTTGTTTTGCTCAACGGTCTGTAGATTTCAATGGTGGGAGACAGAGGATGTCTTTACCAGGTTGTGGGGTGGCTGGGCCTGGCTCTCACCATGCTTTTTAAAACTGCTGCTTTGGTTGTGTTACTACCTCACTTGAAACCCTTTCTCTTTATATGCCGGGCAAAGGTCCTCTGATAGCATCTATTCTCAGAAAACTTCTTGATACCATCTCCTCCACATTTCAACTTATTAGACCCTCTGCCCTCGGTGCTTCTACAGACCAACGGACATAGTGCCAATTGTCTACCTAATCCCCTTTTTCTTTTGGTTTATATTTATTAAAACTCACTTCCCCCCAGACCTTCTTGTAGCTAAGAGTGACCATGTGCCACAGTTCTTGCCAGTGTAGGCAGAGTCTCTGGCAGGATGTGTTTCCTTTGACTTTCATCATTCTACTTTCTTCAGGGCTGGAATGCAGATGGGATATCCGGAGGTCAGGCATCCTTCTTGTGATCAAGAAGCATATGCACGAGAACAGAAATCCACCCATTGTGAATAGCCTAGTAGATGGAAAGAAGACGGCTAGATCCTTTACGGCAGTACTGAGTCACTAGTTTTGTCCTGCACAGCCTGCATGGTTTTTGTCCTGCATAGTTTTACAAGATGCAGCTAATTGGATTCCTGACTAATATGAATGTTTATCCATAGCTTTATGGTCACTGTTAACCCTAGGTCACCAATATTTATTCATATCTCCGTCACCTCAACTAGGTTGTGAGGGGGATGGAGGACAGTAGCTGTGCCTCTGTCATCTCCGTCTTTGACACAGAATAGATGTTAAATAAAAGCTGTTTAGACAAATAGAAACAAATGTTGGAGAGGCTGTGGAGAAAAAGGAACCCTCATACACTGTTGGTGGGAATGCAGACTGGTGCAGCCGTTATGGAAGGCAGTGTGGAGGTTCCTCAAAGAATTACGAATAGAATTGCCGTATGACCCAGCAATCCCTCTCCTGGGTATCTACCCAAAAAATCTGAAAACATTTAGAGATAAAGACACGTGTGCGCCAATGTTCATTGCAGCTTTGTTTACGGTGGCCAAGACATGGAAACAACCAAAATGTCCTTCGATAGATGAATGGATAAAGAAGTTGTGGTACATATACACAATGGAATACTATTCGGCAGTGAGAAAAGATGATATAGGAACATTTGTGACAACATGGATGGATCTTGAGAGAGTAATGCTGAGCGAAACAAGTCAGACAGAAAAAGCAGAGAACCATGTGATTTCACTGATATGTGGTATATAAACCAAAAACAACAAAAGAACAAGACAAACAAATGAGAAACAGAAACTCATAGACACGGACAATAGTTTAGTGGTTGCCAGAGGGTAAGGGGGGTGGGGGGGGAGGTGAGGGTAAGGGGGATCGAATATATGGTGATGGAAGAAGTGACTCTGGGTGATGAACACACAATGGGATTTATAGATGATGTAAGACAGAATTGTACACCTGAAATCTATGTAATTTTACTAACAATTGTCACCCCAATAAATTTAATTAAAAAAAAATAAATAAAAAAAAATAAAAGCTGTTTGTCAGGAGAATTGGACTCCTGGACATCGAGGTTCATACTTATGTAAAAGTTTCGTGTTTCTACATGGTGGTTTCTTTCTCTTTTTTTCGTTCTCTTCCTTTCACTTTTCTTTTCTCTCTCTCTTCTTAGAAATCAACTCTTTTTCTATTTAGAGGAAATGTTCTGGAAAGGATCCTGGTAGGGAATTATAAATATATATTTAAAAATCTTGGTATGATCGAGCAGAGCAAAGGAGGGGGCATTTCTAGTATATTAGTTGCGTGACACGCTTTGTACATGGTTTTGGATTTCCTCTAGCTCCCTCTCTTGCCACCCTGATTGGGCCTTGCTAGAAGCCAACTATCCTTTCTGTGCCTGGGGTCTCACTGTGGCTCTTTCTATCCAGTGGGAATCAGAAATAAAAACCAATGCATTTACAATGTGTGATGTGGAAAGGAAATAGGGAGGGCGGTTTCAGAGCTGGCTGCCACTGCCTTATAAATATAGCATAGTTACTTGAATTCCATAAGAATTAAACTCTGATCTTTTAAAATGCATGCAAATTCTTGCAGAATATATATGAAAAAGTCACTCTAACTGTTGAGGCACTTCGACTCCCTTGATAAATGGGACTTCCAGACCACACTTTATTGAGTCTCTGATTTTTAATAATTTGAATCCTGCAAGATTTAATTCTGCATAATTCTGGCTGAAATCAGCTTTTGATTGAGTTGTAATGGCTCTGCTATTGTAAATATCTCTGCATGCTAATGTCATGCTGAAATTCAATAATATTTAGATGAAATTTTTCGCCTCGAGTGTTATGGAAGCAAGATTTAGAAAGTTGGGGCGTTTATGTCAAAGTGACATCTATTTCAGGTAACCTGCAACACTTTTAAATGCAATAAACGGTCATTTCGAGACAGGATTTAAATAATTATGAATCTTAAATGGATAAGTGTGGGTCAATTACAATATGCAGAACAGTATAACATGACCATTCTTAAAATATATGTCTGTTTTTAATGTGGCCATATTTCCTGACACAGTTAGCGGTCAGTGACTCAGGTGAGGACACAGGGATGAGCCCGGGGACCCCGAGAGGCAGTGTGGGGCTGCGAGGTGGTTTGGGCTGAGTCAGGGCCTGCGATGATCCAAGGAGGTAGTGGAAGTATTTTATGAAGCTGCTGTCTATTCAGGAGGTGGGAGACATCCAAGTTTCCCAGAAACCTCGATCTTGCCAATATCCTCAACCCGAGAACATTTAAGATTGCGGAAACTGCTTAAATTTGGTTCCATTTTTTTTTTCTTTCCCCGTGGTCTAGTCACCAGTGGAGTTGCCAGTCCAGATTGTCTAACGTGGGCTCTAATTCAGAGGAAAAACATAAGATGCACAGGGGGCGGGGAGTGTCGAGAGAATAAACACAGAACATCAGATCTGATGGGGCCTTGGAGAAGATTCCTCCCAAGCCAGACGTAATGCGGATGGAGAAACTGAGGCCTGGGGAGCAGAGGGACCTTGCCTGAGGTTACACACGTGACTGGAAGCTAAGCCACGCCAGGACCCGGGCCTCAGCCTCATCACACACAGGGGTGTGCGTCCTTTTTCTGTCGAGGGCCAGGTAGTAAATAGCTTAGGCCTCAGGACCTCGCAGTCTCTGCTATAGATCCTCAGCCCTGCTGCTGTATCAGGAAGCAGCCAGGGGCAACATGCAAATGAGTGGGCGTGGCTGTGTCCTACACAACTTCCTTTATGGACACTGACCAATCACTCCCGCCCCTGCTCCTACTCCTCCACCTATCCTGTCTCCGTTTATCACACCGAACCCCCTTCGTCCTAGCTATCTCCTTAGTGATGAGGTATCTGTTGACCTGTGTTTTAAATCTGTCCCTGTCTCTTGTCTTATGACTTTGGGTCAGTCCCTTTACCCTCTGGGTCTCAGTTTACCCATCTGTCAGTCAAGGGGACTGAACTAATATTTCAAGGGTAACCCTGATGCTCAGCTTCATGCATTTCTCTCTGAGGAATCTGTGGAGCTCTGACCTCCATCCTAGGTCCACACTCATCCGCTTTGTGACATGGGTCTGGGACTTACCTTTGCTCAGACCCAGTCTCCCCATCTGCAAGTGGAGAGAATAATAGCACAGGCTCATGAGACTGTTGCAAAGAGGAAATGGGTGCATGTAAATGCTCTTTGTAAAACAATCACTATGGGAAAATGAGGTTTTATTAGGTTGGTGCAAAAGTAATTGCAGTTTTTGCAATTATTTTTAACCTTTTAAACAGCAATTACTTTTGCACCAACCTAATATAAAGCATATTAGTATATCCACTAGAGCGACCCTTTTGAGGTCTCCTGGGTTGTTCCACAGTGATCTGCTCATGCCAGCAGCTGAGAAAACATTCCGAATTTTGTTCAGTGCAGGCACGGCCCATGTGTGATCTAGGACCAAAGTGCAGCGTGTAAACCATTTGAGATCATGTTTGTATCACCCAACAGCTACAGAGCACAATTGGTTCCCCGGGCGTTTTGTTTTGTACTTTTCTTTTTAATTTATATTTTGTTATTAAACAATTACATTTGGAGATTGTTTAGTAGAGTGTGTTTGCATTTCTAATTGAACATTCTAATAATGATGTTTTTATTTTACTTGGTTTTTAAAGGTTATTATAATTTCAGTAAGGTTTCATAAAATGTGGCAGCCAGAAAAGCTTTTATGGAAAAAAATACATGTGTTTACTCAGACACTGATGCTTTCTTGCAATGCTATTGGAAACAGTATTTTGCAAAATTACAGCATGGTTTACATCTTTGGAACTGAAGAAAACTTAGGTTTTTTTTCAATTGGCAAATCAGATTAGGAAGTAGAAGGGACCTGAGAGTGGGATGAAGGAGTCTGAGGCTGTGTTTGGGCTCAGTGAGGAAGGGCTATGCTATGGATTTGCAGTGTTGCCATGGTACACCGTGGAGGGGTGTGCGCGCACGCGCGTGCTTTCACATGCACATGCATGTGTATGTGCATATGTGTGTATATGCATGCACGTGTGCTTTCACGTGTGAGTGCATGTGTATGTGTGCACACATTTGCACATGTGCATGTATGTGCACATGCACGTGTGCGTGCATGTGTGTGCGCACATGTCTGTTGATATGCATGCACGTGTGTGTGCATGCATGCATGAGGAGAGAACTGTCATTGTGTAGGCCATATATGTGTTGTCCCTATATTGATACAATCTCTACCTACTTCCTCACCCTCCTTTGGACAACTGCGGAAGCATATTGATGAAAAGAGAAAGTGACTTGCTCAGGATCACACTGGTAGTAAGTGACAGTCAGAACTTGAACTCAGAATATCTGTGACTAGGTCAAATGCTCCTTAAACTCACTGCCATATACTTCAGATGACTGAAGAAGAATCTCTTTCCCTGGGACCCCTTTGAACTGGTCTCCTGTGCTCCTTTGTGTCCAAGAAACTGGTTCAGCTCATTGCCTCCTCACTCCCTAGTGATGGACTTGGTAACGTGCGCCCTTGCCAGGAACGTTGAACAAAAATGTCAGTAATTGAGTCGATGACAGCTGTGGTAGCCTATAACATAAAAATGCCTGGGGAGAGCATCATCTGAAAATGCTCTAGAGTAGTCTTTATTCTATTTTTCTCTTTATTTTCCAAATTCTCTATTGGTATGACTTTTACTATCAAACAATTAGCTTCAATTTTTTAATGTACCCCAAAGCCCAATAGAGATTATATCGTCTAGTTAATAAATATAATATTCTGTTTTCAAATGGAATAGTCCTTTGGGATGTTTAGAAATAAAAGGCCTGTTTTGGACTGCAACCTTTGAGTTGAACATTCCCCATCAGACAAAATTCCTTGAGATCTCCAGCATGCCAGACGCAGCTCCATGCATTCTTGGGGACACAGTGACAGGAAAGAGGTGGCCCTGACCTCAGGGAATATTATTGGATCAGAGAGAAGCAGTAATGTATGAATCCTGGAAAGCTGAAAAATTAAGGACTAAAGAGATGTTCATAGACTTACTTCTAATAAAACCCCACCAAACCCCCAAAGACCTGCCATAGAGTGCAAGAACGCACCTTAGGGCTCACGCATGTCAGCTGTAATTTGAATCTCTAACTTGAGCACGCACAGGGGTATGGGGCTGCTCTGTCTAATAGGTTATCACAGGATAGAGTTTAAAATACCACTTGAGTCATAACCTCATCCACTTAGAGATCCAGAAAGGGTTCTCAGGGCTGATCAGAGACCTGATTTGCAAATTACTATAAATTAACATAGTTAGAGCTGCGACATGAATATATGCTTGGAAATGCTCATATAGCACATAATATATGCCGTGTCTTAAGATGATAATAGTGGTAATTTCTAAGATGACTTTTCCTCTAGTTGGCACCTTTCACCCTATGATCTTGAAGTCCTTTACAAACACTAATTAATTACATTAATTTTATCATAAAGCTTGCTCGTTACTGTACTTTTATTATAAGCTCTTGCCAGCTCAGACTTAATGCAACACCCTTATTGAAATTCTGCTCTTTGATATCGCGAAGGATTGCTCAGATGTTATATGTGCCTTTAAAGGTTTTTAAGTTGTGTGAAAGTAGTTAGAATAAAGCTGTTTTCCTTTCACGTGGGAATGAACGAAGGCACATTTCACGGGAGCCCAGAACCGGTCCTCTGACCAGTCCTGGAGTCACACAGTATGTACAATGTCAGAGTGGTGCTGTGCAGGGACAGACTTCAGCCTGAATGCCAAACTGATGGGCCAAGAGTGGCTGCCTGGTGCTTTGGGTTAAGAAGGATTCTGAGCCACACCCAGGAGTGGCATGAACCACGGCGTTGACCAACTTGCCATGGGCACAGAAGTGGAAATGGGGCGATAGAGACTCACGAGAGCCTCTCCCTGCTGTCTCTCGTTCAACATTGAACTAAGAGGCAGGAGATGTGGGTTTAATGTCATGTCTCCTTCTTCCGAGGTATGTGTATTATTCAGTACATTTGCAGAACCTCTGTTTCTTTCTCTCTAAAATGCATGTCCTCATGCTTGCCTGGCTGTATCTGCGGGACTTTGAGGTGACTTGGAGGTCATGAAATAATGTATGTGCGGACTTTTCCCTCAACTGAAGGGGATTTGTGCAAGCTGGGTGCACAGTGGAAAGCAGATTGACTGGAGTCAGGATTCTTGGGTTACAAAGTCATCTCAGTTGTCTCACTCAGTGACTACATGACTTGGACAAATCATTTCCTCTCCAGGAGCCTCCATCTTTTCTTACATAAAATAGAGACAACCACGTCCCTCCATCTGACTTACAAATCTGGTCAGATATTTAAGTGAAATCAGAACAATAAATGTTTGGGATAACTGTCACATAGTAGGTGCTCAAATATTAGCTAGAAATTAAAATAACAAAAACCAAAAAAACATACACAGAAGTATGCAAACAAAGAACGGAAAAAGTAAATACACCCAGATGATAAAAATGGGTTTTCACTCAGAGGTGGAATTATAGTAGTTGTGGTTACTGTCTTCACTTCTACTTTTTAAACATTTTCCCTACTGAACATTTATATATTTCATAATGGAATGAAACACCAAAAGCACTGTGTTGGTGGCTACACAAATCTATATATGTGATCGTATCACATAGAAACAC
This sequence comes from Rhinolophus sinicus, assembly GCF_036562045.2. NCBI lineage: Eukaryota > Metazoa > Chordata > Mammalia > Chiroptera > Rhinolophidae > Rhinolophus > Rhinolophus sinicus. The sequence goes on along the minus strand of NC_133753.1, from coordinate 6,829,822 downwards.
ACACACGAGTGCATAGAAAAACTGGTGAAATGATACCTGAGGAAGACGTGTAGGTTGTATCAATAGCATTTCCTGGTTTTGATATATAGGATGCTTATGTGAGATGTTTCCCTTGGGGGAAGCAAGAGGAAGAGTGCATAGGATTTCTCTACTATTTTTGCAACTTCCTGTGAGTCTATACTTACTTCAAAATAAAAGCAAAAACAAAACAAAACAAAAAATCAAAGTGATCAACCTAACCTGAAAGGAATTGAATAGTAGCTGCTCAAATGTTAATTCAATAAATGGCTGGATGGATGAAATGAATGAATAGGCGCATTCTCCCTATTCCTACTCCTTTATTCCTAAGGAAACGCCATTAGAATATAGAAGTGGTTTATAATACTATTCTCTAATCTTTAGCTTTTGGCTTGAAAACAAGACTCTCTTTGCCCCGGAGAATCATGGACCCACGTTTGTAAATGCCGACTGATGGACCTTTGAGAACAGACATTTTGCTCACGGTGATTGCAGACCACAGCCATGATGAGTGTCGCAGAAGCATTCTTGTGGGCTTGAACACTCATCCCCTTCCTCTGATTCTAAGTATAGGGCCAGAAGGGAGTAGGATGCCATCTGCTAGTGCATTGGATCTCAGTGTCGAATATGGGAAGAGAAAACCAACCCAGCCATTGCTTTGGATGTAACAGACCCCGAATGTAATAAAAATTGTATTCATATGTTTCATTAGATAAATAAAGCTGACTTGGATAGGTTACTTCAAATCCAAGTTGGCTATACTTGGCACAAAAAAGTAAATGTAGTCATGGCTGCCAGTTTGGAATGATCCAGAAGCTCTGCATATATTAAGTCTTCTAGTGTGATCATGACCCTGTGGGACACATGGTACGATCTGACCATGATGCATGGGACACGTATTCTAACCTGACAACAACCCTATGGCATACATACTCTCAGTGTCATATTACCAGAGAAAGAAAATCTGACTCAGAGGTTACGTCACAAGAATCAGCATATTAGTAACAATCAAGCAAGGCTTGCTGCCCTAACAAATAAGCCATAACAGATCAGAGGCTTAACACAGACCCACCCAAAAGTTTATTTCTTGCCTATCTATCAGTCCAGTGTGAATTTAAGGGTGGGGTCCCCGTTTTCCACACAGGGCTTTTCAGGTAGACGGAGAAGAAGAGCAGCAGCATGGGGAAGGCACACCTGCTTCTCAACCAACTGGCCCCGTCATGACACCCGTCATTTCTGCTTTATGGATACGAGCTCGTCACATTGCTCTTCCTGGAAGAAGCCACTCCCAGTAGTATCTCCTCACTGAGGGAGGAGAATGCACCTTTTGGTTGCCTCTGCCGCGGTTGTTGCACAGGGTGTGGAGTGGGAATCAAAACTGAGCTCCGCCGTGCTCTTCCTGTCACCATAGTGCAAGAGGTGGGTAAGAGGATGCGCGCTGCTCTCAGACTACCGGGATTTTGATCCTGGGTGTAGCACTTTGTAGACTTTTGACCTTGGAAGAAAGTGGCTTAACCATTTTAAGGCTTCACTACTTCTTCTGTAAAATATGAGAATAATAAAAATAGCCACCCCATGAGACTGTTGTAAGGATGCATGCAAAGCATTTAGGACAAGGCTGGGCATACAGGAAACATGAACATATTGATTATCATTATTATATTGATGATGCCTTTTACTTCATGCTGCCGCCTGTCTTCTCCCATTCATTCCCACTATGTTCAGCTCTTCTTGTTTTTTTCCATCTCTTTGGTGTCTTATGTTTTCCAACCTTTCCAGATTACTCCAGCTCTATGGCAAACCTTTGCGGGAACTATGGTCTAGGATTAGTCCAAGTCATCTCCCATCCGCTGAGGTGTTTCATAATGTCAACTTCCTGCCGAGGAGCCTCAGCGTGGTCATGGAACCCTTCCCATCTCCCAAAGCAAACACATTCGGCACTGTTGATTTGGTGTATAAATGTCTGCAGCTTTATTAAATATGCATTAAAGTGCACCGTTCATAAATTGTACGCACTCGCCCCACTCAGAGGGTAATGCAGACAGCTAAATAATTTCCCCAACCACAGAGACGGAGCAATCAGGCTGACTTCAAGGTTGGTGAGAATGGAATTATTCAAGCCCCTCTTTTCTTCCTTCCCCCATAGCTGTTTTGTGGGACTTCCTAGTTTGGCAGTTTAACAGGTTTCAGCCGTCCTCTCCCTGCTCTCAGTAGCTTGCACTTCTGGGTCTATTAGACTAGAGTTCACACCCTGCTGCTTGTGAGGCTCATTCACTGGCTGCATTTGACACATGAGTGTGAGTTTCATCTGGACCTGCTGGTACCATCAGACCTCCTGCCCTGTCAAATAATGTACTCATGCAATTAATCATGATGTGTCTTTTCATCTATCCATCCATCCATCCATCCATCCACCCATCCACCCATCCACCCATCCACCCATCCACCCATCCACCCATCCATCTGTCCATCCATCCACCCATCCACCCATCCATCCATCCATCCATCCATCCATCCATCCATCCATCCATCCATCCATCCATCACTCCTCTCTGGGCCAGTAGTGTGCAAGGCACTGGGACAACAAAAATGGAGGCTGGCTTCCTGGAGCATATGTTCCAGCTGGATAGACAGATACAAAGTAAATACACAAGCACACAAAATAACTACAAACTAGTAAATGCAGGAGGATGAGGGATGACACTTAATGTATACGTGTGTGTGGTGTGGGGAGCAGTTACCTCGCATTGAATGATCAGAGTAAGTCTTGCTGAGAAGCAGACATTTAAGCCGAGGCCAGAAGGAAATGAAGGAGGCAGCCCTATGAGGAGCAGAGGAAAGAGTTTTTCAAGTAAAGAGAGTGACATTTGCAAAGGCTGTAGTTCAGTAAAGAGCCAGCAAGCACATATTTCACCTCCTCTCATCTACAATAGAGGCACACGTGTATAATTAGATTATGTCTGCTTTGGCTTTGGCACGTACGTGAAACAATTTAAAACATCTTGTATTCCTCCTGTTTCCCTTAGTGTGTTGATCTTATCTATTTTTAAAGGGGTGAATAAGGGACCAGAAATGTCAACCAGCAATCCTGATGCCCGAGGTCAGGATCTGTGGGCCACCTTGGGAACAAGGACTGTGCCAGGTTCGCCCTGTCGCCCAGCATCTGGCCTGTAGTTGCAAATAGAAGAGGAATGTTGCCTGAAACCCCAAGGAAAGACACAAAATTCAGGTCAAGCAGGCGCTTGGTCCTCCTGAGACTGAGCACTTGTTATTTTGGAAACACCTGGTTTGTGCTCCATCCGTTGGAGATTTTCCTTTTCTGCCTTTGTGACACAATCTGGAAGAGGGTAGGTATCTGTCCCTTGGGTCACCTGGTTCAGTCAATTAGAGCTCAGGTTTATCGCCAACACTGAGGAAAGGGGTATAGGTGGAATGGTGGCCCTCCGAAAGGTATGTCCACATTGTAACCCCTGGAACCTGTGAACGTGGCCTCATTTGGAGAAAGGTTCTTTGCAGATGTAATTAAGTTGAGGATCTTGAGACGAGGACATCTCCGATGATCTGTATGGGCCCTAAGTCCAACGACAAGTGCCTTTGTAAGAGGCGCACAGAAAGCACAGATGACCAAGGAGGAGATGATGACATGAAGATGAAGGCAGAGCTCAGTGATGCGGCCACAAGCCCAGGGCTGCTGGCAGCCTCTAGAACTGGAAGAAGCAAAGAACAGATGACCTCTAAGAGCCCCCACTGGGGGTGGAACTCCTCTGCTGAATACGGCTTCTAGTCCCCAGAGTTATGAGAGAATACATGTTTGTTGTTTTAAGCCCACCATTTTGTGTTCATTTGTTACAGCAGCCTTAGAAAACTCACACGGGGACATCTTTGGATCACTGCAACTTCCTCTAGCAGCACAACACAGTCCAATAAAAATATAAGAGATCCTCACATAATTTAAAATTTCCTAGTAGTCCTGTTGAAAAGTGAAAAGAAAGAGGTGAAATTAATTTTAATATTTTATTCTGCCCAATATATCTGAATTATTATTTCAACATGTATCAGTATAAAAAATAATTGAATTATTTTACTTTCTTCTTTTGTATTAACTCTTTGAAATTGGGTACGAATTCACATGAGCCACATTTCAAGTGCTCAGTCACATTTGTGGCCAGTGACGACCACACTAGATAACGCAGATGTGGCACTTCCCCTGGGTCTCTGACCGTGGGTCTGCAACAAACTGGCCAAGCAAAAGAGAGACAGGAGAAACTTCCAGACCACAGAAGCTGCAGCTTCTGCCGGGCTGCAGTGTCTGGGGTTCTAGAGGGTGACCTGGATTAGCTTCAGTCAGGCTTCAAGGAACCAGATGGAGGTCAAATCTCGGGGGGCCCTTAGCCAGTTGGATTTATTCATCTTGGTGCAAAGAACGAGGTAACGAGGACCCAGAATCAGGTTTCCATGGGGTGAGGGCAGGGGAAAGATGAGCAGGACCCAGAAGGAATTAGTGCTAATAGATGTGAGCTATTTTCTGAACTCTTCCCACTTCATATAATCCTCACCATAAAATAATGTGGAAGGCACAATTTGTCCATTTTGTTGAAGAAATTCAGGGTCAGCCTTGTAAGAAACTTACCCAATGTCACCCAGCTCAACAGAGTCAGGATTTGAACCCAGGTCTGTCTGACTACAAAGCCACTAGGTTGTTTTGCATTCCTTGACATCTGGTCGGATACACCTCTTTGTATACTTCCTTCCCTGTGAGGATGGGCTCAGGGCTGAATGTCCCCCATGGACTGCAGGCTTCAGCGACTCAGGCTGGGGTGCTGGGGGACTCTCGAGCTGACTCAGGAGTGGGCAAAGTCTTAGAATGCTTGAGGCCATCTAGCATTTCTGTTGAACATCCACTGGAGAGCTTTTCCTTTTGCAGTCGGGATTCTTATGCTCCTCTGTCTCCTCTCTGGTTGACCAGTTGTCTCTGGGATATGCCACTTGCTATGTCTTATGTTGGCAAAACTGACCCACAAAAGCTAGAATGGCCCAACTGGCTAAGGAAGCAAGTTTGTCTTTTAAAAGCAAGACATCAGGACATTCACATTCTGACAAGAATCTGTAATTTGTGTTTATTTTATTTCCCGTTGATTGAGTGCCATACGTCTTCTGGCACCCCTCCAAGTATCTCTTGCCAACAAAGTAGGCCAAATTAATTTTCTACAGGAAGAGATATTCTGAAGGACTCTAAAATCTGTCTCCATCATTTTGCAAATGATCTCCTGTGCATGTAATGACAGTGGCTTTACTTTTCCTGTTAGGGCAGGGAAAAAAAAGAAAAGTCTCAGGTTCCTATTTCCCTGAGGGAATAAGGATGGATGTGTGTGCAACCTCTTGTCTTTTGATGAATGGACACTTTCTATGGCAGCACTCATGCAACCTGGACGTCCTACACTTCCACTGCTTCTGTGGGCTGGGACCAATTTGGAGGTTGGGAGGCAGGGTTCCAGCCCAAACGGAGGCTGTTTGGTATGATACTCACTAGACTAAATTGAATGAGCACTCGACTGAGTGTCAGGAGACGTGTGTTCTTGTCCTGGTTCTATTAACTTGCCCGTGACCTTGTGAGACTCCTTTCTCTTGACATTATCGTCTTTATAAAGACAGGGGATTGGCCTAGGTCAGTGGGTTGAAAACAGGCTCAGCCAGTCTTCAAACAACATTCTCCTTGTAAACTGAAAACAGAATGGGTGTGCTTCACTGCTAGTGAAAGCAGAGCTCCTAATGCTGTTACCTGTGTGTTTATTGTCTCACAATTCCAGGGATTCTTCAGCAGCTTAGTGACGTAATCAAGGACCCAGACACCTAACTGTCCTCTCTGCAGCCCTTATCCTCCCATCTTCATGCACATTCTTCCATGGTTGTAAGATGGCTGTGGAAATTCCAAGAAGCAAGTCCATATTTAGGGTAAGGAAAGCGATGAGCAGTTTTTGCATCTATCCGTGACTGGAAAGCAAAATATCTTTCTTAGAACCCCGTCCCATAGACTTCTCCTGGAATTTCATTGGCCCAAACTATGTCACATGACCACGCCTTGCTGTAAGGGAGGCTGGGAAAGGGAGTGTCTGGTGAGGAGGAATGTGGCTTCTCATCCCTCTGCCTCCTTCTCCCCATCAGGAGACACTGAAGAGTGGCATGTGCTTCCCAACACCGTCAGAACTGATAGAACAAAAGCACCTTGGCATCTGGGTGGCACCTTAAATGTTTAGGTATTGCTAACATGGTATTAGCTGATGCCATGAGGTTACTCTCAGGCCAAGACTGTATTGGGCTTTGCATCCCTGCTCTTAGAGAGCTGCCCCTGTGTTGAATAGAGCGTTTGAAGCTACAGGAGGCACGAGAGGAAGGCATTTGATTCCACTGAGCGCCTGTCTTGTGTCTGACACTGAGCTAGACTCTTCTCCCTGTGGGGCCACGGTAGAACATCACGAGAACCTTCTAGATTCTCCATGTGGTCCATGCTATTCCCATTTGTAGCGGAGGCTCCAAAACTCCGAGAAGGAACCGACTCCTTCCCCTTTCCTTGTTGACGCTAGTGTCCTCGACACTGTTCCTTGCTGCCTTCCTGGCCATCCTCCTGATGCTTTGTCCCTTTTTCTCCTGGAGGGTGGGTGGGGGGCATCTCCTCCCCGGGGAGAAGCCCTGAGGTCAGAAGCAGAGTGTGTGTCCAGGAGTTGTAGGCAGTGACCTTGGGGAGTCCCAATTTCACTGCCCTTCATTTTCTAACTTGTCCGTGAGCCCATCTCTTTCCTCCTTTCACAAGCTTGTCAGGATCTTTTTTTTTCTTTTTTTTCCAGAAGACTCCTGGAAAGGGTGATGCTTTCTGCAATGAAATACCCTCAGGCACAGTAAGCCCTCTTGGCAGAAGCTGTTGGGTCAGGAAAATCCTTCCTGCTGACCGGCATCCAATCGCCTGGGAAACTAACTCAGAATATGTGACCCCTTCTGTTGATTCAGAATTTGCCTGTCCTTCAGAAAGAACTCCTCCAAGTTTCATCCTGTGGTCTACACCTAAGGAACTATAAATCTCTCTAAACAGGTCAAGTGTGTCTACGGCCCCTCAGTTTCCCTGGGTCAAACTCTACACTGTAGACTGGGTCCATGTACGTTAGGTTTGGTGGACATTCATACAAGCTTTGTAAGAAATGCCCCCTCGCAGAAGCATTTGAAGAGTGGGAGTGCTGTATGCTGGAGAGAATGTGGGTTCAGGTATCTTACGGCCCAAGCTTTGAAAACCATTCTTGCCATTTACTTGTTGTGTGACCTGGAACAAATCACTCCCCCTTTTTGGGTCTCGGTTTTCTTTCATCGGACTGGTGGGCTGTTAGGCTGAGCTTGTGACAGTTCTGTGCTGCAGCTGTAGGCCCAGCACTAAGGGAGGGATAAGAGGTGGCTGTTCATCTCCACCCCCTGATTTTGTCCTGGCCCCTGACCATGGGAAGCGAACTAAAGGCAGAGCTCTTCCCGTCAGGACCTGAAATGGCTGCTGGGTGAATGTGTGGGAAGGGCCTGAGGGAAGGGCCAGTGTTCCCTGGTAGGGCTGAAGGGGGCTCTGGAGAGTTGTAGGAAGGGCCAGTGCCACCCTTCACCTTGACAGGATTTGAATCACAAACCTCACTTTCTTCCATCACAGAAACTACTCACACATGGGTCCATCCATGTCCAGGAGGTCACACTGTACAGAGAAAGGGACATGAGCACATTTTTCAGGTATAAGGTGATCATGCAATGACATGGCACTGGGGGCCCCACAAAAAGGAAAGACTGATTTGTCCTGGACACATCTGCACTTGAACTTTAGCAAGGGTGAGTTTGCAGAATGAGGAAGATGGAAGAGAGGGCTGGGCATTTGGACTGAGGGGCAGCACGAGCCAGAATAATGTCCGTGGTTATGTCGTTAAATGCTCACCGATGCCACATGCTGTCTTGTGGGCTTGGAACATTTTACCTCAAAGCAGCTATCACATAGCTGCTGCCAATTTCATTTTAGGGCTGAGGCCCAGAAGCTGGGGTGATTTGCTCCAGAATGCAGAGTTACAAAGTGGCAAAGGCAGCATTAGAACCAACTCTGTTCTCACGTGGGATTAGGACCCGGTTCTGTTGTCAGGTCACGCTGGGATCCTAACCACCTGGCAACATTGCTGTTCTGAAAAGGAGGGGACAGGAGTCTGAGGAAATATCAGAGGACAGGTTGCCAAGTTTTCCAGGCCACGTGAGACTCTTTGTATTTTATTCTGGGGCCAGTGAGGAGGATTCAGGTGTTTTAGGACCCAGAAGTGATCTCAATAAAATTGTTTTTGAGAAAGTTTAACTCTGGCTCCTCTGTGGAAGGTAGATTGGTGGTCGTTCAAATATAACCTTATAATAAACTCTTTAGTTTTGTTTAATAACTACAATTGTACCTGAAGTCACCTGCCCACAAGATGGCTGATGTAAAAATGCTTTGTTGTAAAGCTAAGAAGGCATACAAATACAAGGTTATTATTAATGTGGTATTAGGTTATTGCTTTATTTGGGGACAATTTCCTTTGTTCTTGGAAGACTTCGAAGAGAGAAAGGGTTTCTCCATTGTTCAGCCTTTGGATGAGGCAACAAATTGAACCGATTTAAATTCATGTTTTTGTTCCAAGTCTACTGTCTTATGTAATACCGGGAATTTCTGTTTACACTTAATTCCTGCTTCTGCAGGCACTGCACAGGGTAGGCTCCTGCACCTGGCGATGCTAACATTAATTGTGTTTAAAAAAGGTTTAAAAACATAAATGTCAGCATCTCCAGCATATGAAGGTGGCGATGGATGACAGAAGGGCATTCTAGGATGGCGCTCCGAAATAGAATCCCAGATGCCTCCTGCACGTGCCCAGGGAGTACCGGCAGTGACACTGGCCCGACTGCCTCAGCCAAAGTTTTCTGTTGTCTAGAGACTTGCGCCGAGGCTGGATGGTGTCGTGTGGAGTCAGGCAGACTGATGCCTAATTTTGCTGCCTTCTAGTTGGTGGCCTTGGGCAAGCCTCCTAAGTGCCCTGACCCTCAGTTCCCCCCCAAGCCCTTTCTGGGAAGAGTGCACAGCTTTGAGCACTGCCCTCTGCCACACTCTGTGGGCTCCTGGGGCAGACTCTGTCCCGAGCTGTGGGGTACAGACCCTGAGCCTTCTGGGTTGGCTGCACTCCAGGTGAGCAGGGACTGGCAACACTGCACCAGTATATCTCCCCAGCCCAGGTGAGCCGAGCCATCAGGCTGTTAGCCCACTGCCCCTGTCTCTTTCCCAGTAGCCCTCCCTGGACTCATGTGCCTAAACCTACCATCTATCTCATTCTTATGGTCACTAGACAGTGCCTCAAATCAAAGTCCCCCACCCTTTGCAACCCCACACATCCAAGCTGCTCTGTGCCCTCTTCTCCTTGACCAGCTCTCCACAGCATCCTGCCCTCCATGCCCATTCCTGGGGCTCTCTGGACCTGTTCTGCCACCACGACTCTTCCCCTTCCATCCTCACCTCCTCTAGGGGGCGGCCTCCGTCACCTCCTAGTATTGGCTGAAATGGCTCCCCACCCACGACTTTTTCCTAGCTCTCCCCGACTCTTTCCCCTGCTTATTCTCTCAGACCTAAAGCACCTTGGGATGGAGAGGCATACTTCTGCTTCCAGACCATCAGCACCTCATCTTCCTTAAAAAGTGCAAAATGCCCCGGCCCTTTGACCAACCCTCTATGCCGCCATCTTGCTGTTATCTCTGAGGGAAATAGCGTTCATTCATTGAAGTCTTGGGTTCCTCCTTCCCCATCTGGGTTCCTGAATACTGTGTGTTCATCCTGAGTCATTTCCACATCTTTTACCCCAAATTTACCCTCTCTGAACATGTCCTAGTGCTCGGAGTCACACCGACATTCATCCCCAGATGCAAGCCAGACACTTGGGAGTCACGTCAGACTCCTCTTTCCTTCTGTACCCACCTCCACCCTGTCAGTATATCCGTGACCTGTCAGTGGCCCCTGCCACGTTTACCCTTACGTTCCCATGGAGGGACCCGCTGCTCTCCATCTCGCGTCCTGGACCACAGTAATAGCCGCCTTCCTGGCGGGTACACCTTGGCCCCTCCAATCTCCTACGTAGATAAATATGCATGTGTATTTCACTCTCTCTCTTTTGACTTTATTGATTATGATTTATTTCATTCAAGGATATATATGAAGCATATATAAAGCATAACAAATAGTGATAAAGAGCAATACCAAGTGGACTCAAGGGCTAAGGGTAAGTGCTAGACCATCACCGACTGTTGAAACCCTGTGTGTGCCCCTCCCTGACCTCCACCTTCGTCTTCTCCCCAGAGGTAGCGATTCTTCTGCAGCCTGTTTCTCATCCCTCTGTTCGGCTTCACAGTGAGTGTTCTCTGCACCATATGGAGTTCAAGTTTGGGAATTATACTGCATATATTCTTCTGAAAGTTGCATCTTTTCCCCTCATAATTATATCGGAGACACACACACACACACACACACACACACACACGAATATTATATAGAAGTAAAAATGAATAATAATGCAACTACTCTTCTCACCACGGATGAATTTCCAAACACAACCTTGAGAAAAAGGCAACTTTCAGAGGAATATATGCAGTATATAGGCAGAATATATGTATATATACAGATATGTGCACGCATATGTAGATATACACACATATATCACAATGTATTTATCGTGATGTATTTGTCCATTCTCTTGAATGAAATATTCTTTTCAGTTTTTGCTTTTACAAAATAGCGCTAAGGCTTCTTAGACATTGCTGGTACACACGTGTTTCTCTGGAATTGGCAGAAGTGGAATTTCTTGGCCAAAAGTTATACACATCTTCAACTTTACTGTATGAGAATCCCAGTTGTCCAAACAGTCATTCACATTTTTGTACCCATGAGTGTGGGCTAGACTGTGGAAACGTCTAGACTTTAAGGGTGTCATGGTTCAGATACAACCGTTTATTTCTCCCTCCAGTAACAGTCCCAGGAGGGTGTTCCCGCTGGGGAGGCTTTGTTCCTGCTTGCCATTCAGGTGGCTAGGCCAGCTTCCCCATTTATTTATTTATTTTTTTAGTATATGTGCTGCCAAAGTGAGCACTATTTATTTTTTTTAAGTGTGATTTTCCAGGACCCATCAGCTCCAAGTCAAGTAGTTGTTTCAATCTAGTTGTGGAGGGCACAACTCACGATGGCCCATGTGGGGATCAAACCGGCACCCTTGTTAAGAGCACTGCAGTATAGCCACAGCTCTCCCAGTTTAATATCTAGCTGTCCAGGTCACCCTGGCTGTCACCCCACTGATCCGCATGTGGAAGAAAAGTCTGAAAGATGTACCCGTGACTTCAGTCCCATGCCCTAGGTTGGAGCTCACGCACCACACACAGGGCCACCCACCCCTGACTCCATCAGCAGCTGACAAATGTCACTCTATGCCCAGGAAGAAGATGAAATGGGTTTTGGTGAACAGCTAGTACTCACAGCCACAGATTGACCTCGTCCTACTTTTCTGTTTTGCTGTCTAGTGGGTATAAAATAGTATCTTATTGAAGTAGCGACGTACAGTTCCCTGATTAATAAAGAAGTTGAGAATTTGGACATGATTCACCATTCATATGTCCCCTTCTGTGACTTGCTTATGACAGTTGTCCATGCTTTAAAAATTGGCTTATTTGTTTTTCTACATTAATTTCTAGGTTTGTTTTGTTTTGGGCGTTCTGAATACTGATCCTGTTTTGGCTGTGTGTTTTCGAGGGCCTTCTGCATTGTGGTTTGCCTTTCCTGCTTTGCCCAGGATGCCATTTTCTTGAATAGAGATCCTTAATTCTCATGTAATCAACTGGATCAATATTTTCTTTTATGAGTTATACTTTTTAATGTTTTGATTTACAATACCAGAGGTATTACTCCGAGGCAATACATTCTCTTACAATTTCTTCTGAAAGTGTTACCATCTTCTGTTTTTGCTTTGCGGTCTTAATTCCATCTGTAACTAGGTTTTATGTATGGTGTGAGGTAAGAAACACAATTTCATTTTTCTCCACATGAATAATCAATTGTTCCAATACTATTTATGAGATTTCTTGCTCTTTTCCTTCTTTATCTACAATGACGTCTGTCAAGTAGCAGGTTTCCAGATTTGGGTGGATTCATTCCTGACCTTTCTGTTCTATTACTATGGTCTATGCTTATTCCCATCAAGCCCCATTAATGGTGTCTTCACTGTGCACCTAGACCAATATTTTATAAGTGACATTTGGCTATGTCACACATACTGTCTTGACAACAAGGACATGGTATGGGTTTAATAGTATTAGTCCATACCACTCAGCACAGTTCTTGGTACCTTGTCATTGGAGAGATTTAATGAGTATCAGTTGAATCAATAAACGCCCAGTTTCTGGCATGATATCTGGTATATCAGGGCACTCACAGTATTTTTAAGTGAGTGGAAGTATGACTATGGAAACATCCTGTAGGACTGAGAATATGGAAGGGACACAATATATGTTTGTCTCCCCAACATGCCTTAATTGAATGTGACCTCTCCTGCCTCCCAGATAACTTAGCATATATTGTAGCAGTCAGTGTCTGTCTTAGGTACCACACTGTCTTGGTCAGGGTTATTCATGCTAGATGCTGTAACAAGGAAGCCCAAAATTGTGGTTTAACAAAATAAAAAAGGCTACACACACACGCACGCACGCACGCACGCACACACACAATTAATTTTCCATTCATTTCACAGTCCTATGTGGGTCAGGTGGCCCTCCTGGGTTGTCTTCTCTGACCAGTAACCCAGAGATTTGGATGCTGTACCTCATGTGGTTCAGTCACATAGAAGGGAGAGAGAGTAGTAACCTAAGGCATTAGAGGGAGGTTCTGAAGCCCAGATGTAGATGTGCACATATCCCTTGGATCCACATGTCATTAACTAGAACTAGTCATGTGACCACAATGTAACTGCAAGGGAAGCTGGGAAATGTAGTCTTCTTGTGTCCAGGAAGAGGAAACAGGATTGCCAAGCACCTAGCAAGACTCTGCCATACAAAATAAAATCTTAGTTAGCTCTTAGAGGCAGAAAGAACATATTTGTATGAACATCTCCTTTGCCCCCTGAGGTAGGATGGCCTAGAGAAAAACTTGAGGGCTTTGGGATCAGAGAGAATGGAGTTTGAATTTCATCTATCCCCTAATGATTTTGTAACCTTGTTAATGCTTCAGCTTTATAAGTCCAACCCAGGTAGAGGCTGAGTAAAAGTCAGGTGCAAGTCTGGTTTATTCCAGTCCACTGCCTTTCCCTGGGCTCAGCTAGGCTGCCTGCACAGGCCTTCATGCAAATGCTGGCCTACACTACGCACCCCCATTGTGCCTCTTCAGACTGGCTGTGTTGAGTGGGACTCATCTGACAATGCACATGAATTACCCTTGCTTCTTTGCTGCTACCATAAAATGCCTGGAAACCAGGCCTTTCCCAAATTCCAGCTTCATGACAAGCCCCATTCATTTTCTGTTTGTTGACATTGTATGGCTTGTTTTCTACCAGTGCAGCCATTGTGCCTGGCTCTCCTGGGCTCGGCTGTTTTATTTTCCTTTGGCAAAGCTTCCTTCGTTCTTTTTCCCTACTGTAAGAGCCTGGTGGGGGAAAAAAAATTAAAGGCTTCAGTGAAATGGCCATCAGATCACTGTGTTGTTTGGCCCTGCTTGGCTATTTGTCTCTGGGGCGCCATTCAATTCAATTAAACAAGGTCAAAGCTGTGTTGGCTAAATTTGTCATCTCTACTTTTCTAAGTTTTTATCTTATTGGAAGAAGTTATGCAGCAGTAGGAAGGGCAATATTTATAATTGGATCTTAATTATGTACGAAAACATAGAAACATATACACGTAGAACCTACACACTTCCTTCCCTTCTCTCCGCCCTGCACACACACATATACTGCCTCTCCACCACAACCCCCCGCACCCGCATACATAGAAAAAAACCTGGAAGGAATCATGCCAAAATATTCATAGTGGCTATCTCTGAGTAGTGGCATCTTGGGTTAGTTTCTTTGCTTATCTATGCTTTTCTGTACTTTTGAACTTTTCCAAAATGGGCCACTCCCATTAGAATCTCCGCAGGAAATGGCCATCATAGTCAAAGGGAACTGAAGAACATTCAATGAACGGCTGCATGCAGGGGTTTAGGGTGAAGGTCTCTGTCTTAGTCCTGTCGGGTGAGATGACCCTGCAGTATCACACAACCCCCCAAACCTCAGCTAACTTCTTGTTCATGCTACATGTTTACTAATCCTGTGTGCTGCTTCACGTTCCTTTTGTCGCCTTCTCTCTGGGATCTGGGCAAATGGAACAGCCTCTCTCTGAAAAGTTGCTGGTCATTGTGACAAAAGAAAAAGAAAGCTGTGGTTCTTCATTGACATTCAATGTGTCAGAAAAATTCACACAGTCCTGCCTGAAGAGGAAGCCAGGAAGCATCCTCCTGACTGGTGCCAAGAAGAGAGAACCCCAATGTTTAGCAAACAGCCCTGATAACTACAAGAGACAGTGACGTACTTAGGGAGCAGCAACAGGAAAGCTGTGAGCACCCGTAGGCCTGTACTTGGGGACCAGTGCTGGCAGGGAGGGAATAATCACACTTGTCTTTCCTCCTACCAACTCATCTTCCCATGGTGCATCCCTTCAACAGAAGCCAATCAGAACCCAGGGAACATGGAGGCCTAGGCAACATAATCAATATGGCAGCCTCCTTGGACACCAGCCACAGCAGAAAAAAAAACCAGAGAATGCATCTGGAAGTACAACTAGTATTATTTATATAATCAGAAAATAGGGTGTTACTTACATAAAAGTAGAGCTCAGAGGACTAGAAATCAAGAAGCATCATTCAACATAGTCAGCCATGACCCTGGCCAACCGTGGGCTCAGCAATAGGAATGTAGTGGTTTATCAGACACAACCTGCGATTTTGAGACGTCACAGGCTACCTGGGGGAGAGACATACCATAACCAACAACCAAAACACAGGGCGATAACTTGGATGAACCTGGGGGGCATATGCTTAGTGAAATAAGTCAGACAGAGAAAGCCAAATACCACACAATGTCACTTAGATGACGTGGAATCTACAAAAAAAGAAAAAGCTAAACTCAGAGACAGAGAATAAAAAAAGTGGTTCCCAGGGGCTGGGGTTGGGGAAATAGGGAGAGGTTGGTAGAAGGGAACAAACTTTTGATTATAAGATGAATAAGGTCTGAGGATCTAATGTATAATGTGGTGACTATAGTTTCCAGTGTTGTATTGCATAATTGAAATTTTCTAAGACAGTAGAACTTAAATGTTCTCAGCAACAACAAACAACAGTAAATGTGTTAGGTGGTGCATGTGTTAATTAACTCAATGGGGGGAATTCTTTCACAGTGTCCACATATTATCAAATCATCATGGGTACACTTGAAATATCTTATAATTTTATTCGTCAGTTATACCTCAATAACGCTGGCAAAAAAACAAACACAGGTTGCTGGGTGGTATGTTAGAAATGTGGACAGATGCTTCGAGAGCTGTCTGACGGCTCACCACTAACGGGTCGTATCGAATGGTCTGGATAACATTTGACTGTTGTTCAAGTTCCCCACCGGCAGAGTAAGCCTCATGGATTCTGAGCTTGGAGCCATGAAGCCCCAGTAACAACCCAAGCCTTCTACAAAGGAAGCAGGGCTCACACTTGGCCCTTGACCTTGCACATTTACTGACGTTAGTGTGAGGGTACACATCTCCCACATTCTGATTTATTTTGGTGCACGCTGACTTTGAGGGGCTGTGGGGGTCGGGGGCCTGTGCTAGTTTGCATGGCCTGTCCACCTAAATGTGTGCGCGTGCAAGCCTGCACACACTCCTCCTTCTCTCTGCTGCTCCCCCTGCACTCAGCAAACCTGAAATGGGCCTTTCTCACACAGTGTAGAACAGGCTGGGTGGCACTGGTTTTACCATATTAACTGAAGATGTGCTTGTGATGAATTATGAATAACCGAACATGTCTTAAGCCATAAAGAAATCCAATTTAAGTTTCTACACACAGTTCAAAGTCCGCTTTTCATCTACACTTTGTTCACATCTATTGTGCATCTTAGTAGGTTTTGCACAGAGGAATGAGAAGCGAAATGTTGGGGGTTGGCATCAAGCAGATATTGATTAATATTCTTTGTTGCTTTCTGTAGAGAAAAGCCTCTTTTAGTTTTTCATTTTCATCTTTCTGTGTGTGTGCGTGTGTGTGTGTGTGTGTGTGTATGTGTATGTGTGTGTACGTGTGTGTGTGTTTAATATCCAGAAGCAATAAACAGTACATCAACCCAGGAGAAGAAACCAATTGCCATCTTTTATTCATTTGCACTGATGGAGTGGATCCAGAGGGCTCCTAAGAATGAAAAAGGAACTCAGTGCCTTTCTAATGGCATGTGGTTCATTGAAGTGGAGAGTTGCCCTTATGTTTTAACTGTATCTACTAAACACTCTTCTGCTGTGGGGAACTCTTTGTAGCAGTTAGAATTCGGTTAGAAAAACAGCAGTCATTCATGAATTCCAAGTATGAAAGTTTTCTTTCAAGAATTATACTTTTTTACATTTTAAGATAATTGTATATTCATATGTAATACATATAATACCGAGAGATCCATGTACACTTTACCCAGTTTCCTGCAATGACATCTTATAAAACTGTGGTTCCAATATCTGGACACAGTCCAGAGATCTTACTTAGATCCTCCATTTCATTTATACTCATTTGTGTGTGTATAGGTGTGTGTTTGTGTGTTTTAATTAGGTGTGTGTATCCACTACCCCAGACCAGATGCAGAACAGTTCCGTCGCAAGGGTCCTTATGCTGTCCTTTAATGCCCCCCCTGACCCCTCCCCCCCATACCTGGTGATTACTCCTCTGTTCTCCGTTTCTGTGAATCTTTCATTTCAAGAATGTTACATACATGGACTCACACAGTATGTAGCCTTTGGGGATTGGCTTGTTTTTCACTGAGCATAATTCCCTAAGATTCATCCAAGCTGTTGCCTGTATCAATAGTTTGTTTCCTGTTCTTGCTCAGTTATATTCCATGGTAGGGATGTAATCCACAGTTTATCCAACTAATTTTCCATTGAAGGGTGTCTGGCTTGTTTTTGACTATTAGGAATGAAGCTGCTATAAACATATATGTACAGATTTTTGTGTGAACATAGGTTTTCATTTCTGTGGGGAAAAATGCCCAAATGTACAAGGCTGGATCATACAATCACTGCGTGTTTAGTATTATAAGAATCTGTCAGGCTATTTTCCCTTCGATGGCTGTACCATTTTACATCCCCACCAGCAGTGCAGGAGCAGTTTCTCCACCTGCTCACCAGCATTTGGGGTTTTCAGAATTTTTTATTTTAGTCATTTTGATGGGTGTGTAATGGTATCTCATGGTGGTTTGACTTTGCATTTCCCTAGTGGCTCATGGTGTTGAATGTCTTCTCATGTGCTTAGTTGCCATCTGTGTGTCGTCTTTGGTGAAATGTCTTTGCCCATCTTCTAAGTGGGCTATCTGTTTTTTCCACTGTTGAGTTTTGAGAGTTCTTTATATATGCTACATATATCTACTTATGGTTCAGATACGTGGTTTGCAAGTATTTCCTTCCAGGCTGCAGCTTGTCTTTTCATCGTCTTAATGGGGTTTTTCACAAAGCAAATGTTTATCATTTTGATGAGGTGTAATTGATCATTTTTTCCTTTTATGGATCCCATTTTGTATTGTGTGTGTGTCAAATCTAAGAACTCTTACCTTAGCCCCAGGTCCTGAAGATCATCTCTCCTTTTTTTCTGTTTTTAAAGCTTTATGGTTTTGCATTTAACTCCATGATCCACTCTGAGTTAGTTTTTGTCTTAGGTGTGTGGTTTACGTTGCAGTTCATTTCTTTTGCCTGTGGGTGTCCAATTGTAGCTGGACCCTCTGATGAAAAGACTGTCCTTCCTCCATAGAATTGTGTTTGCACGTTTGTCAAAGGTTATTTGGGCAGATTTGTGTAGGCCCATGTCTGGATCTCTATTCCATTCCATTGATCTATGTGTCTGTCCCTCAGGCAATATCACACTGTCTCGGTTATTCTAGGTATACAGTGAGGTTTAATATTAAGTAGATGAGTCTGCCCATTTAATTTTCCTTTTTCAAGATTGTTTTAGCTATTCTATTTAGCCTGTGTTTCTATATGAATTTAGAATTAGCTTGCCCATGTCTTTAAAAAAAACAAAACTGTACATGGTGTTTTTGTATGAGAAATTCAAAGCTTATACAACCATTTGAAGGCTGCAGGTGTGAGGGGCGGCAAAGCTACCTCTGACCATCTTGGTGGCTCTGTTGAAGCAGGGGGCTCTGACGGGCTCCCTGGAAGCCATTAGAAATCTCGAGAACCTCAGGAAAGCTCCTACTGACTCTCTCAGTTGGCTGCACAGAAATAAGTGACTCTTTAAGTTGACTTGAAGCAGCCTTGACCTCAAGGCTGCTTGTATGTTTACCTGCAGGCAGCCCTGGGTGCCCATGGCCTCTCGCTCTTCTGCGTTCTTAATGGCTGACTCGTGCCCAGGACCAGGACAGAAAGGTGTCCTCCCTGAGATGCAGAGGACACCCCAGAAGCCGTGGCAGGGGTCAGCTGTGACAGCTGATAGTTTAGATATATTGTCAGGTTTCTGCGCAGTTGACGAAGAAAATGCTGTAGGAGAGAAGCCTGCCTTGAACTGTTCTTTGCGTCTTCTCACGGGGCACAGCTGTCAGGCCAGAGCTGCGTATCTGGCAGCAAATTCCCAGTACCCAGGGGGTCGCCTTTCCCTGTGTTTATTCATTTATCAACTCAGTGGAAAGGTGTTCAGCCAGCTAAGGATACCATGGGGAAGCAGAGGGGTTCCCAGTGAGGTTGCGGGACAGGCCAGTGAGTGGCCATTTCAGTCGCGTTAGAAATGCTGTGGGAAAGGGAGGCTGAGCACGAAGGGGAGGAGAGAGGGAGGACACACCAACCCCATCTTTGTGCGTCAGGGAGGGTGCTGCAGAAAAATAATGTCTACGCTGAGAACTAAGGTGCGCTGGAGTATACCAGGTGGGGAGGGCATGCGAGAGAACCTGCTGGAAGCAAGGAGGAAGCCTGGGGCACGGACGCACCTACAGGCTCAGTGCAGACACCTGGGTGGTTGTCTCCGTTCTTACTTGGTCCTGGGAAACCGTGTGACAAGTCCAGTCTTCCGACAGAAAGCTGGGAAGTAGGCTGGACCTGACTTCAGTAGTTTCTTTCTGCACTCCAATTCTAGGAACCAAGTCCTTTGAGTTTTAAAAACAGCTGGTCCGTTATGTAATATAGCACCTCTCTCTTCCCACCCCCTAGAACCTACCAAATCTCTTAGAGCTAGAGTGCAGACTGAGATATCTCCTTTGAAGAAAAAACAATATTGTAGCTCACAGTTATTTTTCCCAAATGCAATATTTCTTTACCACATATGGCTCTCACACGAACGACATATCAGTTCCTGTTTGTGACAGGGAGCAAGTTCATCTGGCTCCAGCCTTCGCAAGGCCACTCAGAGTATGTCCCAAAGAATAACGACACAACTGTTTAAGTGTCACAGTGGCAGGGCTGAGAGCTAGGCCGTCTTGTCCCTTTGTGACAAGAAAGTCCATGGTCTGTGTTGTACAAATTGTGCCAGGTACAATTTGTGGGAAGCTCTGTAGGGTGGTTGTAACTCTTCCCTGGAGGCAGGCATGTCCTTCCAGAAGCGTTCAGCCTGGGACACTTCAGTTCCATGGTCCTAAGCTGTTCCTCAGTGATCAAGTCAAGGTCAGCTGGTTGGGGAGCTGCCCTTGACTTGACAGCAGAGGAGCTGGTGACTTATGGGAGACTCCTGGTCAGGTGGACAGAGCAGTACACAGGGGCAACTCTCAGGAGAGTGGCTTGAGTTGGAAATGGGATCCTGTGAGGGTCCATATTCGGATGGGTGGGTGGCATAGTTACTTCCAAGACTGAGATCCTTAATGGAGCTGCTGTTGCAGCAGAATGCTTAGTGCCTAGCAGATGAGGGGCGTTGGGTCGACTGTGTGAT
The DNA here is from genome assembly GCF_036562045.2 of Rhinolophus sinicus. Lineage (NCBI taxonomy): Eukaryota > Metazoa > Chordata > Mammalia > Chiroptera > Rhinolophidae > Rhinolophus > Rhinolophus sinicus. The sequence goes on along the minus strand of NC_133753.1, from coordinate 6,809,628 downwards.
TCCCAGCCAAAGAGGATTATGGTCTGTACTTGGGCTGCCCTAACGTGCGAGCAAACTGGGAGGCTTGAAAAACAGAACACTGGGTTGGCCAGATGGCTCAGTTGGTTGAGCGCGGTGTTCCTAACAACAAGGTTGCCAGTTCAATCCCCACATCGGCCACTGTGAGCTGCGCCCTCCACAGCTAGATTGAAACAACTGCTTGACTTGGAGCTGATGGGTCCTGGAAAATCACACTTAAATAAATAAAAGTATTTTTAAAACAAAATAAAACAAAACAACCAGAACATTGTTGTCTGACAGTTTTGGAGGCCAGGCATCTGAGATAAAGGTGTCCACAGGGCCGGTTCCTTCTGAGGCTGGGAGGGGGCACCTGTTCAGGCCTCTCTCCGTTTCCAGTGGCTGATGGAAATCCTGAACCTTCCTTAGCTCACAGCTAGTGACATAACTCCTCTTTCCATGTCTGTCTTCCCATGGCCCTCCCCTCTAGGTGTCTTGTCCCCTTCTTTTATCAGGACACTTGTCATTGGATTTAGGGCTCACCTTAATCCAGGATGATCTCATCTCCAGATCCTTAATTATATCTGCCAAGACCAAAGAAGGTCATGCGCACTGGTTCTAGGTGGACATATCTTTTGGGGGCCACCCTTTAACCAACTACAACTCCCAACATGCACAGGCTTGGTTGGCCATCTGACCTGCTGTGGCTGATGTCATGTGAGCAGGAAGGATGTATGCCTCTTTTTCAAAAAAATGTTTTCTTCGGTTACAGTTGACATTCAGTATTATTTTATATTAGCTTTAGTTGTATAGCGTAGTGGTTGGACATTTATATAATTTATGCAGTGATCCCCCTGATAAGTCTAGTACCCACCTGACACTGTACATAGTTGTTGCAACATTATTGACTATATTCTCTATGCCAGGGGTGTCCAAACTTTTTTCAACGTTTTTCACCAAGGGCCATATGCGATAAAATACACAAACAGCTGGGCCACTCACTCGAGGTGAAGTACGTATTGCCTCACCTCATTTATTTAAGTAAACTAAATATATTTTTGGAATTTGCTGCGGGCCAATTAACAATGGATCATGGGCCGCAGTTGGCCCACGGGCCGCAGTTTGGACACCCCTCTGCTCTATGCTGTACTTTACATCCCCGTGACTATTTCGTAACTACTGATTTGTATTTCTTAATCCCTTTACCTTTTTCACCCAGCCCTCCAATGCTCTCGCAACCATCAGTTTATTCTCTGTATCTATGAGTCTGTTTCGTTTTGTTTGTTCATTTAGTTTGTTCTTTAGATTCTGCATATAAGTGAGATGATATGATATTTGTCTTTCTCTGTCTGACTTATTTCACTCAGCATAATGCCCTCTGGGTCCATCCATGTTGTTGCAAAGAGTAAGATTGCATTATTTTTAATGGCCGAGGCTGTATGCCTCTTTTTGAGCAGAAGCTTTAGATACCATTGCATGAGGCCGCCATGCTCTTTTCTCACTAGCAGGAGAATGGTTTCTTCCAGAGGGGAATTATTCCGCTGAATGAAGAAGACATATATATGGAGTAAGACGTACACCCTCACAGCCAATAAGTAATTGAAGAAATCTTCCTATGAGGTGTGTTTATCACAACATATCCTAGCAAAAACTAGCTCAAACATGCACATTAATTTATGAGGTATATTTTGGTCAGTCACGCAGCTTCTTGTTAAGTCCCACGACGTCATTTCGGGTTCCAAATTTTCCAAGTCTTTTTTCCTTCTATTGTCTACCCTGGCTGTTCTTCCATTTTTGATTGAGATATGATTCTTCCAACTTGCCTCTTACTGGTTCTGAATTCCAGTAAAGAAAAACCTGTAAGCTCCCTTGATGGCAGAGGAGCAAAACAGCCAGAAAAAGTGAGGGAGAAAGAAAAATTCTGGAAAGCGAAAAAGTCAGGAATGGTCATGGTCCCTTCTCTGCAGCTTCTGACTCCTTCAGAGATTGTCCCTTGTGGCCCCTCACCTCTCCGAGGGGGCCTTTCATTTCCTTACTATTCATTAGTTAAGCAGTGCTTCCCCATTCCTACTACGTGACTGGGGCTAGTCTTGACTTTGTCGCATCGCCCACAACTGTTCCATGTCCCACACCGACCCCTCTCTGTCTCCTGCATCCCCACTGCCGTGGCTGAAGCCACCAGCATCTCGTACCTGACCTAATTCCAGAGCCTCCTGACACATCTTTTTGACTCAACTCTCACTCCCAGGCACCTACTAGGCACAAGTAAAACCTTTTCCGAATGAATGTGTGGGTCAGGCTTTAGGCTAGGCCCCACAGCACTTGTGTTCTTGTGAAGGATACAAATTCGCACATTTACCCCAAACACGTAAATGCGCGAATAGATGAATGCTGGATTATAGAGAACAAACGCGGCTCTGAGATGGAAAGTGGGGAGCTGCGTCAGCTAGCAGTTTGGGACCTCTCCAAGGAGACAATATCTCAGTAGAGCTGAGAATGCAGAGAAGGGGGTGGGGCCTGACCCAGCAACATGGCAGGAAGCTAGGGACTGAGTGGGGTAGGTTGGCCACTGAGAACGTTCTCTCTGGTGACCTGGAAGATGGATCACTAACAAAAGACTTTTTGCTGTGTGGTATCCAGTGGCTTCCTTGCACATGATCCCTCTCTGTGTTGTTCTCCATGGAGCGGCATCTTTGTATTTTGGGTCACTGCTGAGAACATTTGTCATTTTGGTTGCCCACCGGGATTTCTGACCTACAAAACTGTGTGGTAATATATGTATGTTTTTTAACCTCTAAGTTTGTGGCGCTTTGTTATACCACACAGATAAACACTGATTCACTCAGATACACTATGAAACCCAAATGTCTCCATTTTACAGAAGGTGAAACTGAGGCCCAGCCTGGTTGGTCACCTTGTCCAAGATCCGCCTGTGTGTGGCAGGGTAAAGACTTGAACTAACATCTGCTAAGCTCCCAGGCCATTGCCCTGCAGTGCTACGCAGACACATGTATTTAAATAAAAGAGGCCTGTGGTACATATTTAGTCAGCCATTTGATTCATTTACTTATTTAAAGGTGCATAAATTGTTCAAAATAATAGCAAAAGGAGCATGCAATATCACTGCCTTTGTTGGCTCTTAATGGACAACTCAAGATCAAGCTTGTGTGTTAGTTACTTATGTGACAGGTAAGGCCGTGGCTCACGGGTCCAGTGTCTCTGGTTCTCACTGCAGTTGCAAAGGTGACAGGCCATGGCGTACTGATCCCTTGCCAAGGGTTTGGACTAATGTGCAGTGTAGTAACAGAGCCTAGTAAATTGTGAGGGAATGGCAAATGCTAAATGCTGGTCACATGTTAGCTATTAATATAATTGTGTTCCTCAAGCTGCCTTCCTTAAATTACTTGCGTGGTGATTTCAGATGGAATTGGAGTCACAGCCCAGGAATAATTCATCGCCAGGTCTCAACCTGCGTTTGAGTCAATAGCGCACGACTCACATTGAGCTTGTTGCTTTATTGTTGAAATTTCATAATCTATGAGGCGTTCTTGGTCATGAACTAGCTCGTTATTAAAATATAGTATTACGTTCGCGTGTGATTATTATTTTAATTCAGTGCTCCGTTGACTTACATGGCGAGGCCCAAACTCTCAGGCTCTCCTCTCTGTTCTCCTACAGTAACGTTAATTCATACCAAGATGATAAAAAGTTTGATTTATTTTACAACAGATCAGTAATTGTGCTCTACAAATAAGTTCGTAATGATAATCAACAGCATTTTCAACATAATTTAATTTGTCTTCTCCCGAGAGGTAGTTAAATGCAGTAATAATAACACCAGTGTTATGGACTCCGCAGCAGTTAATCATGGTCTGAATATGCAGACAGCCCCAATATTGTATTGACAGAAATTAAATTAACCATCAGCCTGGGCAGTCAGTGGCTGTACAGCTATTAAAGGCAATAAAGGCAACAAACCCCAACCGTTGCCAATTACATTTTGACATCTACAAGGGAGAGGACAGATGCTTCAGGTTTGAGATTTTTATTTCGATGAAAATAAGACAAGAGAGTAACACCTTGAGTGTACTAAAGACCTCTCTTCCCCAGGTTTGCAGAGCCCAGGATGCATTCTCACACGTGGCCTCCACCAAGGGTTTTCTTTTTGTTGAAAGGTAAAATAAAGTGGCCAGGAGGCCCCGTAGGTGAAATTTTAGACCTCTTTTCATCCATTTCAGTGCCCCTACCGCAGTTCCCTACTCTTTTTTGTCCTAACGCTGTGACCTCTGATACGGTCACATGGTGAGGACTCAATGTTAAGAGGGTAGGGTGGACGGCGAGGAAAAGGAAACATAAATGTAATGCTTTTGAACTGATAAAGATTCTCATTTAATAGGCTCAATGATGCTATAATAAGACAGCATTTTACCGTAGTCTGGGGGAAATTCTCTGCTAGCCTCATTCAGTGCCCTACCAGATACAAGCATGGGGGGTAGGACTTCTTTCCTTCTCTCTTTCTTTCTTTGGTTCTCTTTTTTCTCTCTCCCTCTCTCTCTCCCTCCTTTACTTCCTTTCTCCCTTCTTCCTTCTTCCCTCCTTTCCTTCTTTTCTCCCTTCCTTTTTTCCTCCCTTCCCTTCTTCCTACAGTGTCTAGCACGCCTCCCTCCGTCTTGGTGGGAGATTTCAGTCACCCTCAGTCCGCGCTTAGAGGCTGTCCCTATGGGACTATCCTGGGCCAACCACAGGCTCCAGATGAAAGGTCAGTGGGCGCCATATGGGCTGTGGTGATGGCAGGAGGCTGTTGCTGGACATCAGTGCAGGGGTGGCCAATGAGGCTCCTGGTCACTGATTTTGGGCAGAGGACTCGCGGTTGAAGGCTGGACCACCTGTGGACCTGGACGTGGCTCCCGTGCAGCTCTCTGATACGGGAACAGATGATATCTCAAGTTGAGGCTGAATGGGGTCTGGATGGCAAGTCGATCTGTCTACGTTGTTTCCCCGAGTTCTCTCATTCCAGGGCCCATGAACCTCTCCTTCCCTGTGACCTCTGCCTCTCCCCCCGTCTAGCCCAGAGACTATTTGAAGTTGTAAAAGTTTCTTGCCTTTGTGGTAGACAAAATGCTAACTCCTGCCCACCCCCAAAGATGGCCACATCCTAATACCCAGAAACTGGACGTGTTACCTTATGTGGCAAAAGGGACTGTTCAGTTGAAGATCTTGAGATGGGTCCGGGGTGGGTCCGGCCCAGTGTCACCACGAGGGTCTTTTATAAGGGAGCGGGGGAAGGAGCAACGAGAAGAAGGGGCTGTAATGACAGAAGCAGAGGGACAGAAGGAGATGCTGGTCAGAGTTAGGGGGAGATTTGAAGCTGTTACCCTGGAAGATGGAGGAAGGGCCGAGAGCGAGGATGCAGGTGGCCTCTCGAAGCTGAAACAGGCAAGGAGATGCAGTCTGTCCTAGATCCTCCAGAGCAATCATGACTCTGCTGAAACCTTGGTTTCATCCCACTGCCGCCTGTGTTAGACTTCTGACCTCTACACTGGATAATACAGAGGATAGTACGTTTCTGTTGTTTGACGTTTGAAGGTGCGTACTTTGTTATTGGAGCAATAGTAATACGTACAGCTCTTCATCTATTTTCAGTCCTATTGTTCATGAAATATATTGCATGGACTGAGTCCTTCATGCCTTCGACCCTGGGTTTTTCAACCCAAAGCTCAGGTGCTTGCAAATCCAAAATGTTGGCTGTTGAAGCAGACCGGCGATTTCTCTGCTTTTCTGCCTTCTTATCCTTCTCCTGGGTGACGGAAGACCCTGGTGGGATGCCAGCAAGGACGGAGAACAGGAAGAGAAAGCTCAGTTATCTGCAGAGTGCCCTTCTTTCGTGAGGTCATGTGGTAGCTCTGGGTGAACGACTGCAGGTGCGTCTGATGTGTTCTCTGCTCCTGAAGGCACTGAGTCCCCGCCTGCCCTGCGGGCCACTCACGGAGGGTTTTGCCCTTCCCTGGGGTGCAGAGAGATCGTTTGGTTTGGCCACAGGCAGGGTGAGCACCTCAGCCCAGTTTGTCTGTGTCTTCTCTTGTTTTAGCACTGAAGGTCTGTGTCCCCAGACTCCCTCAGTCCCAGGAGAGCTGGAACAGTTGGTCACCTTAACCACAAATCATAAACATCCCAGTGGAGAGGCTGCCAGAGCCAGCAGGCCCTCCAGTTACTGGGCATGATGGTTTTCAAACTGTTCCAAAGAACCTTAGCATGTCTGGGCTCCCCGCCCCTCGGGGGTCCCAGGGAGGTGGGCGGTAGGCGGACGGCTTTGACCTCCATACTCTCGCTTGAAGCAGAGTGACTTGCTCTATTGGGCTGCATTTTGAACAACATTTTTTGGCTAATAGCAAAGGAAAAAAAAAAAAGCTAAAATGAGTTTGAAGAACACCGATGTAGCCCTGTTTCCCCGAAAATAAGACCTAGCCGGACCATCACCTCTAATGTGTCTTTTGGAGCAAAAATTAATATAAGACCCGGTCTTATTTTACTATAATATAAGGCCGGGTCTTATATAAGACTGGGTCTTATATTAATTTTTGCTCCTAAAGATGCATTAGAGCTGATGGTCCAGCTAGATCTTATAACATGAAACCATTATACAGATGAGGAAACTGAGGCTTAGAGAGGGGCAGACTCTGGAAGCACCAGGGCTACAGCCCCAGCGTCCTCACTTCACATCCGTGCTCCTTTTACAGCTTGTGTCATTGTCCACGTGGGTACAGTCCCTCTATCCCCCTGCTCAAGCCCTCTGTCCCTATGATGCTTTAGCTGGCAATTCTGCTCTCAGCCAATGCTCCATAACACACAGGGGACCAGGACAAAAAGGGCTGGCCCCTGGAGCCTGCAGGAAGTGGAATGGTTACTGCTCTCTCTGTCTCGCCCTCTTCCTCTCCCTCTCCCATGTTTCAGGTGTACAAAACAATGTAATAGTTAGACATTTACACCCCTCACAAAGTGATAACCCCCCAATCTACGACCCCTCAGACATCGTAGATAGCTGTTACAGTTCCACTGACCATTCCCTGTGCTGTACTCCACATCCTATGACTATATATATATTAAATTGTAGTTGACATTCAGTATTATTCAGCTTCAGCTTCAGGTGTACAGTGCAGTGATCAGGCACCTACACCGTCCATGAAGTGGTCTCCCTAATAAGACAAGTGTCCATCAAATACCCTACCAAATCTTTACATTATTGATTATATTCCCCAAACTGTCTTTCTTATCCCCGTGACAATCTTGTGGTTACTGTTTGTGCTTTCTAATCCCCTCACCTTCTCTCTCATCCCCACCCCCTTCTATCTAGCAACCCTCAGTTTTTTCTCCATATCTCTGAGACTTTCTGATTAGTTTGTTCATTTATTCTATTTTTTAGATTCCATGTATAAGTGAGATCATATGGTATTTGTCTTTCTCTGTCTGACTTATTTCACTTACAAGCATAATGTTCTCTAGTTCCATCCGTATCTTTGCAAATGGTAAGATTTCATTCTTCTTTACTCCAATCGAGTAATACTCCATTGCGTAAATGTACCAGTTTCTTAATCCAGTCATCTCTTTTTATCAGGTGAAGAAACTCAAGAGTCTTTCCTCTCAGATAATACCATTTAGAAACTCCATTGTAAAATCAGTGGTCTTCTGGGTGTGTTGAACCTATTTCATTCATAACTTTGCTACCTGTTAGGATCATGGAAGCTGAGGCTGGCAGAAAAGGAAAAAGGAAGTGTCTTTTGGGAATATTTCATCTGAATATTTTTCAAAAGTGCATTCTGCAATGCACTGAAGGTACCGTGGTGACAGATATGGTCCTTGCCCTCAAGGAGATTAAAGTCTAAAGGAGGGGCCATGCCAGGAAACAAGCAAGGATAACACGATATTTAAATTCTAAACTGCAGAGCTCAAAGGTGATTTCCAAGTTCAGAGGAAGGTCATCAGACTTGGGGGAGGTCATGTAAGGTTTCTCAAAGGAAGTTGAGACTAAAGACTTAGAAAAATAAACCAGGCCAAGTGGGTTCTCATTCACTTGTTCCACAACTGGCCCAGGAGAGGGAGACAATTTAATACAAGAAAGCCAGCCCCCTTTAACAGATAAACAACTGGAGCCTGGAGAATTTCAAGGACTTTCTCCAAGTCACAGAGCATTCTATTGGTGGATCCTGATTTGAACACAGATCTTCCCATTCCAAATCCAATAGTCTTTCCACTTCCAGAGAGGTGGGACTAGATTAGACACTAGCTCTTCAAGAGGGTGCTGGACGGGCAGAAAGGAAGATGGCGGCCTTGAGCTACTTTAGGACCAAGAAGACAGACCTTGACTGGCAGTGACTTTATGCCTTAAACTGGCTCTCCCTGATCTGAGGATGTGCCCAGGGCCCTGCAGAGGAAACTCACACCCATCTTTCCTGGCCCAAATCAAGGTTATTCGGAGGGTCCTACCAGCAGTAGAGACGGCGTCGCTGACATTATCTGCATGTTGCTACAGGGAGTTTATCAAAATGAGCCCAGTGCTGAGTCTCTCTGAACTAATGCCCATTTTATATGTTGTCTGTTATGTATAGTTACGTGACTGTAGACATTGAAGGCACATTATGATTTGGTCCGAGTTTCTTCTGAATTCATTAAAAAAAAAAAATGGTTATGACTTCAATTCTAGGCATTCCTCTTCGACAGGTGAAAGTCCTGTTTGAAAAATGACCTTAGCATGGACATTTTATTTAGAAAGGGAATTCGATTGATTTATGACTTCTGGATTTACGAGCATTAAAAAAACACACCCAGCAGAAGCTGTACAGCTGAGAGTGGGTATAGGACTGGAAATTTAACCTGTGAATCAGCTTGGAGTTCTGAGTCAAAGAACATAAGCTCTGTCTTCCTTTTGCAAAGCCATGTGCATTTGACATTAAATCATTTCAGCTTCCTATGATTTATGAAAGAACAATCAACTGAAACCTTAAAGAAAATAAAAACGTTAGTGACATTTATATAATTATCAGTCAAACTCAGTTTGATCTTCAATCCAAGGGATTGCATGGTTTCATATATTAGAGGAACATGACAATAGTGCAAGGACTTGTCAGGAATAAAACGCGTTTTCAGACGGTGTAGCGGACCCTTAGCATATCAGTAGGACATAATGTGAGTGGCCAGCATTGGGGAGGCAGCGTTATATGGTCCCTTAGCTTACACTGATGAAGGTGCCAAAGGAATGCCATGAAGTGATTCAGAAGGAGATTTTCTAGATTATAGAGACCCTAAGGATCAGGAGCATAACTTTTTCTTTTGGCAGATAAAGCAAATGAAACTCACAGTGGGCAGGTGACATGTGTAGGACCTCACGGATGATTCAGGAAAACAATGTCAAGGACAGTTCGTCAGACAGCTTGTTGTGGCACAGTTAGGAAGATCTTCTAGACTCAGATCAAATGATCTCAATGTGTTTTTCTAGCCAATATTGAGTACCTACAATGTGCCTAAGTGTGTTAGGCTCAGAGGGTGCAGAGAAATCAACATGGCAACACCCAATGTCAGGGAGGCAGAATCTGCTTTGCTTAAGTTGCGTTTATAGTTGCAAAACAGAAAAAAAATGCGTTATATGTCTGCTTGCGGTGGGTTTCAATGGAAGGAGAGAGAGTCTCCTATATTTGGCGATAATGGGGTGTGGGAAATACAAAGTCAGTGCATGTAAACTGGTTTTGAGATGAGCCTGAAGGCCAGTGAAACTTTTGAACGGAAGGGCAGCAGCCGATATGCCTGATGGAGGCCCAGAGGGATGAAAGCACAAAGTCCTCAGGTTAGAGAGGTGAGTTGAGGAAGAGCCCGCTGTGCTGCTGGGGAAAGTGGAGGAGGTGTGGAAGCAGCTGGGAGGTGAGGGACTTGATTCTGCTGGTCCTCGATGCTGTGGCGAAGAGTCTGGATTCATGGGTTAGAGCAGAGGATGGGAGACTATGGCCCAAATCTGGCCCACTACCTGTTTTTATAAATAGTTTAATTGGAAGACAGTCACTCCTATTTACATATTGTCTGTGGCTGCATTCGCAATACAACAGTGTTAAGTAGTTGTGATAGGGACTGAGCCCAGAAAAGCCTAAAATATTTGCTGTCTGGCCTTTTAAGAAAACGTTGTCTTCTGGGAAGCCAGGTGAAATTCTTGAGTGGAAAGAAGAATCGGGGGTGATTTAAAAGGTACATTGGAGGGGGAGCGCTCACGAAAGCATTTTCCCATGACTCTCTTCCCCTTTCTTCTTCTCCTCTTCAGCATGACTGATGTGTTGTGTGCTGGGAAATGTTTATCTGTTCGCTCTTTGCTGGGGGAAGTCCACATGTGATGTATAGAGTTTGCCACTTTCTGTGGTATAAATTCTCCCACCACAGCTGATCTTAAACTACTAGGGTGATGTCACTGAACGCACATCAGGAAGAGACGTGCACAGGCAGCCTGGCGCCCACTGAAGGGAGGTTCCATAATCCTGGAAAGCCTCGCAGAAAGACTGAGGCCACGCAAAGCTTCTCTCTTTCTCAGTCTCTGGCGTAAGCACTCGCTCTAGTCTGGTCTGACCACCTGTTGGCAGCAACGGGAGGTGACCCAAACAAATGTAACAAACGAGGGACTTATTGGAAGCGTATGGGAGAGTTCACATGGATGAAGGAAAGTTTGAATGACCATTTTACTAGAAGGATCAGAAATGGGGTCACATGGCAGGTTTAGCTAGCAGTACCCCATAGACTGTCTCTTTGTGGGAAAGGTCACCAGGTGATGGTGATGCCAGCTGGCAGGTGACAACCTTTGTGTGGGGCTTGATTTGGGCAGCACCTTGGTTAAAGGATATGCCAGCCTGACCCCTATTTGGGCCTTAAATTAAACCTTGTATCCTACGTCTGTTACAAAATGCCCTAGTGTGTGCCGGGCACTGGGATACAAATACAAGTAAAAAACACTGCTCTCAAGACCTTGAAATTTGAGGTGTGGAGATAGGAACAGATATTTGGGCAGCTGCAATGTGCTTGGTAGGTAGAGTTGTATGGACACTCTATATGGTGCCACCAGCCCAGTGTTGTGTGACCTGTCGTTGTCCCAGAAATGCCTTCCGAGAGCTATATTTTCATTGAGGCTTCTACTGAAGGATTATATAAAACATGAACCACAAATTACAGTTCTGCATCTTTTGTGAAGCTCTTATTGAAGAAAGAATTCACTGAATGGCTTACTGCATAAAAAGTCCCCCAATCAATTACCCCAAGACTTTAGAGCTGGAAACATCTTTCTCTCTCTTATTGAATGCTGTGCTGAAACTTTTGTCAGGCTGTGAGACTTTTGTGACTAATCCAGTTTCCCTTTTTGCCTCGATTGCTAGGAAACTCCCACTCAATTAAAGTCAGCGCATCATCACAGTAACCATACCTGCCCTAGATTTTTAGTGCAATTCTCTGTCCTATATTACTGGATTCTGTTCTGGTTCTCTTGTATATCTGTGTCTTTTAAAACAAACTAGTTTAAATTCTTTCCAGACACAATCAAATGATACATAATAATTACAGGAATTAAATTGAGAATTTAGTTGTCTTGGCATCATTTTGTGAGACTCGATTTGAGATCCGATATGGTTCTTCTATTTTTAGAGCCGAGTTTTCTTCATTGATGAACAGTCTTAAGTGAACAACTTATAAAATGACGTGATGGAAGTGTACACACATGCTCATGTCGAAATCATTGCTGCCCCTCCCCCCTGCAATTTACCTGGTTATTCTCTGATTTGCTTGCTCTGACCTGCTGCTTCCAGCTCCCTCCTCCCATCTGTGTCCCTCAGTGCCCAATACTTGCCTCAGGCTCCACTTGCCTGAGCTTCAGGGAAGCTCGTGCAAGCCCGTTGTGGCTCGCGGGAGTCTGTCCAGGATACCGTGTTGGTATTCCCCACTCCATTCCTGTAGCTGGCAGCGGTTCCTGTAGCTCCCCATCCAGGCCTCACACAGAACACATGGGCTGACCTGCTCCCACCTGTTTTCCCATCAAAGCTCAACCAGGAACATCCTAAGAAACGTTTGCTTATTTAGGAACCTGTGTTTGATGGACAAGGCCTGAACTAGCTGAACGTCCAGCACAAACTCCACCTTTAGGGCCAGTGGGGAGCTGAGCTCACCAGATAACTCATTTCAAGAAGGCAGGAGAAATCTCACAGTGGACCACAGCAGGTGGACTGGGAGTTTGGATGGCTTCTCAGGTGCCTAAACGAGGTGCCATCTGAAGCCATCACAAACAAACTGAGATGTGGAGATATGTGAACTGCTGTTTTTCTGTCTCCCTTCCTCCTCAGCCACATTTTAATACTTCCTCCTTCAAGGTCGCTGTCTCATCTTTCTTTTACAAGGTATTTCCCAATGAAGGATGAAGAAGGGCTGATGCATGACATAGAAAATTATGTTTCTGGTGCCTGGACTGGCTGTAGATTTCCTTCCTGCCATATTGGTGCCCACCTCCTACCTGCAGAGTGATTTGTTAGATGTGGGTCCTCTTCTGGGTGAAGGGGAAATAGGTAGAAAGCACTGTCATAAAATTGCAGGTCACCATGGCTTTTCTGGTTATCTCGCCTGGCAATGAAAAACTGGATTATTATCTCGAAATGGCATGTCCCCCCTGGGCTCTAAAATATTAAACATATATGTGCACATGTACAAAGACATCAATAAAAGGCATCCATTGTTTGCCTAAGCCAGACACTGCCAATATATAATCAAGCAGGAGACTTTTCTCAGGTGATTATTTCCTTCCTTGCAAACATAGCCCATATATTACTGCATTGACAGCAGAATTCCCACTACAAGCACTTCTATTTTCCGTAACAGTTATCCAACGAAGTTTCTGCTTTGCTGAATGGCGGAGTTGCGTGCGCGGACTGAAGGCCACAGCTGATTCTCTGTTATGACATCCTTCTTCCCTGATGAGGAAAGACAGGATATTTTTCTGTCACTGGTGGGTTTTCCTCCCCTCTTCCTCCGAGAAGATACATGTCATAACACAGCTCAGCAGCCAGGTAATTTCTCCTCCTCTATGCAGAAAATGCGAGCATTGCCAATTGTTGACAAGAAGTTGGTGCAAAGAGGGCAGAAGTGTCCATTTGCCACCTGCCTGTTGGAAACGGAGGGCAGGGAGAACCGCCTGGCGTGCTCACACAGCGAGCAGCCTTGGTTCACTTGGATAGTTTCCTCAGTCCCACACGTCACAGCTGTCCCGAGCTAGCCCGTACTCCTTAAATCTTCTCCCAAACTCTTCCCCTCTAACAACGCTTGCCCCTCTGAGCTATCGCTGCCTTCTCCTTCGTCATCTGTTTTTTCTTTCTTCCTCCCTCCACATCTTCTCCTCCTTGTCTCTGAGAAAGGGGATTGTTTCTCCTTTCCATGCCAAGTCTTGCCCTTCTGTTCCTGATCCAGTCTTCATTCCTCTTTAGTGACTTGCTTCCTTCGGTTAAGCCCTTTCTCTCTAGCATATGTAACCTCAGTGCGTTCTAGCTGGCAACTCCAGTAGGTCATGACTAAGTCACCCCCCCCCCCCCAATAATCCATCCATACTCACTCGCTTTTTTACTCATCGTCTTCCTTTACCGCCCAGTTCATAAGGTCACTTGACATTCTCCTTAACATTCTTTTTCCTTGGCTTTTGGATGTCACGTTCTCCTGTTTCGGAGGGCATGTTCTTTGCATATTTTGCTGGCTCTTCTTTCTCTGTCTGCCCTGTAAGTCTGGGGTTTGTGTCAGCTGAGGCTACATTCAGTTGCAAGTAACAGAATATCCAACGAACAGCGACTTAAGCAAGGAAGAATAAGAGATGTCTGGAGGTGAGCAGAGGCCGCCATAGCTTTGCTGATCAGTGATGTCATCTTAGACACTTAGTGGGCTGGCTTTCATCCTCATGCCTGAAATACCACTGCCACCCAAGGCTGCATGTCCTCACACCAGCATCCAAGGCAGGAGGGGAGTACAGGTGCAGAAACCATGTTGGTTTTTATCTTTCCCAGCAGCCCCAGCAGAATTTCCCTTGGGTTTCACTGGGTAGAACTGTGCATATTACAGTCCAATCTACTCACCTTCAAATGTGTGTAGCAAATGGAAATGGGATTGTCATCATTTTCATGATTGAACTGAAGGTTCGTGATTGAACCTCTGTCATGATGAACCAATCAAGATGATCCTGTGGGGCTGGGAGAAGCCAGTACCTCCTGAGAGATCAAGGAGCCCCTATTTGTAGTGGGTTGAATTGTGTCCCTCAAAAAGGTATGTCCAAGTTCTAACCTCCCATACCTGTGAATACCTTAGCAGATGTAATTAAGTTAAGAATCTCAAGGCAATATCACCTTGGATTTTGGGTGAGTCCCCAATCCAATGACTGGTGTCTTTACAAGAGAAAAAAGACACTGAGATTTCAGACACAGAGAGATACAGAGAGACATAGGAGTAAACCAGTCACTAACAGAAGCAGAGGTTAGAGTGACACAGCTGCAAGCCAAGGATTTCCAGGAGCCCCCGAAAGCTGGAAAAGGAAGGTGGGGTTCTCCTCGAGAGCCTCTGGAGGGAACACTGCCCTGCTGGCACCTTGATTTTGAACATTGGGCTCCAGAATGGGGAAAATAAATTCCTGGTTTTGTATATATACATATGTATATATGTACATATATACGTACATATATATACACATACACACATATACATATATATGTGTATATATATATATATATATATATATATATATATATATATATATATATATATATATTTAAGTCACAATGTTTATAATATGGCAGCCCTTAGAAACTAATATACCATTTTACTAACTAAGCCCCAAATTGGAGTTCTGTGATTGGGGAAGATGAGATAGTTGTGGCTGGTGGACTAACTATGAGTAGTGTCTATTCTAGCTTTGGTTGCTTCATTTCACAATGATGAACCTCACCCAATTCTATGACTTGAGCTTTCACCTTCAACCTCAAATCTCTGTCTGTACCATCTGTTTCTTACCTAACCGCTACACCCACCTTTCACCTGTAACTGACTCCTAGAGCCCCCTCTAAAATGCCTTGCAGGCACCCCAAACTCAGCATGTCAAACCAAACCAACCTGCCTTCCTGACACCAGGTCGGTTTCTATTTCATCCGCTCTATTGCCTAAGCACTTGTCAGTGTTTCAGCCTCCGCGTTACCTGGTGGAAGCACCAAGAATTTATCTAAGTTGGTCTCCGAACCTTGTCTTGCAACCATATTTGCCAGTAAGGACATTTTTGGAAGGGATGCATGTGTCACAGGGCTTCAGGACACCTCTTGTTGGTGCTTTGAAACTCCTTCATGACTGATATCTAGCCTGACACCAAATCTTTCCCAGTTCTGCTTTCGGAATCGCTCCAGGATTGCTCCCCCTCCCAATCCGTGCTGACAAGAGTGAGGGTTAGGCATGTGGGTTCGATGCCTGCCATATTTAAAGAGTCAGCCGTCAGACACCAAGACACCATCATATAGTGTCTTATATACAGTGTTTTAGCAACAATCAACTGTCACACTTGGTGTGTTAAATATGGTTAACGATTTGTATTTGAAACAAAAGCTTCTCCCTTTTTCCTCTTCTTCTTTTTTTTTTTTTTAGCTTAGTTGTCCATTTAATTAAAAAGTAGGCTAAGTGTCCAAGGCAGGTTGCTGAAACAATTAACAGCCCATTGCATTACCATTTGCAGCCACTTTTCAGAGTCATTCTGGATTTCTCTACTGCCACGTGGAGCTGGGGCAGGTGTGAGATGATGCAGCCATAATCCTTATATTTGCACTTTTGTCTGTCACAATAACCCCATTGTTTACAAGTGTTGGCTTATTAAATATTATTACAAGTGTTGGCTATTTAAATGCTTATTAAATAGATGGATGGGTGGATGGATGGGTTGGCTTCCTGTTGTATTATATATACCATAAATATTAACTGATGACAATTCAAATTCATCAGTTGGGTAATTGGGGTCAGGTCTAAGAGTTCACGAGAAGGACGTCAGTTGGCTATTTCAAAAGGATAACACCGTTGGCGTGAGAGAAGAAGTCTGTGACACCTCCCAAGTCTCATTTCCCTGTACTTTTCTTATCCCCAGAGCTCGGCTTATGTGGATAGTATTGCTTTGTCCCTTCAGATGTGTGTGTTCCCTGTTCCGTGCCTTTGTCCTAGTTGTTCCACGCGGCCTGAACGGCCCCATCCCTCCTCATCGCTCCTTAGACCTCAGACCTCCGAGCTCTGTCCATCTCCAGCACTGCGTTATCACTCTGTTACGACTTTTCCATGTGTTGCTCTACCTGTTATGCTCACCTTAAGGTAAAGGCCACGGTAGTTTATTCACATCGATCATTTATTTCTCCATTCATCATTCACAAATATGGATGGATCTTTTCCCGTGACAAAGTAATGATAATAAGACATGGGAGCTCACAGTTTTGTGGGAGCTACAGACGTACTTAAGCTATTATGACACTGTGCTAAAATTATTGTAGTCGTTGGCGCTGAGAGTGTGGGCAATGGAGCCATTGGGCTGATGGGGAGAGGCAGAGGGGTGGAGAGGGACAAGACCTCACTGTGCCTCGGGCCGAGAGAAGATTCCTGGACAGAATGATCCAAAGGAGATTTGAAGGACAAGAAAGAGTTAGCTGGTGAAAAGCCACACGTGATTTCTCTCTACATTCCCTAGCATCTATCACATGCTTGGTAGATACTGGGAAATCAATAAATGCTTATTAAATAGATGGATGGGTGGATGGGTGAGTGAATAGATGGATGGATGGATGAATTGATAAATGAGTAGATGGATAGATGGATGGATAAACTAAATGAATGAACGGACAGATGAATGGACGAGTACATAAATAGATGGGAGAACGGCTAAATGGAAGGATGGGTGGATGTGTGGATGATGGATGGATGACTAGTCTTGACAACTGCCAGGGGAGGATATTGCCACTTGAAAAATATTTTTGCCGGCTGTTACGGTATACACGTCCTTGCTATCCTAGGCATTGAATACTGTCCATATTCATTTGGACAATGTCTTAATAAAGGCAGAGAAAGGTCCTGTCTCTCCCATCGGCGTATGTTGAGGCCTGAGCCCTGGGCTGTTGCTGACATCCTCCAACTCTAAGCAGAATTGCGATAGCAGAGTGACAAACACCAGGGGTACAGGTAGTCATGGGGGAGAGGGGCAGGCGGGGGGCCTCTGACTCCTGCAGCCAGACCTGCTCCCTGGTATAGCCTGTCATGGCACCACCGGTCAGAGGTCTTCCCACCATTGGCACTGTGCTGTTATTTGGTTCAGCATTTGTCGCCCCTTGTTTCTGTTAAGCTCCAGGAGAGTGGGGACCATGTCCCCTTTGTTCACCATTTCGTTCCCTGCATTAATCCCAGCGTCTGACAGATGGTAGGTTTTCAAGAAATAAACAATGATTGATTGATTGAATAAACAAAATCCACAGGAAGCTTCTCCGAAAAGATGTGCAGTGTTCTACAGATGAAGAGGTTTTTCAGGTTGACAAGGTCACAGAGGCCTTTCCCAGTGGAAGGAGAAACAGGTTTGAAGGCTCAGGGGAGCATATGTGTGCACGTAGGGAGGTGCACACCGTTCCGCTGGCCAGGGGTACAGGGGGATGAGAAGGGTGGTGGGGGCCGGCAGGCGGGCAGGCGGGGACCGATGGCCGATGGCCGATGGCCGAGGACCACCTGGGAGGAGAGCACTTCCCTTTGGGAACATGGTTTTAGGGAAGGTGAGTGGACACTAGAGTAGTGGGGGGGGGGTTGATCACTGCATAAATTATATAAATGTCTAACCTCTGTGTTGCACAAATTAATATAAAGTAATAATGAATATCAACTGTAACTGAAAACAAAAGAATAATTAAAAAGAAAAAGAGAGTGAAAGCCTCGGCTGGGCCTTTCCCATCGGTCCTTCTGGGCAGACTGGAGGAAAGATGGGACGGGGTTCACAGGTGATCCCAGAGGGGCAAACCCTCCCTCCCAGGAAAAGAGTGTGTCCCTTACTGTGACACCTGGGGCAAAGTCCTAAGCCCATCCAGGCCTCAGCTGTCCCATCTGCAAGGTGACAGTTTGGACTAGACACCCCTGAGGTCCCTCGGCTTCAGCGTGCTATGCCCTAAAAGTGAAAGCCAGTGCGCTGTTCCACGAACCCACTAATATCTCCCTGAAGCACCGCCCTTGTGGATAATGGTTCTTCTAAAGCCACTCAGTGCTGTATTGACAGAAATTAAATTAGCCATCAGCACGGGCAATCAGTGGCTGTGCGGCTGTTAAAGGTAATAAAGGCGATACTCTCAAACCACAGTCAATTACGTGGTGACACAGCAGGAGAGGGGACAGCTGCTCTGGCCGGGAAGGGGTGGCGGTGCAGGCCGGCCTCCCACCCCGAAGGCGCAGGTCCAGACTTCACCTCGAGGCTCTTGTCTCTAAATGGGAGAGGCTCTGAAGGGCAGACATGCCTCTGGAGACACTGCCCTTTGGAGGGAAGTTAAAGGCCAAGTGAGTTCAGGGCAGAGTCAGGGGTCCTGGGGGAATGGTGGGGCCAGACAAGCTCACAGACACCCTCCAGGCAGGTGGTGGAGGTGTGACAGGTCTGTCAAGGGTGGGGAATCAGGAAGCCTGTGTCGAAACTTCTGCTCTGCTCCCGGCTTGCTGTGCAACTTAGGGCAAGGACGGTCACCTCTCTGACCGTCGGGCTCTTCATCTAAGCATAATGGGAACTGAGTCTCTAGGATGTTTTGAGAATTTCGAGATTACTTATGCTGGGTGCCTGGCTGAGTGGGGGCTCAGTAAGTATTAATTTCCATCCCATAAGGAGGGGCAGAGCTGGGTGAGGACTCCAGTTCCGACAATGAGCCCAGTACGATTTCTATCCTCTTGCACTGGTTCTAGTCCAGAGGCCTGGGCCCCGTCCTCACAGATCTAGGGAATATCCACCTCTTCTGTGTGTCGAGGAAGGCAGTAGTAGGAAGCGGAAAGCAACTGCTGGGGAGCGAGGATCCTTGAGTCGGTTTGTAAGTGTGTGGCTGGACAAGCAAGAGGCCTTCTCTGACCCTCTGTTTTCTCCTCTATAAAAGGAGTTGCAGTGAGAATTAAGTGAGACCATACAGCCAGTCCTGCTTTAACGCTCATTCTGAAAACATCACTTTGCGCCAACATGATCTAGCTAACGAGGAAGTGTAGCACAGCTTGGATCTCGTGTCTGCAGGCACACAAACTCATCCCTGGAAAGCACCAGGGGAGCACGAGATGGAAGCAGAAACAGTTCAGGACCCAGGTGGACAGAGCCGTGGAGGAGCACACAGCCCACCCCCCACACCAAACACGTGCCCGCTCCTGCTTCCAGAGTGCAGTGTGAGTCACACCCACCCACCGATTCCAGATACACCCCCGTCACCACTCACAGTAACTCATAGGCTGCACCTCTTCTCATGCCGACCTCTGCAAGCAAACGTCCAGCCTCTTTCAAGGAAAAGCACCACATCCATTGCCCTTTAGGACACTTGGTTCTGTCCATAACACCCCCGACACATCTGGTCTATGCCAAAAGGTCCGTGAATTTAAGTCCTGATGTCCTGCGTGATTCTAACCCCATGATTCTAACCACAGTTACTGGACCAAGAAAACATGACAGTATTTTTTATGTATTAATCCTGTAAACCAAAAGCATAAATAAGCATCATGGGCTAGCTGAACCCAGGGACCTTTTCTATGTGTGGACATTTTAGACAGAACCACATGTTAAGGACCTTTCAGCGCGGACCGGATGTCTCTGTGGGCGTCTTGGGGAGAACCAAAGTTCCTACAAGGATTTCTCATCCCCGAGGCTTGGTTTCCTCGTGTGTAAAATGGGGATAGTATCAGCTGTCGTGAGGATGATGTGAAATTCAGTGCAGGTATGACACCCAGCACGTGTGTCCAGCGCACAGTCAGCCCTCTGGCCCTGGTGGTGTTTGTGAGGATGCTCTCTTTGCTGGAATTTTCACACTGTCAAGGCCTCATTCCCACATTTGCCCTCAGGACTGGGGATAAGACCGAGGCTTTAGCAGACAATCAAAGTTTTGTTGGATGGAATTACCAGTGGGTGGAGTGAATGAAGCTTTCCATGCCTGACTCAAGGCAGATGACCATTCTTTTCTAGAGAAAAGCTCAGGTTGGTAGTTTCCTTTATAAATGAATGTTCACAACAGTTGAGAGTCTCTGTCCAATATATTTTTTGTGCTGCCAGTTCTTAGTCATCTTTTAATTAAAAGTACTTTTTTTTATTGAATGTTAAACTGTCAAGATTGTCTTTGTGTGAAGAGTGGGGAGGTTGCCATGGAGAGGTTCAAGTTGCTATGTGACTCTTGTGTCAGAACCGGAATCAAAATGGTAATGGTCATGTCAATTCCGATAATAAAAAAAAAGGATCCTCAACAGCTTCATTAAAAAGGGGAACTTTTATTTCTTCCTTTCTTGTCATTATGCCAAGAATAACAGAAGGGGAAATATTGAATTTTGTAAAGAGGCAGACAATGGGGCCAGCTGCCTCGCTGTCAATGGATAGAAAGTTCATATGAATTTGCTGGAGAAGTCGTGGTTGGCCCCTATCTCCTGATTGGCAGCTCCATGGGAGGGCTTTGCCTTCCTTAAAAAAAAAAAAAAAAAAAAAAAAAGTCTTCCTATTTGAATTGGGTCATTTGGCTTTGGTCCAACATCTCAGATGGGTTTAGGGACAGTGCCCTGGAGCCCTCCTTGTTGGCTTCATCATGCCAAGCAACGACCAAGGTCGTGTTGAGTTCCTACAGATTATAAAGAAATGTAGACACACCTTGGGCGGGTCCCGGCTGGCTCGGCTCTGGACAGCGGAGTACATGGCCCCCAGCACTTGAACCTTTAGTTAGCACATGCAGACCCACAGACAAAGCGATGGTTGTGTTCCAGAAGCTTTTTGGCTCTGGCTGAGACCCTGGGCATCCCTGTCACTTGGCAGCCAGTGCACCTTTCCTTACGGTCTTCCCGTCTCCAGGAACACCCTTCCTTCTCCTTGCTACGTAGCCTGTTTTTTTTATTTATTTCCCCCCTGACTTGAAAACACAGATTTAGTCTTTATTCCGGTAGCCAGCATAGTGGTCAAGCGTACAGATTCTGGAAGCTGAATACATGCACTGCCAACTGCCTTGCAATGCCACCTACTAGCTGAGTGACCAGGTAAATTCGACAACCTCTCTGGTGCTGGATGCTCTAAGTCCCTGGGGAAGGAATGGTTGCCATCTCCTTTCCTACACCCGGGTCCATCCAGCAGGCTCTCGCAAATGCACTGTGGCTTTCTGGACACTGCCAGTTTTCGTTATTGCAGTTCGTCCAGGAGTTGAAGTTTTAGTGGCAAGGGACCAGAGATTAGGTCAACAGACCAGTTGGTGTCACATGTAGGAAGATGGTATTTGTCCAAATGCTGGCTTTTCATGAGACCACATCTGAGCGGTCCCTCTCTCTTCTGAAGAGGCTTTTGCTCTGAGTTAACTTCTCAGAGTGTCTCCCGGTCCAGCTGGCTGGATACAATCATTTCCTTTTGAAGTGGTTTGTAAGCCTGTTGCAGTACTGGCTGTCTGAAGGGCTAACTAATTAAGTAAACCTTTGCTAAGCTCTCGCCGCATGCCCAGCACAGGCCTAGATCTCGTAGGCCACATGGTGAGTGCAAAAATGGTCCAGCAGGGAAGAAGTTATCGGTTGAATTGTGTCTACCCAGAAGATGGTGAAGTCCTAACCCCTGGTGCCCGTGAACATGACTTTATTTGGAAATAGGGTCTTTGTAGAAGCAATCAAGTTGAGATGACTTCATTAAAGTGGACCCCAATCCAACATGACTGGTGTCCTTATAAAGGTTTAGACACACGGAGAAAGTGTGTGAAGGTGGAAGGAGAAATGGAGGTGATGTGTCTACAAGCCGAGGAACAGCAAAGGTTGCCAGCAAACTACCAGAAGCTCGGAGACAGGCCTGGAATAGATTCTCCCTCCTGCCTCAGAAGGAACCACCCTGTGGACACCTGGATCTCAGACTTCTGGCCTCTCGTACTGAGACAAATGTCGTGTTTGAGCCATTCAGTTTGTGGTTCTTGGTTTCAGCAGACCTAGGAAACTAATACAGGAGATGAGACAAGGCCCAGCAAACGCTGACGCGAGGTGGCAGGTATTAAATACTGTGGGAGGTCAAGTGTTCCAAGAATGAATGAGAGGGCGGGTGCTACCCAGGAAGGCATCCTGGAAAAGGTGGCACTGTGGTGCGCTTCAAAAGACGGGTACGATTGAGATCTGTAGGGATGCAGCGTAGGGTTAAGTGGGAAGAGGAGGGAACTCGAGAGGGATGTTAGAGCTCAGATTGTTGGTGACAGGCCCTTTCTGTCCGTTTTTTCTGGTGGCAATGCCTTTTCCTGCGTTTCTTGTCCAATTAGGAGACAGTGTTTCCTTTCCCCCTTGGAATTCCCTGACCCAAGCTACCTCTGTCTTCCTGTGGGAGGATTTGGCTTAGAAAAATAAGCTGCTTAACAAAAAGGTGAACAGATGGGCATGTGTTTCAGAATCCCTGGAGTTGGCAGTTCATCTAGAAATTCTACCCTCGTTAGAATTGGTGGAGACTGGTCCTCACAAGGCAGGATGTTCCTCAGCCTAACATTTCATTGTCATGCATTCTCCAGTGACAATGACATCCTAGGCCCTAAATTCCAGGACACAAGTTTCTGAAGAGACCTCTCAATGCCTGTTCTTGGGAATTACTAAGTATTAAATCATTGTTTTTTGGGGGCTGTGATGGTTACAGGGTTCTAGGAACACTCAACCCCAGAGACAACATTGCTTCATTAATTGTGACAAATGGGCCAAACTAATATAAGAGGTTAATGGTTGGGGGAGCTGGGTGTGAGGTATGTAAGGGCTTTCTGCACTGTCTTTGCAACTTTTCTCTAAATCTAAATCTGTTCTAAAATGAAAAAGCTCATCACAAAAGCCAAAGGGCACACAGATTTATGTCCCCACCCCCATGTTCCATCTGTACCCGTGCTTTGCCCAAACCCCACTCCCTTTGGGCCTGGCTTTGGTGATTTCGGATCGGCTGGGGTTATGCTGCTCGTCCTAGAGCAGGGGTGTCCAAACTGCGGACCGTGGGCCAACTGCAGCCCATGATCCATTGTTAATTGGCCCACAGCAAATACCAAAAAATATATTTAGTTTACTTAAATAAACCAGGTGACGCAATATGTACTTCACCTTGAGTGAGTGGCCCGGCTGTTTGTGTATTTTACCACATATGGCACTTGGTGAAAAATGTTGAAAAAAGTTTAGACACCCCTGTCCTAGAAGCTCTGTTGTTGGAGTGAGTTCCCTTGGTGGCGTGTGCATATTTGTCCGCACCAATTTCTGTGTGCTGGCCTGGTGTGCGGACAGACCTACACGTGTGTAGGTGCGTGTGGGAGTGTGCATGGGTGTGCTGAGGGCGGGTTAGGTGTCGTGACCTCTGCTGTGTGCTGAGGGCGCCATTCGGCCCCATGTATGTTTGCACATGAGATGTGTGTGTGCTCCCTGGTGTGTGTGCAGGGAGGGTGGGGGGTGGTGTGGCGTGTCCTAAATGTGTGTGTTCGGGTGTGTCCGTGTGGCAAGGGGGATGCGTGTGTGTTTGTGTTTGCAGATGTCCATCTGTCTGTGCCTTAGATCGATCTCAGCCCTCAGAGGATCCCATTCCCATTTTCCAAATTCCCCCAAGCTAGACACTGCAGTTTCATCCTTCTTCTTGTTCAAGCTGTTGTCTGCTACAGTCCCTGCTCCCCGTTTCCTGTCCGTGACATCATCTAAGCCTCCACGAGGGAAAGAGATTAAAAAAAAAAGCCTTCCCTGGCAACCAAAATACCTTTAAGTGTAGCATAATTACCACCACTCTGCCCCTTTCCTTCCCCCGCTGGGACAATTCCACAAACCCTACAACATACACTTAAATCTTCAACTTCTCAGAGACACTACACGCAGATGGGAAAGATTTGATTAAAATTACAGTGCTTTAGGTTCAACTTCACCTATTAAGAAAAAAGAAAAAAATCCAGATCGGGCGCTGGACTTTTTTTTCCCCTTCCCAGAGAAATAACTAGGCCACAGTAATTACCCAGGTCCCCGCTGCGCCCCTCAAAGGCTCCCCAGCGGTATTTTCCTGCTACCTGTCTTTGTAGAGATGTTGACATCAACATGAATGGTAACTGTGCCAGCATGGAGGGCTTCCTCCCTCTTCCCTCCTCTCTCTCTCTCTCTCTCTCTCTCTCTCTCTCTCTCTCTCTCTCTGTCTCTCCTTTCCTTTCTCCCTCCCTCTCTTCCTCCCTCCCTCTCTCTTCTTCCCTTCCCTTCCTAGTTTATATTCTTCTTTTTTAAGTGCAATAAAAAGAGGAAGAGGAAAGAAAAGCAAGTGCACTCCATGTCTGCATGGTGGTTTGCATCTCTGTGAGGGGGGATGTTCTCCTGCATCCCAGGAGCCTTTTTCTAATCTGGGGCTGCTCCCTGAAGGGAAATGTGAGTGGGGAGCCTCCCTCAACCTCAAGGCTGCAGTGCCCACCTCCTCCAGGAAGCCCTCCTGAGAGCCCCTCACTCACAAGAAACCCCTGGAGTTCCCAGGTGTGATGGTGGGAGCGCACTCTCCCTTATTTCTTATTGCTGTTATTTCAGAGCATGTCTTCCCTCTCCTCTGGCCTGAGAGCTCCTGAGGGGCAGAGACCCCGACTTATTCATTTAGGACCCCCCTTGATGCCTGCACACAGCAGGGACTCTGCAGGGGTTCTTCTCCAATTAGGAACAATGGGCTCAGTGCCCAGGGCACTTGTAGGGGTTCACACAAATATTTTAATTTTTTTTAAAAATCAAAACGAAAAAATATAATGTCTCATATAATTAATAGTATAACAAAATACCAACACAGGCACAAAAAGTATTTTAAAATATCTTTTTTGTGGAGGCAGGGACCCATGGAGGGCCAGGAGCGTCACCATGCGGCTCTGGGGCCCAGGTGGCATTTGCTGGCAGGCTGTGTGAGCTGCTCTCAGAACGCAGCTTCCAGCTCACACACTGCTGCCTGTCAGGGCCACTGTCCAGGCCCCAGAGGCTTTCTCTGCACAGACCGCGCCCATAGGAACCTAATTCACACCTGTGGGCTTCTCCAGGATTCATTGCTTTCATGACTTCAGGGTTCGTTTGTTCACTCAACTCACCTTTTCTTTGGATCACCCTTGAAAGCCAGTGTGAAGCCAGCGGGGCAACCCAGGTCTGGAGTCAGAAGACAGGGATTCCAGGCCTGGGCATGCGACGCGCCTCTGTGGGGGTCCATTTCCTGTTCTGTCAAAGGACAGCATCACATCTGCTCTGGTAGCATTTCACTCCAGGTTGCTCTGTGGACCCAGTGAGAAAGTCTGGGAAGCCCTAGCTCCCAAAAGGTGCTCACTCAGTGCCAGCAATGGCCTACTGTTTTGTCAAAATGCAAACAGTAGAGACAACTCCCAGTGGAAATGGGAGTAAGGCCCAGAAAACGGAACCTAGGAGAAGTGTGGGCACCCCCTCCTGGGTCCCTGCCTAACCTGGCCCAGGTACCACTCCGGCTGGAGCCCTTGGGGACCAAACAGCCTGGTGGCTCTTGACTCCCAAGAAAGCTGGCTTGGTGGGCACTAACCTTTTCCACTTTGCTTAGTGCAGGCTGCAACTCCACGTGATTTAGGGGGCTGGCGTCACAGGGTGGAAGGAATGCCACCCGAGTTCTCCAGCGTACTGGCTCTGATTAGCTGTGTGGCCTTGGACAAGTTGCTTTCCCTCTCTGGTTCTCAGCCTCCTTAATTGTTTACTCATTTAATAAATGAATACTGAGCACAGGCCTGGGTCCTGGGGCAGCTGCTCTACACCCATCTCCATCCAGCAAAGCCTGGTAGGTGGCTGGGGTCATTTTCAGCTCTGATCTCAATGGTTCAGTGGCATATACCTAACCCCAGGAAGCTCTGTTTCCCCCAGATGGGCCCAGGTTGGTTTTCTTCTCCTCTCCGCATTGCTGGGCACTCTTGCCCTGCTTTCTCAGCCTGAATTCCAAATACCAAGCTCCAGAAGTTACATTAGGTACACCACTTGTGTTTGGGTTAGCAGTTAGTGTCGTGGTGTGCAGCCGGGAGAAGCGTGTCTCCACAGTGTTGCCACAGAGCAGTGACCCAAGGAGAACCTTCTCAGTAGGACTCAAGAATAATGTTGGGAAAATCATTGCCTATTTCCCAGTCTCCATCCATTTTTACTTTCTTGCTTTCCTTTCTTGCTTTCCCATGAGATTTGGTTAATGCCACCACTTCTTTTATCCAACAGGTGAATAGATAGAAATCTATAGTCAGTGGAAGGCAAATAATATTAATGGAGCATTATCTCAAATCCCCCGTCCATTTTCTGGGTTAAGTGGCCATCACAATCCCCATTTTACAGAAGTAGAAACAGAGAGGTTTAGTTTCTCCTCTACGGTCACAGAGCTATTAAATGACTGAGCTGAGAATCAAACCTATGGGTGCTGATTATCATAATTAAATTATTGACTGCCTTTGTGGTTATTAGTAATGCAATTATTAATTGAGCCCTTGGACTATAAATTGTATGAGGATTAGGGCAGTCAGGTAATATTTGCCAGATGCTATAGATAGGTTACATTTCTGGTAATCCTAGGAAAGAGGCAAGCAATATAGTTCCCTTTCCATAGATGGGGAAATTGAGATGCAGAAGGATTAGATCAGCTGTCCAGAGTTGCCGGACAGTAAGTGGTGAAGTCAGGGTCAAAGTCACTTCATACACGCTCACGTGCAACAATAATCAGTTAGCTCAGCAACTGATCACTGCCTTTGCAGGCTGTGGCCCAGCGCTTGGACATGAGTCACACACACACGACATGCACGCATGTGTGCACACACACGCACACCCGTACCCAGGCTGCCTGTCTCCCAGCAGCGCACTCAGTGCTGCTGGGAGTGGGACACACTTGTACCGCCTGCTTCCTGGCCTCCACGTTCCCTGGCAACTTGGAATGCTCTGCTCTTTCCTGTGCTACCGTGTTTCCCCGAAAATAAGACCTAGCCAGACAATCAGCTGTAATGTGTCTTTTGGAGCAAACATTAATATAAGACCCGGTATTATATTATATTATATTATATTATATTATATTATATTATATTATATTATATTATATTATATTGACCTGGTCTTATAGTAAAATAAGACCGGGTCTTATATTAACTTTTGCTCCAAAAGACGCATTAGAGCTGATGGTCCAGATAGGTCTTATTTTTGGGGAAACACAGTACGTATTTCCCATGGATCCATGATGGTATGTGATGATTTCCTTTTTTAAACAATTTTAACTGTAATAGCACTAATGACAATTTTAGGGGGAAAAATCCATTTGAAACATCCCATCCAGCCCCTTCAACAAAACTGTTTTCATTTCCACATAATTCTTCCAATATTTCACATAATTATAATCAAAGTGTATACTGTCTTTTTCTGAGTTTGACTTTTTATTATTTAAATTTTCATCAAGCTTTTCATTATGTTTTTGTTTCAGATTCATCACTTTTTTTGATCATTACATAATATTCCACTTGGAGATTATTGTAGTTTATTAATCCATTTTTCAGGGTTGAACTTCAAGCATACTTTAATTTACAATGGAGAGGCATTCCCCCCGGCTTATTTACTGTTTGTATTTCCTCTTATTTGAAGTCTGCCATTCTCTTTTACCCAGTTATTTATTGGGGTCTTGGTAGTTTTTATTTATAAATTTGAATGTAATCATAAAAAATAAGTCTTTTATGTCATTTTATAAAGCATTTTCTCCTAATTCTGCCATCCTGTTGTTTCTATTTCTGTTTGTATCCTATGCTGTTTATTTTTTATATATAGTAAAGTATTAGTGTTTTCCTCTGTGATTTCCTCCTGTGTCAAAGCTCAAATGATTGCAACCCTCCACAATTCTGATAAATAGTTTCTTTTTAACTAATATTTACATTTTTTTCATATTTCAGTCTATCCATCAGAATCTATTATAGCTTACAGAATACAATTTGAATCTAAATTGATTTCCTCCTCAATTACTAAGTAGTTATTCTAAACTCTTTTATTAAGTAAGTATGCTCTATTTCTCATTTGGATTCACTTGATAGATATTGATAAATTGTTATTACATGGCTGTTAATCAATATGGCTGGTCTTAGGGACACTAGCAGGATGGTCCCCCGATGCCCTCACATGCTGTCTGGCTTCTCGCTTAGTCCCACAGTTTGGTTTATCTAGTCTCTCTGTCCTTACCACCCCATTTCGGTTGGCGTTGTTTTAGAATATATTTTAGTAGGTGGCAAGGCAAGTTCTGGTTGCTCCTCCTTTTCAAATATTACTGAGAGAAAAGTTTATCTTTTTATCTAATTTCTAGTAAAACTGGTGCACGCCCATTTCCCATGCAGTCTCCTAGTCTAGACATATTCAGTGAGCAGTGACCTGAAGCGTCATGCTTTTATCATGTATGAGAATCATGGATTCTCCAAGTTAGGAGAACTCCGGAAACGTCGGCCGCTGGCCGATCTGAAGACCCGTGAATTAACATTTGTACCTTCCCTGCAGGTGCGTCCCCAACTCAAAGATTACCTGCCGCCAGTACAGAAACATGTGGCTGAGAGTCACTGATCTAGTCTGATGTGTCAGCTAATTTGGAATCTTCTTTGCAATGGCCCTGCCAAGCAGTGGCCCGTTCTGTGCTTGGATACTCGTACTGATGAGAATCGTACTCCTTGCTGTATTGCCTTCCCAGTTAAAGCACCAGAAAGATGGAAACACTTGCATTGTGTCCCTGGAAAGATAAGGGGAGGGATAAATTTGGTGACATAGCTTTGTGTCTCTCAGCCAGGGCACTTGAGACATCAAGACAATAGCAGATAGAAATGTCCCTTCGAATCACTAATGACTCCTTTTTGCCCTGGAACAGGCAGACCTATGTTTCAACTGCCAGGAAGCAATATTCATCATTGCTTGAACCCTCTCAGTCCATTTGGCTGAGCTCCCTAAACTTAGCCCTGAGGCCTCACCTCTGTGTGGGGAAGCTGACAATCGCCATTCTGGGGGAGTTTCTACAAACCAAAGTGTATTGGGTTTCTTGATTTTTCTTAATTTCTTTTTTAATCCCAGTGGGTATTTTTATTTCCCCTCCCCATTTATGTTTTCTATACATGTTTGCCTTTTCTTTGGGCCAGAATAAGTAATTTCAGAGAACAAAATTGGAATGGAATTTTTTTTTTTTAAGTCCTCAAACAATAATAATTAAGAGAGAGAGAGAGAAAGAAATGGAAAGAAAAAGTCTGTCTGGATTACATTCCAGTTTCGGTGAGGTTTCAGGCCTATGCTTATTTTAGCCAAGCCATTTGTCCCATCCCTATTTATACAACAGGATGCAGAACGAGCCGTTCCCGGCCCCTTGTCCCACTGCCTGTTGAAAAGAAATCTGTCTTGGAGGAGAAGCCAACTAGCTCACACATCTTTCGTTTGGATGTGTTTCCCTCTTGCCCTGAGGCACGCTCCATAGTGAGCTGTAGTGTTTGTTTAGGGTGCATAGCAGCGCCCCGCAGGTCGGCCTGCACAGGGCAAAGCTTGGAGGCAGAAGACCTCGAGTCCAGACTCTGCTTTCTATGGACTCTGCAGTCTTTGTGAGGTGGCCTTCCTCAGCATTCTCCCCTGACAAATGCAAGTAGCAAGGGTTACAATACCAGCTTCTCAGTATTATAAATTCAGCAGAATTACATTGTGATAGTCATAATAACGACAGCAAAGGCAAAAATAATAGTGACCACTTTTTATGTGGCGAGCACTATGCTAAGTGACCTGTGGTAGCCTCTTTGGGCCTCATCATAACCTGAGAGGATGGATTCTATTATCTCCAGTTTACAAACAAAGTTGAGCTGCTCAGCTTGGTCCTTTCTTTAAGGTCTGAAGGACACCATGGAGGTCACAGAGTTATAGTGTGGAGATGTCACTGTCATCCATTGAGAATCCCCTCACATGACAAACAAAAAAAAATCAAGGCCCAGAAGGTCAAGTGAGGTCCCTCAGGTCTCAGCACCACGTCCAAAAATGAGTCTCTTCAGTTGTCCTTTGTGTTATTTAGGGTAATGCTAACTGCACTAACAAACCTTCCAGTGGCTAACAGTATAGAAGTTTGTATCTCTTAGAATTAATATCTCCAAAAAAAGAAAAAAAAAAGAAAACACCTTATTTAGCACTCACATAACAGACTGGTTTGGGTGTTTGTATTCGGCAGTAGCCCTCCTCCACTTCATGATTCAGGGACCCAGGGTCCTTCCTTCTGCTCTCCTCTGCTCAATGGTTGGATGGGAAGAGATAATGCAGAACATGCAGTGGCTTCTTAAGAACCACTCAAGATGCCATTGGTAGCAACTGGTCACATGGACCCAGCTAGATGCAAAGCAGTCTGGGAAATGTAGTCCTGAGCTGGCCAGTGACATCTCTCAACTGACGAAGAAGAAACTCATATTTTGGTAGACAGCTTACTATCTCTGCCACAGTGTCTCACCCAGCCTCCTACACCCTGTGTCATAGACATTGGAGGCAGAGAGAGTCATCATCTGGCCTTCTTCCTAAAGTGAAAGTAAAGCACTGCAGGTCACACATCAAATTATTTGGAGACTCAAAACCAGTTTACATGGACTTCACTGCAGGTGCCATGGAAGATTCTAGAGTACTCCCTTAGAAGCAAGTTCAATGCCTCTCCCACAGATGATCTTCAGCCTGTGTCCTGGAAGCTCCACAATGTGTCCCTCTACTGTGTAATATTTTATGTAACCCAGTTTTCCTTTTTAGAATTTCACACAAGGATAAAAATGAGTTACATATTTCCCACGTCTGTTCTACCCGCATTTCTTGGGCCCGACTATTTCAAGGCAGGAATGTTGTTTTTGATAGGAGAGCTGTAACTTAGAGTGAACATGAAAAATACAAAACTCGTTTTTATTTGCAAAGTGAGGGAAAAGGGAGAAAAAAAATAAACATCAACCTTAGAAGCAAAGATACACATACACATCCATGTCCAGGTGGGGCCAGCTGAGGGGAAAGCATCAGTTT
Organism: Rhinolophus sinicus; assembly: GCF_036562045.2. Taxonomy (NCBI): domain Eukaryota; kingdom Metazoa; phylum Chordata; class Mammalia; order Chiroptera; family Rhinolophidae; genus Rhinolophus; species Rhinolophus sinicus. The sequence goes on along the minus strand of NC_133753.1, from coordinate 6,778,407 downwards.
GTTAAAAAAAAAAAAAAAAAAAAAAAGCATGTTTTGTTTTCCACAATCAGTATGGAGGGTTTGTAGCTACTCATTGGAAAAATACACAAACAGTTCAAGGAAATCTAAAACCTGTGCCAGAGAAAGAGAGAGAGAGAGCGAGAGAGAGAGAGAGAGAGATAGAGAGAGAGAGCATTTAAGTTACTTATTGATAGCTTAGTGTTCATAAATTGTAGAGCTCATTGCAAATCTAGGGATCATCTCAACCATTCCTCTCATTTTATAGCTGAGGAGACTTGGAGTCAGAGCTGTGCCATCTCTATCTCTAAAACTCTTTCGCCCACTATTTTCTACTTGGCTGGCAGATCTATCTGACAAACAGGATCATTGCTTGAAACCCTTCAGATTGCATCGCCTACCAGATAACACCTGACTTCCCTGCGTCAACTCAACCCTGTTCCCACTGGCTTCTCCTGCCCCTCCCTGCCTCCCACGCCCTTGCACTGCTGAAGTCATCCTCCATGCTGGTTCGTGCCCATGGGGAAGGTCCCTTTGCCTGGCATTTGCCTCATTTTGACTCCTCTTTTGAGATTCAGCTCAGAGGTCACCTCCAGCAAACAGACAAGTTCCGTTTCTGGTTTCCTGCAATGTTCCTTGACCAACCCTAGCCCAACACTTACCACGTGGTTCCTGAAAGTAGCTGTTTGTATGTGATGGTTGCTGTTCATCCTTCTAAGACCTCAAGGCTGCCTGGTACTCTTTTTACATGATGACCGTCTTTGTAAACTGTAGGCTCCCGGAAGAAGCAGAGGTTGCGTTTTATTGTCTTATTGATCATTCTGTTCCCAGGGTATGGTGTGATATTGTGTTCTTTAGTAGATGCTCCAAAAATATTTGTTTATTGTTTGTGATTAGGCTAAGGTGTCCTGCTTGCTACACTCAGAGCCCCTGTTGAGTTCTCTTAGCTTGAATATCTGCATGGCTGTGTCCCTCATCACCTTGGGGTTTGAAATGTCATCCATCAGAATGGCTTTTCCTATCTCCTGATGTAAACATGGCCATCACCCTGTATTAGCCAGGGCTCTCCAGAGAGACAGAGGCATAGGAGCTATATGTATACATTACAAGGAATTAGCGCATGTGATTATGGAGGCTGACAAGTCCTGCGATCCGCTGTCTGCAAGGTGCACACCCAGGCAAGCTGATGGTGCAGGGCCAGTCCAAGTACAAGGGCCGAAGGAGCAGGAGAGCTGATGGTCTAGGTCCTAGGCCACGTGTAGAAGACCAGTGTCCCAGCTACAAAGCCGTCGGGCAGAGAGAACAGATCTTCCCTTCCTCCACCTTTTTGCTCGACTCTGACCTTCGATGCTTGGAGGAGACCTACCCACGCTGGGGAGGGCCATCTGCTTTACTGAAGTCACCTATTCAAATGCTCATCCCATTCGGAAACACCTTACAGACATACCTTGAAATAATGTGCGACCCAATATCTGGGCACCCTGTGACCCAGTCAGGTTGACCCATAAAAGTCACCAGCACATCCTCTACCCCATTACGCTGCCTTGCTTTCTTTGCAGCATCGATGACCGTCTAATAGGGTAAAGCTGTGTTTCTTTACTTACTTCTCGGTCTCCCCAGCACTGGAAAGTGAGCATCATGAAAGTGCCCGTCAGTCTGTCTGGCTTCTTACTGTTAAGCCCCTATGCCCGGACTGGTGCAGCACATAGTAGGTGGTCAAGAATTGTTTGTGAAGTGAATGGATGAATCATGCAACCAATGGGCCTACTAATCCAGGATGTTCTTTCAGGCCAGACCTCTCGTGTTTTTCTTTGGGGAAAAAGAAGAGAGGGGGGAAAAAAACAACAAAAAAACTCAGTCTTTCTCAAAACTCTAATGTCTCAGAAATACAAAAACAAGCAACAAACAAACATCAACAATTGAACCCAAACTTCCCCAAACCCCAGTGATCCCTCACAGTACAACCAACATGGGTCCTTTGAAATCCTACTCAAGGGACGCATGCTGCGAAAAGAAACGAGGAAGAAATGGCAGATTTCTCAGTTTTATTTTTATATACCAACTTGCTAGTTAACAGTGGGAGCAATCAATAAACTTTAATAGAAGGCTATTACTTTAGGGTTGTAGTAAACTGAAGAATAAAGAATAATAGCTTTTCAACCTTTTATCAGTCTGGGGAGCTAATTTAATATGCATGGAAAATACATTACAATAATTTTTATAACTATGCAGTCCAGACCTGTCTGAAGATTTTCCAGGAAATAAGTAATGTGTAAAGAATCCAACCCAAACATACGGTACAAAAACTGTGGCTGCAGTGAGTGACGGCAGCCCAGCAAATTCTATCAAGAATTGGATGTTTGTATTAAAAATGTCACTGGGTTCCAAACCGTCACTAGATGCTCATTGCTGACTTTTTAAACTTGTCTTCTCTTAATGAAGTGGACTGATCATTTCCATTTGGAATCATTCAGACTGTAGACAAATATGCGAAAGCTTTAAGTATATAATTTTTAACCTCGGAGAAAGGTTGAATGATGTGTTATGAAGCTATTACTGTGCCCAGCTCAGATTCAGTGCGCCACAAGGAGCTCCATTAATTCTAATTTAACACGCATCTGGTCACAATTTGGAAGAGGAAATAGGCCAAGAACAGAAGAAACAGCCCGTGTGTATGCACCGAAAAAGACTCGCGTCCAAGTCAAGGGAACTTCGCGACTCCTGCACCCTCTCAGCGCTCCAAATCCATGGGACTGTTCCAGGTACAACCGCACATCTTTATTCAACTTGTGTTTTGCCTCCTCCATGCTGACCTTCCTTGGTCCATTCTCCACTCTGCTGAGAGCCATCCTTCTACATTGTGAAATGTGTCAACGTCTCCCCGGGGGACTGCCCAAGGGCTACAGGTGACAATTCCAAGAGGCCAGGGTACCACGTCTATGGTACCCAGTTTGCTCTGGGGGTGGGTCTCCACAGCCTTCTCAGGCTTCTGTGATTTTCCTGAGGGGGGAAGAAAGTTGCTCGCTGGGGCAGGTTTCCCCAAGCTCTCACCGTTCTGAGGATAATAGGCTTGTGTATGCTAGTGAATTAGTCTGCGCCCATCCAAACGTCCTTAGCTCGCATTAATCACACCCTTTTACTCAAAACAGTACAACTCTGATCTAAAGCAATTAAGCCTGTGCTGTTTAGACAAAGAGATTAATACACCTCCAAAAGCATAACCTCTGGCCAGAGAGGTGTCTTGAGATAATGAGCTTGATTCAGTGGGTCGGCTTTGTGGAGAGGTATACTTTGGAAGAAGATATCTATTTGCAGATTCTAAATCAGTGGGAACGAAGTGCGCCCAGGCAAACAAGGTCTGGTTGTACACGTGCAGGTAAAAGGAGGTTAGGGAGTCCCATTCAAAGCCCGTGATTTGGAAATGCACATTCTCTCTCTCTCGGAAAATCCAGCTGACTCTGACAAAGGAGCAAAATGTCAAGTATAATCCAGCAAAAGTAATCACAGCTATATTATGAGTTTCGAATATATAGCTTATAGAAAGTGTTGCTCAATGTATAATTCCTTCTGCTTTTACGGACATCGAAGGATGACTTTCCAGTGTTTATGTGTCAAGGGGAGCACTGAACTAGGAGTCCTGTGTGCTGAGCTGGGTTTGGGTTTAATACTTGAGGGAGTCTATGTGCTATCTGCATACTGGATGCTGAAGGCGGATGGTGGAGGAGTGAATCGTGATCCTGCCTTCAGGCAGCTTGCCGTCCAGGGGAGGATACGGACGGCACATAGAGACGTCAGTGCCATGGCAACGCTGTGCGGAGGTGGGCACGAGGTGTGGGGAGCCCAGGATCAGGGGCTTCGGCCAAGGCTTTTGAGAGCAAGTAAGCTCTGAGTTGAATCTTCAAAGATGCAGAGAAGATCTCCTGGCTGGAAAGTGTTGCAAGGAATTCTAGGCAGGTAGAGAGAAGAGTAGGAACAAAGGTCAGAAATGCCCCAAGACAGAAAAGCCTTCGCCATTGCTCTACACCCCTAGAGCCTAACGTTTGAGATTGGCTACGATGGAGATGACGCTGGTGAGGCCAGTGCATTGAGAACCGTGGCTCCTAAACTAGGGTGCTTGGAGATTACTTTGTAAACAGTGGGAATGTACTGAGGGGTTTAAGTATAAGACCTAGTCAGCGGTATTTCTGGAAGATCACCTTGGTTACCACCAGTTGGCAGTGAAGCCCTAGTCCAGTTATATTCACTTATCTGACTCAGATTTACCATCTGTGTAATGGGTTCATTTGATACCATGGTCTCTAAAGTCCTTTCAAGCCTGTGTTAACCATGCCTTTTTCTTCTTTATTTTCCATGCTTTGGTATCTTGGAGACTTGCTGATTCTGCAGGGACCACCCCTCCTGGGTCTAGGGTAGCACACAGCCGGCCTTTCACATGCAAACCAAACAATTCAGAGCCCACACCCCCAACCACCTTTATTGGGCAACCACACTCCAGGTGGCTCTCTTCCTGCTCCCAGGACCAGGTACCAGCTGACTAGGGCCGGGCCCTATGCCCCAGAGTCTGCTGAAATTACTCAAACTAGCCAATCCTAAGTACGTAAGCCCGCTGACCCTTACTTACTTGTTGCTTCAATGGAAACCGCTGTAAAGGCTCCAGCTCGCGTTCTCTACTCCCCCAGCCTCCTGCCCTTGGTGCTTTCCTGGTGGCCCCCTCATGCAGTATAAGCCCCCTCCTCTGGGATCTTTGAGTAGAACAAGCTATCTTTCAATGACAATTGTCTCCTGATATGGTGGCCTATAATACCTGACTAATAATAAAACCTATATTACAAACAAACAAACAAACAAACAAACAGCAATATTCTTGAGTGGAGAGCAAGCAGGCTCCTGGCCAAGTGAGTGTGTTGAAATCCAGCCTTGTTTCAAACCATGTCCCAGTAGAGGAGGGGGTGGCATGTTTACTTTGGCACAGAGGCAGCTGTGGCTAGCAGTAACTCTGTGCCATCATTTCACCTCTTTGAACGTATGTCTTCATTCATAAAATGTGGCTATGGGGCTACATGTTGACTATATTTTCCAGATTTGAGATTCTCAAACAGTCGAGAAACTCACCGTGGGACCTTAGAAATTGTCTCCCACGTTCCCCATGTGTCAACCAGGCATAATTTCTCACCTCTAGCCCTCCTGGTCCGACTAACCTGGAGTGGGAGAAGCTATCTGTTGGTGCTTTGTAAACCGTGAAGTGCTGTGCTGTTAGCGTTATTTTTGAGTATGAACTTGCCTCCAGCTGTAGGTGTGTAAGACTTTCAGGGCAGTGGTATATGATTTAGCAAATTATCTCTTCAGCACTCTAAAGAGTCCGCCAGGAGTTTGCTTACTGCGGGATGAGGGAACAATAAGGCCTCCCTATATTCAACAACAGGGGTTTAATTATCATGATTATCTTGCATTTGTATAAAGTCTTTGCTTTCAGGATCTCAAAGTATTTTTTAAACATTAAGCCTCCTGGTCCCCCATGGGAGACGTTAAATGGATGCAGGACCTTGCAGATCTCTCCTCTTCCTGGCTTGAAAGTGGTTTCCTCTCATCCAGGTGAGGATAAAAGGGAATCTTAACATCCGCTGCTGTGCCATGTTCCATGTCAGAGATTTAGGGTATGCGTGGTACAGACCAAGGTGAGAAAGGTTGAGAATGGGCATAAGTACTATTTATGGAGAGGCTGCTATGTGCCAGCCCAGACCCTGGGCCTGTGTTCAATCATGTCACAGCAGCAATTACCCCCCACGTCACTGATAAGGAAACTAGCTCAGAGAGGTTGTGTTGCATACCCAAGGTCACACAGCCAGTGGGAGGAAGACACCAGTTGGTGGGATGAAGACACAGAGCTGCAGGTGTCTCTGAGGCCCAGAGTGTCCTTCTTCACACTGATCTCAGCTGTGCTCCAGGGCACAGCTTCCTTCAGCTTTGTGTCCTGTGCCCTGGTGGAGGCTGAGAGCATTCCTTCCACGTTGGCCTTGAGATTCAGCTGGGTAGAGCGAGAGGCAATGAACCTTTCATGAGGAGGCAGGGAGGGGGTCTCCAAAGACCCTCAGCTCGGCAGTGCTACCGTTGTCCCTGTGCCCGCTGCATGGCAGTCCCCTTAGCGGGATGAACAACCATCGGATTGTTTTCCTTACCAAAGGAATTTGGTAAAATTATAGCTGGGCTGCTTTCTTCTGGTCATGATCTGTAGGACCTCAGCCAGGAAGACGGGAAATCGGGGTGACTGAAGGGCTGGCAGCTGGAGTTGCCTGGAAGCACCTTCACCCTGTGTCTGGTGCCCGGGGCTGTGGGTATAAAGGATGGGCACTTGCCCTCTTCATGTGGCCTGGGCTTCCTCACAGCATGGCAGCCTTTAGGCAGTCAGACTTCTTACATGGCTGCTCAGGGCTCCAAGAAGGAATGTTCTAGAGAACAAGGTGGAAGCGACTTGTTTCTTTGCGGAGCACAGGTTGGAAGGCACACATGACCATGACCTCAAGGAGTCACGAAGGCCAGCACAGATGAGGTATCTAGGTGTCGGCAGGGCCGCGCTCCCTCCCAGCTCTCTGGGCAGAATGCCTCCTGGCGTCTTCCAGCTTCCTGTGGCCCCAGGTGTCCTTGGCTCGGGCTGTGACTCCACTCTCACCCTCCATCTCCACGTGCCCCCCCTCACCCCACCCTGGGGAACTGTATGTCTTCATCTTCTCCATCGCATAGGGTCCCCATCTTTGGATTTAGGGCACACCCTAATATAAGATGTTCTCATCTCAAGATCCTTGCCTTAATTACATCTGCCGAGAGCTTATTCCAAACAGTGTAAGGTCCTGGATGGACAGAGACCTCCAGATTCCCCAGAGGGGGGAGTGCCAAAGGATTCAAGGACATGTTTTCAAGCAGCCACAGGCCTGTTCACCATCTTCCCTAATTATAGGGAAAGGGTTTGGGTCCCATGTTCCCGTAGGGGTCCTATATACCTTCGGTCCTGGCCCAGGAACTTTCTGGCTGTCTGACTTGGGCAGGTTACCTTTCTGAGTCTCAGTTTTCACATCTGTAAAATGGGAAAAACCTTGTGGGTCTTTTGGGAAGATGAAATGCCATAATATGTATAGCATCTGGCATATACCAACTGTCAATAGATTATTACCATTCATGTCACCTGTGGAGTCATTTGTGTCCTTATTCCTTACAGAAGTTAGTCTACACAGCATGTCTGCCTAGTGCCACCACCCCCCCAGCTTGCTCAGTGTTGTGTTTGTTGCTGCCCGTGTGTGTGTGCGTTATGGCGCTGGGTATGAACTGAATTGCGTCCCCCCATGGCCCTGCTTCATATGTTGAAGCTCTAATGTCCAGTGTGACGGTATTTGGAGATGGGGCCTTGTGGGGGTGATCAGGGTTAGATGAGGTGGTGAGGGAGGGGTCCACACGTTGGAATTTGCACCCTTATGAGAGGAGACACAACAGAGCTTGCTGTCCCTCTTTCTTTCTGCTTGAGACACTGCAGGGTGACAGCTGTCTGCTAGTCAGGAAGAGAGCCCTCACCCAAATCTCACCATGCTGACACGCTGGTCTTGGACTTCTCACCTCTTGGACTGTGAAAAAATAAATGTCTCTTATTTTAGCTCCACCATCCAAGTCCTTTCTTGGCTTCTCAAAAAAGCCCTGTGGTGCAGGCAGTTTGACTGAGGAGGAACCTGAGGCCCAGACAGGGTGTGGCTTGCCAAAGTCACACACGCCATGAGGAGCCAATCTGGGTTGAGAACACTAAGGAACAGCCTCCCTTTTGGGAGTAGCCAAGTCTAGTTCGGCCATCAGGTCATGGGGGGTGTGAGGGGCCCTTGATCACCCAGGAGGGGTAGCTCTCCAGGGCAGAGCTCCTCGCTGGATATCCCTGCCCTGCAGCGTGGCGTCCTGGCATAAGTCAGTCATGCTTTCACTCCCAGGGCACAACGGAAGCCTAGAGAACGCTGGCATCCACTCACTCAAAGGAAATAAGAACCTGTTATATGCAAAGACATTCTTGATATTCAGTTTCTTCCCTTACCTTTCCTCTATGCATTGATACGTCTGTCTTTCTCACTAGATTACAAATCCTAGAAGGCAGGGAATATGTCCAATTGTTGCCTAAATGTACAGAATGGAGTTTTGGGTCTGGCACATCCAGTGTGGCCAGTAAAGATATGACGAATGAATGAATGAATTGTGCATGGATGAATGTGCGGGTGGGCGGACAGATGGATGGATGGGTTGGGATGAGCTCTCTCTCTCTCTCCGTGAGCAGCCAGGTTGCTAATAATTTAGACTCTTGTCTACACAAATGGCCTGTTTTGCTCTGTTGTTTCAGAGGAAGTAGCCTTATTTGTGATTGATATTTTGATAGTCTAATAGGGATTTTCTGAGTTGCTGGAGGGCTAGAAGGGTTGATGAACTTGCAGGTGTCTCTTAGCTCTAACACTACATAATTTTTTAAAAAATGTGATCCTATCACCTTCTTCTGAGACTAGTGGGTTGAGGTTTGCATTCACCGTATTTATTGATCTGCTCTAAAGACGTGATGGTTGTAAGCCTCTTCCATCTGGAGGACTTATGAATGCAGAACCCAGGCCTTTGGAGAATCTGTCCACGTGGCCTCTGTGCTGGGGGTGTGACATGTGCATTTGCCTGTGTTGCATCTTGGTAGCCTTTCATTGTAAGCCACCCCGGTTTACGTTGTTAAGGCAGAATTCCACTAGCAAAGAGAGTCGCTGCAGGGGCAAAAATCATTCTGGTGAATACTGTTTTTCCTTGTACTTCATCGCCAAATTGATGTTTCCATCTCTTTGTTTTTGTATTTGTTTTTTAACTTTATCTAAAGATTTTTTTTTTTTAATGAGCATTATTTAACAAAAGGAAAACTCTAACCACTTTCTTATGTAAAGCTAATGTGACAATGCCAGTGTCAACAAGGGGGCAAGATCCATCTCAGGGAAATCTTGAAACCTCTAAGTGGAATTTGCATAAAATAGTCCTGGTATTATTATTCACCATTCTTTCCCTGACAGATATGTCAAGGCCTTGAAACCTAAAAGAACAATTATGCTATTGTATCTCTCAGAGGATTCAAGGGGTGTGTCTTTGGTGGAAAAAGTGCTATTAGAGCTTTGAAAGCAGTTAAAAGGCAGCCCAAGGGACTCTTTAGCTAGTCATTTTATAAAGAATGCCTCAGCTTTAAGTGTCTTAAAGTACGTTTATTCAACTTGTACTTTCGGCTTAAAAAAAAAAAAGAACTTACTAATAATTAATGGCTGCACTTTTTTCAACGTTTGCATTAGCTATAAATAAAAACTCTCGATGAAATCATCATTGATTAACTATGACTCCTGTGGGATGGGAACCCATATCTTTGTCAAGCGTCTCGCAACAAATTACCTGTAAGCTTTTTTTTTTTTTTTTAATTTAGCGATCATTGCAGAAGGCATTGCCATTGATGATTATGAACCAAATCAGGAACTAATCAGTAAATCCTGGCACAAGCTGGCTTAACATATCTGAACATTAAAAACCGAAGCATTGATAAGGCATGTCTCCTTGCAGCTGGATGGGGTGTGGTAGGCGGTGATCCGACTTTAATTTCCTCTGAAACCTGCTGGTTATGTTCGTGTCAGGTTTGGCTGGCAAAAGGCATCGCTAACTTTTGATGGGAATAGTTTTGAAATTCAAGAAAGACACAGAGAGGCACCAAAATGCCTCTGTCACATAGGGTGATAAGCCGATATGGAAAACGGATGAGCCAGGAAACTTTTCTGTCAAAATGCTGCAAAGATTGTGGGATCAGGGAAATTTTGATTCAAATGTTCAAGAACTAACAGGCATGGGCATGGCTGGGTGGTCTGTGTTTTTAACAAGCTGCAAAGTGGTGCTCATTTCCTATATTACTTCATAACGTTAAAAGATGATATTCGTTTGTTTTCATTCAGGCATTCTTTCACTTCATACTTACTGGGAGCTGGGAGGGTTCCTTGAAACCATCTAGTTTAACCTGTTATTTTATGGAAGAGCAAAAGAAGGTGCAGAATGGGGGAAAACTCAGTCCAGAATCCACGACGAAGGGGGTTGCAGAGAACTGTGGCAGGATGTAATCGCCCCCTAACCCCCTCCAACACACACACACAATATCCATCCTTACTTTCAATTGTTGCAGCATTCTGGCTAGTGTAAGGGCACTTTGAATAAAAATCACATTTCCCATAATCCCACGTAGCTATTGATAGCCATGCAATGAGGTTCTAGCCAATGAGATGTAAGCACAAGTGGCTGGTGAAATTTCTGGGATCCACCGCATTTTTTCCCCCCTGTTAGCACAGGGTAACCATCTTGGAAATGGAGGCATGCTGAGAGTAGCAACAAGAGAAAGAGCCTGGGTGTCTGGCTCCATGGAGTACCACTGAGTTTTAGATTGCTGGCCGCTGCCCCGTATGTGAGAGAGATACAGCTTTGTCTCTTTAGGCCAACGTGATGGAGAAGGCCACACAGGTGTTCTCACTTGCATCTGTATTTAATCTGAAACGAATAGAGTAGCTACCAGAAATGCTTACCAGACTCCAAGTAGTGTGCTAAGTGGGTTGTCTGAGCCATCGCATTGCAAGCATGATGGCATCCCAGCTAGAACTTCGTTGTCCTGGGTACTAGGCTCGACTCTGTACCCACTGATGGACAATTACGTCATCCACTTAGGGCTCTCAAGCCCCCGGCACAAAGGCTGACACTCAGAGAGTGCTCAATACAGTGTTGTAAGAAATCAGTGGCTGCATGACACCGTGGGGAGATGGCTAGAAGAAGCTGGACAGAAATTCTGCTGTGCTGTGGGGTGAAGTGCCCTGTACTCACCGGGGAAGCACAAGTCTACACTTACAATTTCAGCTGACCCCACATTACCATGTATTGTTTGATGACAAAATGATTCATTAAAATCCCATGGATTTGTCTTTCTCTTTTTTCCTTTCTGGTATTGTTGTATCTCAATGTGATAAAAACAGAGCATAAATCTTGGCTCTTGCCAACTGCTGTTTGGTTGAAATTGCCTGTATTGTCTTGACATATGTTGGAGTCTTTAAATTAACAGAGGAAAGAATTGATTTTAAAAATGGCATTTGCATTAAGGGTTATAAATGGGCGATTTGGGAAGCATGAAGATATACATGGGAAGCGATGCACAAATACTACAATTGGCATCGCAGTGGGGTTTTGACGCCATGAAACATATAATCTTGTACATCTACTGGGACATGTTTATGCTACCAAAAGTGTACATGTGACATAATTTGTATATCCAAGGCTCCAGGTAAGCAATAAAGTCCCTACCAGTCTGGACAACCAATGGGATCTTGGATTATTAGTGGATTTTAGGCATTGTTTTCTCTTTTCTGACATCTTGAGTTTCCAAATACTTTTGTCATAGTTTTGGACAGAATTTATTTATTTATATATATTTTTAAATATTTTATTGGGGAAGGGGAACAGGACTTTATTGGGGAACAGTGTGTACTTCCAGGACTTTTTTCCAAGTCAAGTTGTCCTTTCAGTCTTAGTTGTGGAGGGCGCAGCTCAGCTCCAGGTCCGGTTGCTGTTACTAGTTGCAGGGGGCACAGCCCACCATCCCTTGCGGGAGTCAAACCCACAATCTTGTGGTTGAGAGGACACGCTCCAACCAACTGAGCCATCTGGGAGCTCAGCAGCAGCTCAGCTCAAGGTGCTGTGTTCAATTTTAGTTGCAGGGGGCGGAGCCCACCATCCCTTGCGGGATTTGAGGAATCGAACCGGCAACCTTGTGGTTGAGAGCCCACTGGCCCATATGGGAATCGAACTGGCAGCCTTCAGCATTAGGAGCATGGAGCTCCAACCACCTGAGCCACCGCGCTGGCCCCCAGAATTTATTTTTATGTGTGATCAATGTCTGGCTCTTATAAGGATCCCGGCTTAAGGAAATCCTCTCTGCACCCACAGAGAGGAAAGCCCTGTTAGATTCTCAGAATTATGAGATCAAAACTTAGATGACCTATCTTCCACTCCTTGGCACCTCCGTTCTCTCACCCCCTGAGCTATTGACCTCCTGTCCCGGCCTCTACTGTGTGTGTGCTTAAACACATCTGCTTGTGCCTCAGGAGTTCCACTGATACTTGGCAACCAATTTCTTCACTCAGCTATCCGTCTGACCACTGTCCACCCATCTGTCTGATCTGTACCATTCCAGGTGGGGGACTGAGAGATGAATAAGACCTGTCCCTTCCCTTAGAAGGGCTCACCATTTAGAGAAGGATACAGACAAGGAAAAAAGTGATTCTGAAAGAAGTGAGGATGGTCAAGGGAAGCAAAGAACGGCCTGAGGACCTCGGAGGAGTTAGTCAGGGAAACGAGCAGCTGAAGGAAAGGCCAGAGAAAGGCTGGGGAACCAGGGGAGGACACTTGAGGAAAAGTTTCAAGATAGTATTAGAACATGCTGAAAAAGGCAGAAAGGAGACTTTACAGGCAATACAAATACTGATTGACAGACAGGGATCTCCAAATATTTGGCGAGCTGTGTGTGTGTGTTTCTAATTATCATCCTTATTACTCTCCTCCTCCTCTTCCTCATTGTTATTGGTAGGTGTGCAGTACAAGAAACTCACATTTTCGGAGGGGATCCCTATTGGCTGTTCTGGGGGCATAGAATGTTTTGCTCTGGCCATGGGCTTAACATGTGTGGGTGGATGTGGGGCCTGATTGGGGGATGGCAAGATTCAGTGATTTGGGCTCACAAGTAAGCTGGCCTATTCCCACCTTTTTTGGTCATGCAACTCTAGAAACATGTTTCTATTTCAAAGAGATCGTTAAATCAGAATACAAATTACATATCAATGTGGAGGCTTAATTCCCTTGATTCTACCCACTTCCCAAATATAAGGGGTTCCATCACACTTTTATCATAAGTACAACACCGAGAATAATAATCATGAAAATAAACACTTCTATAGCTTCTACCACTTGCTAAGCACCATTCCACGGCTTTCATTACTCAATTAGTCTTCTCTACAGCTCTGGGAGATCACTTGGCACCCTTGTTATTCCCATTTTACAGATGAGAAAACTGAGGCAGAAGGGGTCAATTCACTTGCCCAAGTTTACACAGTTTAGGGGCCAGGATTTGGATCCAGTCTTCACTGCTGTAGAGAGATGTTCTGATTGTACCTTACCTCCATTTTACAGACTAAGAAACTAAATTCAGGAATGTTTGATAATAACCAGCCTCTGGTCATGCGTTTGGAACCAGAACGATACTCACGCTCGTCCCCAAGTCCAGGCTCCTTGTGAGGCAAAATGCCTGTTAGCGCATTTACAGTCATGGCAGAGTACCTGGGCAGCTCTCATTGTGCGGAAGGGGGAGACGAGACCTCAAATTAGGTTGCCATTTTCTACCTGAGAAGTCAGTGTGGGCGTAGTCTGCCCTCTGCCCCTCCCTTTCATTCTCTGACTCATCGTGTCTCTCCTTTTTATTCTGAGCTTCTTCATGCTCCCAGCCCCTCTCAACCACACGACTGAGAAGGCACCGCCATCAGACTCGCTTCCCTCCCTATTGTACATGTCCTCTTGACCCTGGGACACTCCCCCGCTCAGCTTCTTCTCATCTTCACGTTTGAAAGCCTCACTCCCTCCGGTGGCAGCAGGAGCCTGCGGGCTCCCACCCAAGCTGTCCACATACAACTTTGAGCAATGCCAGTCAGACGAAACTGTTCTGGTGTGGCGGAAATTGAAGCTGTGGAGAGAAAGGAGAAGCGCTTTTAAGTATGTGGAAGTGAAATTGTTGGGTGAATAAAAAGCAGCAAAGTAGATGGGAAATGGGCAGTTTGTTGAGTCTAAGCCTCCCCAGACGTGAGGGAAACTTTGATAAAAGGTTTTAGAAAGGACGTTTAGCATTGGAGGGAAGGGATGGGATGAAAAAGCAAGAATTCTCAGATTATTAGCCCCTGCACCATACTTGGGCGGAGAAATCCTCACTGAGTCCTTGCTTCTAGGACAATTTCTGCTCCTCCATGGTTATGTGATAGCTCTGTGGGTTAGGCCAAGCAAATGCCTTTCCCACAGTTTCAGAGGCACATGAAACTATGGGCCTCTATTTTCTTATCTGTGCAAGTATAGGATTAGGTTAGGTAACATTTGCAGACATTCCTCAATTCTATTATTTTTCATTTCATTGACCTTAAGAAAGCCCTCTTTACAAGAACTTTGTATGCAAAAATTTATTTTGTTGTTTTTCTTCATTTCTAAAAATTATAGGAACTCAGAGTTGAAAGTTTACAATAAATTGGGAAGCAGAAAGTAGAAAAAAAATTCTCTGCGAAGACCCACCACGCACTAATATATTTTAATTCAATTTTCTGTATGCAGTGACTTGTTTGTTAAGCTGCTTCATGCACAGGAAACTATGCAGTATGCATTTTGCATCCTCCATTCTTCATGTAAACATTATGTCACATGCGTTGGGTCCAAGTTATTGCAAACTTTTCCGATGCATGATTTTAATACGACGGAGTAGTCCAGCTAGAGGGGGTGACATGATGACCAGCTCATTCCTGCAGAGATGAACATTTAGTGCTACTTCTTTTCTCCCTCCTTGGCCCCACTTTTATGTGTTACACTGCTTCAGTATGGCCTCTTGATCAGGATGGGGTGGGGGCTCAGGAAACAATGGCACTTCCAGCCAGCAGTGGGGAGCGGTCAATGAGGGAACTACTAGCCACGCTAAGTCTGCATACAGAGTATCCGTACAAGATGCTGACGCACTAGGGACTCCCTGTGGGCACTGCTGCGTGACCAGGACAGAAGGGGCAGAGGAGGGAGCCAGAGCCAGAACTCAGAGAGAGCTAAAGCTGCAGGAAGGGAGAGGGCACCCTTGGCAGGAGGGAGCCCCAAGTTGCAGTGTGTGTCCATGGAATGCTTCCTGAAGATACCTGCCGCTGTGTTGGCCCCGCCTCCTCTCTCCACTGTGGTTCGAACCAGCCCGAGGATGTATGGCCTATTCAACAAACGTCTCAGAACAAAGTAAAACAAAAAACAAGCTCAAGGGTGACGGCAGAGAACAGATGTGACTCCGTCCCCTCCATTCCTTCTGTCTTCCCTCCTCCCTCCTTCACACAAGCCACTGCCTCTCTCTCCCTCATAAAAAGGGGCAAAGATCAGGGCTATTGTGGCAAGGATTAAATGTGAGAGCAGCTACTGCAGGCAGGGCCCTCTGAAAAGGCAAGCTGGCTCCTCTTGAAGAGCAGATTCTAAGTGACAAGGTGAAACAGGAGCCTCAAGTGGCAGCACGTAGCCCTGGACATGCCCCCCCCGCCCCTCCCACACACACATACCTGTGCAATCCTGTGCGGGAACCAGCATTTTAACAAATTCTCTCATCGTCAAGCTTTTCCTGCACAGCCCATCTGAAAGCCACCGAGCTAGAGGCCCAAAGGAGAGAGATCCTCAAATGACGTCAGCAGGGTGACCCACAATCCTGGTTTGGGGAGGACAGGGTCCTGAGGTTTGGGACTTTCCGTTCTGAGACCTGGAAAGTCCCAGGGAAACCAGAATGAGTCGGGCACCCTGACCCCAGGTCTAGGCAAAGTAACAAAGTCCTGATGCCACAATAGCAAGCTGTCCTGTCTTTATCACATCTTAGGGCACCTGGAGTCATCCTGGAGCTTAGCTCCTGGGACCTTCACAATATCCACGTGGGGCCAGGCGCCACCCCCTGCTTTCTCCAGGTGGGTAAACTGACACCTAAGGTGACATGGGGACTCACCTCCAGTAGGGTCAGAGCAGGGCTAATCCTCACTCAGGTTAGCTTGAGGCCGACACCAGCATCGCAGCCAATCCCCCGGAGATGGTTGTCTACTGAACAAGGTCTGTCTGTGCCAAGACGGGCTTTTCTTTGGACACACACGCCGCAAGTGCCAGACTCCTTGCATGTAGGGACTGTCCAATAAATACTGACACAACAAATAGAGGAATGCCTCAATGAGGAGTCATTCACATGTGCAAGGGCGGTTATTTTTTATGTCTGCCCCCCTGCTAGAGTGCAAGCTCTGGTGATCAGGTGATACGTACTTGCTGAATTTAGTGACTTGAGGGCAAGATGTGGACAGGAGAGCAAAGGAGCTGACTTTGGCCACTTTTGTCAACAGAAAGTGTTCTGCTGACAGAACCCAGGGCATTATAATACGTCACCCTGATGGAAACTGGAAGCTACGACAACAAAACCACATTCAGAGTCTGGATTTTTATGTGCAACACTGGGGAGGTCTGAAGGAGATGAGACAGAGATTTCTGCAGAAGAAGGGCAGTCAATTCCTTTCACGGACAATACTTAGTCCATCTCCTTCCTGGGCACAGTGGGGCCACTGCTTCTTAGCTGCTCATGGCAGCTGACAGGTTACTGGGAGTCCCTGAGGAAGAATCTGGTTTCAATGAGAGGGACATTCCACACCCGATGGTCCTGAAGGTTTTCCAAACAAATCTGCTCTCGTTTGTCTCCACAGAGAGGTGCTGGGGAGACACCATCACCTCTTTATCTTTGATCCCCATCTCTGGGTAGAGGCTGAGCCCAAAATGTCTCAACAGAATTGTGACCTTGAACTAAAGTGACTTCTGTTGAAGAATGATTTGGTAGAAGCGAGCCCAGGTATGAAGAAGAATTGTAGAAGTAGATGGACACAATAAATGCTGTTGAAAGGAGAAAGCGAAGGATATGTCTTCAGCTAGATAACACGTACCCTGCAAACAAAGCAGCCACTGGCGTGTTCAGCGTTAGAAGAGCTTGTGAACAGGACCCAAATCAGTGTGGATGGTTTGCTGCCTCGTGACACCACGCAGAAAAAAACGCCAGAACTGCACAGAAGGTTTTTCCTTCCAAGGAAGGCTGGGAAGTTTGCGTTTTATTATTAAACTGAAGGCAGTTCTTTGTGCATCTGGACAAATAAAATGAAGTTGAATTTACTTGTTCGTGTATTCACTCAGCAAACAGTTACTGTGTCCCCAGACCAGGCACAGCTGGAGGCCTAGGACCAGAGACATGAATGACAGACACTCAGTCTTTGCCCCGAAGAAACTGAGGGCCCGTGGGGAACCGTAACGTAACAAGGCCTGTTCTACCACAAAAGGGTGGTTTTCTTGGTGCTACCTGCAGGCCCATTGTGTGTGGCTGATTCCATCCAGCTCTGCAGTGGAAGACGAGGTGCCTATCCTGTGTGTGAGTTCATCTCCAAACATACTTTTACCACTTCAACTTTTTCCTGTACTTGAAATTCTATGTCATGGCACACTCCCCCGGGTGTTTTTTGAATCTTCTGCTTCTCTCCTGAAATGCTTTTCCTTTTTTTTCCTCCTGACAAGCTTGGATTCATTCTTCAATACCCAGGTCACCTCCTCCATGAAGCCTTCCCTGCCTTCTAGGTACTCCTCTCTTGGGCTGGGACCCAGCTGGAGCCAGGGCTCACAGTACATTATGTTCCAGGCCCCTCTGCTCTTCTCTCTGCCTCAGATGTGCTGCTATCCTGCCTCATGCCCTTTGCATGTGCCGCTCCACCCCTCCCTCTGCTCTTTGTCATGTGCTCTGTGTGAGTACTTCTGACCTGTGTTGATGGTCTGAGCTAAGAAGCCAAGTCTTCAGTGAGTGTTTTTGTGCCCAGCTGCTGCCTGAAGTTGACTTGTGGGCTGTTGGGCGGCTTCACACGCTGTTAAGCTTGTTCCTGGTGAGTTGTCCTTAGGTCTCCAGATAAGGTATTGTTAAATCACATGCAGTAACTTAAGTGTTTTTCCCTTTGCTGGGTCAAGAGCCTCTTTGAAATATAAACAGAAGACCTACCTGAAAATGTGAATTCCTGTTCCTTGCCCGCAGGCCTCTGCTGAAAGCTTTGAGAAAGATACTTTGCCAGTATCTGAGCATCATGCAGGCACCCTTCACGCCATGATTAGATCCATAGGATATGTGTTTGAATACTGCACATTACGGAAAAAAGCAAAATACCCGACACGCCCATTATGAGTCAGGTATTCTTCTAGAGAATTCCATGCGCTCCATCGATGATATTCATCAGAGCTCTACAAGGGAAGTGTTAATTTAGTGATTATATAGATGCAGAGTCTCCAAACTGTGGCTCCTGAGCTGAATCCTGCTTGCCACCTGCTTTTGTAAATCACGTTTCATTGGAGTACAGCCATGCTCAATTATTTACATATTGTTTATAGCTGCTTCCAAGCCATAACGCAGAGTTGAGTTAGTTGGGAGCTTATGGCTACAAAGACTAAAAACTTTACTCCCTAGCTGTTTTTAAAACATGGTTTGTCAACCTCTGGTATAGATGGCAAAACTGGGCTCTGAGAGGTTACAGATCTGCCAGGTGACCAGCTCTGTGGCTGGGGTGTCATCGCACTGGATTCTATAATTGATGTCATATCTATACTTTGCTTCATTCTGCTCCCTGCCTGGGTGGGTGCAGTGTTCCCCATCTGTTCTGCAGCCTCAGTTTCTCCATCTGTGAGATGAAGGGGTTGAACTTGATGACCTAATGTCCCGGCCAGCACTGAAGGACTCTGTCACTGGACGTCTCTGGGTCTGTGTGTTGGAAGGGCTGGGGACAGTCTAGGAGAATGAAAGGACAGTGCAAGCTGGGGAAATTGGGGTCCAGGGATGCTAAATGAAGAATCTCCCCAAGACGGCAGCCCCGGCCTGTATCATTTGCATTTCTGTTCTTGCCCAGTGAGTGAGTGAAGTCCTTGGAACCATAGCAGAAGCCATGTATAGAGCCATGGGCTTGACAACTGTGGGCCGTTTTGTCTCTCGCTGTCTCCACCCCCGGCAGTTCCTCATTGTTTGCTCCCAGCAACCCCCAGGGCAGTGGCTCTCATCTGTAAAGCTGGTGGGATCTGAGTCTCTGTGAGTCAGACGGGGGCTGATTCTGCCCGCTCACCTGCCCCGAGCAGCGGCCACCCCCAGGCTGGGCCTCGAGGCACCCCCACAGCTGTGTCCTGGCTTCACACCCACTGCGGTCCCTTCACCCTGGGTCAAGGCGCCCTTCAGATCCTCCGCGCTCAGGACCAGGTGGGTCACTCCGCCTTTCATCGTGGGTCTCCCCAGAGTCGAAGTGGTTTTACAAGGACGTTCACTCTTTTGAGAAGCTTTTCACACGCGTGCGCACACAAAATCTGGGGACTTGGAAATGGTCAGAGGATTGTATCAGATCCCTGGTTAAGGTGTGACCTTATCTGTGATTATGGGAGATGTGCCCTTGGGGCGACACTGCGGGGGGGACACCAGATTTCTCTGCAGCGCTTCTTAACAACCACACGTGACTCCAGTTATCTCAGACTAAAAAAGTTTAATTAGAAAAACTAGCTGGCCCTGACTGTATTTTCCAGGAATTGTGGTTTTTATTGAGTCAGGGTCTCAGGGAATTGGGGGCATTCATCAGAGGAGTCAGTGGAGCTGCCTCAAGTAGGATCAACGCCAGGTATTTACTGAAGAGTTAATGTTTTGAATTTGGGAAGAATTGCAAATGTCTTTGGGAATCTGTTAAATTCCATGAGCCCTTTCTATGTGTGTGTACATGTGCATGTGTGTGTGCATGTGTGCGCCTGCGTGTAGGTGCATGTGTGCGCATATGTACATGTGTGTGCATGTGTTTGTATGCGTGTGCATGCGTGTAGGTGCATGTGCGTGTGTGTGTGTGCACATTCACACATACTCCCACGCACAGATACGGGTCATCGATGGAGTCCATTCAAGGATCCCACAGAACACAGAAAACCAGGAGGGCTATACTTTGGAACCCCAAGTAATCCTTCTGCCCCACTCCTATGCAAAATAGATGTTTTCATCTGTTTTATATTTTCGATATTTGTTTAATATTTCATTTGGACAAGGATTTTCACTGCTTCAAAAACACTTTAAAATGTACTGAGGTACTAGAAAGAAACAGCAGAGGATGGGGTGGCGCGTTGGGGACAGAGGGCCTGACTTGGAGACCCCGGGCTGTGTCTCAGCTTCGGTTTCCTCATCTACAAATCAGCTCTTGAGGAGGGTGGGCACGAGTCCCGCCTCACAGGTGTGCCGTGTGGATTTGCTGCCCACTTTGCCTCCATCACAGGGCCTGGCCTATGGATTCTCTGGCACTGGACAAAGCGTTGCTATTGGCCAGAGCGTGTCCATGAGGCTAGTTGATGGGCGTCCCAGCTTGTTCTTCAAAGTTGGCCCCGCAGCAGCCCCTCCCGTTCTGTGCGGGAAGGGATGGTCCAGCCCTCCTCTCCACGTGTGGTTCTCTCTCTCTCTCTTCCTCTCTCTCTCTTTCTCTGCCACCCAGAAAGAAATGCTGACAAGCGGAGAGGGAAAAAAATAACACTTGTAAAACTTTCCCTAGTCTCAGGGAATTTACTTTGAAACTTGTGCCGGATACAGTAATTAGTAAACTTGCTCTTTAATAGTGTTGCGAAGATGTAATTTTTTCACACCTTCCCTGACTTTGACACTGGGGCTTTTGAAACTTCATTTTGCACTGTGGCTCATTGTTCTTTAATCTGCTGCACTCTGCATTGACTATCACGGAAATTTCGCACTTACTATGTCAATAACATCTGGCAAAATTGCCACCTATTAAGAGTAAGTGTTCTTTTTTCTCCAGTGAGAAATGTGATGGTGTATTATATTGGTTTCCCTTGGGAGGCTAAGGAGACAATTTTAAAGCAGAGAAATGCATTAAAGAAATAACCTGAACTCTAAGAAAAGGTTACGGAAAGTCAGAAACTTTTTTTTTTTCTTGTTCTTGTTCCGGGTTTATTTATTAATTTATGGGGGGTAGGAGTGAAAGCAACCCCTGCACAGGGTGAGGGTGGGTGTTCACTGCAGTGATGCCCACCCCCCCACTTCCTCTGGAGCAGTGTCTCCCCACCCAGCTCCCCCACTAGATCCAACTTCTCCTGTACCCAGCCCCTTGCAGGACAGGCCCGCTAAGGGTGGTGCCACAACCGGCTTCTCTGGGCTGCAGTGACAGAATCCTGTGCCTGAGTCGTCTCCCCTGCCCATTTGTGGTGTGGCCTCCGGCAACTCTCTGAACTTGAAGACCATCAGTCTCTTCCTCTGGGGAGTGGAGACCATCACTGCCGCCTCAGTGCTGTTGGGCAGCGTCCTGGACACTGTAGGCCAGCAGGTGAGTGGCACCTGGTGCTGTCATGACTACTTAGCACCGTTCAAAACTCTGCAGGCGTATACTTCCTTTAAGTCCAAGCCACTGGGATCCACGAATTCAAATCTCCAAATGACACGTCACCAGGTCCCCGTGGGACGGGAGCAGGAAGGGGATGGCATCTCCTCTCTCCAGGCCTCCAGCTTGTCATCCCAGCGAGAGCCCATCAAAGGCAGAGCAGCCTCGTTTTCTGTCATCTGTTCACTGAGAACATAGAGTGAAGAAAGAGACCTGGCAGGGACCCCAGCACTGCTGGCAAGGTGACATTCTCTGCAGCTGGAGTGCTGTCACTTGCCTGAGTATTTCCTGTGTCCAGGGACTGGCTGGTCCAGCACGGGCAGAAATAGGCAAGGGCTGACATAATAGTGACGCGATCATGAGAGCTGCAGTACTGAACCGTTCAGACATCTCGATAGGCCTCGGGCCCCGTTCTGTTTATTGGCTCATGGAGTTCTCATAACAGCCTTATAAAGCAGGCACTCCCGCCGTCCCCATTCCACAGTTGGAGAAACAAAGTCACAGAACAGGTGAGAATCCTGCCTGAGTCCTTGTGCAGTAATTTCAGAAGAGCGTTCACGTTCCCTGGCCTAGTATTCACGGCTCCTGGCCTGATCCTATCTCTTTGTGATCTCGAATCCCAGCACTGTGCCTTAGGATACGTACGGTCTGACCAGTGTCCTGAGCTTCCACGTGTCTTCTCCGTGTATACAGTTTCCTCTGCCCAGGATCCCTCCCTGGGCTCTGCTGTCTGGCTCATCTGTTCATTCATCCGTTTGTTGTTTTCAGTGAGGGGATGTTAAAAAACAGGGGCATGTTTATTATCTGCCGTGTTCCTCGATGTCCCCATCCCTACAATTAACTTCAATGGGGATGCAATTCAATCAAGCAGACAGAACTTCTGTTGAGATTTCCTCACACTTAAGAAATCAGACGTTACAAACTGGCAGCCCCTGGCCCACAGAAGACCAGGCATGCCTACTGTGGAGCCCTCCCTCAAAAGGTGTTTCAACATTTTGAATCAGTTGCTTATGAACTAGTATACAAATAGGGAGGTTTCGTCAGACAATTTTAGATTTTGAATTTCTGTTGACTACATTGAGAGCTCCGGCCACCCTGAGCCCACACTGTGCATGAAAAACACTGACCCTGTTTGCATGGGGCACGCACTATGCAGGTCACCATCATCCCACCGCCTGGTGTTTCACATCTGGTCTCTTTACTCAGTAAAGACACCACTTTGCATGTGAGTTTACAACAATCCCTGCAAATATAGTAGTTACTTAAATGCTGTAAGCAATCATTTCTTCATATACACTCATATGTCAAGCACACCTGGCCTGTGCTAGATGCCGGGCATATAGAAACACATCAGCCCAGCCTTCAAGACTCGTTTCAGATGTGACCTCTTCCAGGAAGCCCTCCGTGATACCTCTGACTGGATTGGAGGTCCAAGCCTAGTCCTGCCCAGAGCCTTGGGTTTACCTGTCTTTATAGTCATTTCGGAAATGAAAGCAGACAGTTTACTTGTCTAGTTCTCACAGCTGACTGTGCGGTCCTCAGTTGTGTGTTATTTACCTTTGAATTCCCAGCCTTTACACAGGGCCTCGTAGAGAGGCGGCCTCTGGGCTTGTGTATCTCATGAATGAATGGATGGACAAATGAATGAAAACAAAAACTGAACCTACTGGACCTTCAACTGCTCGTCTCTGAAGCAAGGAGCATGAGCGAGTTATGTCTTAAGCTGCTTCCTGTTCTAAAATTCCAATTCCTATGCTCAGTTGAAAAACATCAATATTTGGATGACTGTATTTTCTTTCCAAATGCCCACAATATTTTATGTCCCGATAATATTTACGGGTTGTCCTCAGAGATAACTAATTGGATTTGCCATCGAGCTCACGGGGAGAACGTATGGAGGATGGTCCCTCATTACTCATACCAGAGGTGATAGATAGCTCACTACCCAAACTTATATCGTTGTGATTCAGAGAACACCAAGATGGTTCGGGAAGGAATAATGTCCCTGCTGTCACCCTGGCCTTTCTTTCGCATTTACCACTTGGACAGAGCCATTTGCATCTGAATTGAACGTGCATTAAAATTTTGAGTTTATGTACTGCCAGTTATAAACAAAGAGGTTCCAGAAACAGCTGTGGGCTGCAGAAGCTGATACCCTCATTTTCCGAAGGACGCCTTCCTCACTGACCTCGTGGTTCTGAGATGACCCCTCTCTTGTGCTCCTGAGTCCAAGAGCACATTCCCTGTTGGCAGTATTTCATTTCAAATGAGAATGAGGGACCGACAGGACCAGCATTTCGTGAGATGCAAATATAGAATTGCTGAGCTCTCATCACTCCCTCCCTCCAATTTTCATCCTTGTTCATTTTCCTTCCTTGTATCTTTTTAAGCATTAAACTCTTTTTCGCTTTGGGGAAAAAATAAAATGTGAAGTAGTTCTTCACTAGCCTTCTCCGCTAGCCTTCACCTCTCTGAGGGTAGGGACGAAGCCTAACTTACTTTCACTTTCCATGGTGTGACGGTAAGGTCTCCAAGAAGCCAAGCACGACCTGTGCGAGTCTTGCTCTATTATTCCCCTTATGCTCACAGCTCTGTGTGGCTGGGTTCGTCCTGAGGTCATTATTATTGCTATTATCACTATTGCTGTTTGATAGATAAAGGAGCTGAAGTGCAGAGACAGTAAGTGACTTTCCCAAGGTCAATAAGAGGTGGAGACAGGACTAAACCCAGGAAAAGTAACCAGTGTTCACTATAGAAATATTAGGAATCTGTCATCTGTGTGTGTGTGTGTGTGTGTGTGTGTGTGTGTGAAATGCAATTGGCCATAACTCAAATGTTATAAAGCCAGGCTGTGAACTTTTATCTCTCAGAGCCAGTGGTATCATGTAACCGTTCACTTGCTATGTGGCCAGTTACAGTGGGCCACACCGTCGGGCTGATGGGGCCAAAACCCAGGCGTCTCAGGGCATCTCGTGCAGGGATGTTTGTGGTGGGGCTCACTGAGCTCCAGGAAGCGCATTTACTGACACCTGTTTCGAAGGTGTCCGTGTTCTCTCTACCTGTGGGATTTTCCCCCTAAACTCTTGCTAAGACCTATCATGGTCTGGGGTTTGGTGCTCAGGGTGGAGAAAGGGGGCAGGCTGAAATTTCCTTCAGACTAGAAATTCCTGCTGTTGAATTTCTGTCAAACTCCCATGGCAAGGGATGGAGGAAAAAAAAAATTAAGGAAATTTTACATTTGGAGATGGAAGTAAAGAATAGTTTCCTGACCCGTGGAAACAATTCATTCACATGGTTTTAAGACTCTATGGTAATTTGTTACAGATCAGTTAAAAAAAACATTTTTTAAAATTAAAAGTGATGTATCCCTTAGTTGTTGACATCATAACGCTAAGTAACAAGCAACTGTACAAACTTACGGTTTGCAGCAACCACCATGTACTGCCCATGCATCTGTTGGCTGGGACAGCCCTGCTTTTTCCTCCAGGACGCACATGGTCTTCTCTTGGCTGTTTCAAGAGAGCAACAGGATAAGCAGAAACATACGAGGTCTCTGGGGCCCAGCTCAGAACTGACACACCGTCACTCTGCCCATTCAGTATGGACCAAAGCAAGTCCAATGGCCAAGGCCAAAGGCACCGGGCTGGGAAGTCCATTCCACCCTTCATGAGGCCACGGGATCAGGGAGGATGGAAAACTGCAGCCAACAATGCACTCGAGCACAGCAAAGAGATTGCAATGGTGACAGACACGTCTATTAGCGATGACACACAGGGCGAATGGCCTTGGACATGTCCATTTAAACACTGAGGATGATGGGAAACCATTTCACTAGGACAGGATTCCGTTAACACCAGTGCGATTCACCGAGATCACACTTCCCTCTACCTCCTCAATAATCTAAATCTAATTTATAATTGAATGTGGGAGTTTGAATTTCAAGAGCGTGATTGCCATGCCATTTTCTTGATTTGCATCTCGAGTTCATCCCGCTGACGGTCCACGGAGGGGGCCTCATCCACTGACAGGACTTTGGCTGCTCTCCAAATTCTAGGAGGCTGCAGAGCAGAGACCACCTCTCCGCCCGGCTTCTGATGTCCTAGGATGAGGACAGGCAGGCTTGGGGTGGCTCATCCAAGCAGCATCTTTGTTGAAACAGAATGGCAGTCATTTACTCATGGAAACGTTTGCTGAGCACAGCACACCTGTCAGGCTGTGTCCTGGACCCTGTGGGTGGTTATGCAAACAAGATATCATTGGTCCGCGAGAGGTCGCCCTCTGGGGAGGAAGCGAGGCTTTGAAAATAATCGATTGTAATACAGAGTGGAAGACACGGAGACCTACGTGCTAGGTTCCAAGATGACTCAGAGAAGAGAGGGAAGGGTTGTCAGGAAAGGGTTCATGGAGAGATACACTTGGTCTTGGTCTTGAAAGACAAGGAGCAGAGTGTAGGTGAGGAGGTCGACCCTTTTGATAGCAACGGGAACAGTGTGTGTGGATGTTCTTAATATTTTGGAGATCACAGACTTTAGTGAATCTGGTGAAAACTTTAGATCCTCTCCTGGGGCCCAAGATGCTTATAAGTCTATGGACGCAAATGTTTGTCTACAGTTTCAGAGTGTTTCTCAAACTGTCAGCAAGAGTGTTCTCGTCAGAGGTGTGCTTCAAGTTCTCATATCCTCTGTATTCTTCTCAGGAGAGCCTCATGTGCACTGGGAGTCCCGGGCAGATCCTGGGCAGACATCATGCCCAGAGGGGACAACATCCTGCTGTCTCCTGATTGGCTGGGAGGTGCTCCCACCTGCTGGGCTGCTGGCTCGAGTGCCAGGCATTCTCAGGGGCCTTCAGGCTGAGGCAGGGTCCAGTCCAGTATCTCTCAGGCTGGGCATGTCGGCCAGTGAGTTCAGCCAGGGAGGTTGATCCTATGTCACCTCCTGAGGGACTTAGGTTAACTCTCCGAGCATTCGCTGGGGAGTACACCATCCTGTCAGTCAAAGGTACCTTTGTCTGTATCATGCAACTGCTTTTCTCTTAATTTGTCTTAGTTTCTGTCTCCCTTTCTAACTGCTGATTGCTCAGTTTCTGCCAAGCAGGAGAGAAGAGCCTGGAATGAACCCAGAACTTCTGTCAACGTAAGGCAGGAATTTAATGTAACAGGTCTCTGAAAAGTCCTGACAGCAGGCTCAGTATTGGCTGGGCTCCGTACAGGTGGGAGAAGTTTCCTGGATCACGTCGCCAGCCTGACTGCCCTGGTATTGTCCTTGGCTCCCCTCCACCAAATAGCCCGAGTCTGGCAGTGGGACATTTTTATCTCCATAGCACAGAAGACATCAGGCTAACCAACAAAAATGACAGCAGCAAAGAATTGATAAAGGCTGGGGAGGCAACAGTGAAATAGATAAGAGTAATTCTTGAACTTGGCATTCCAAGCTTAAGGCCTGTGTGCTCGCAGCTCCCAGCCCAGGACTCCCAGTCCTGATGTCCACCTGCCAGGACCCTTCTGGTGGCTGGGGTCGCCCCTGCACTGCCTCTGCTCCCTACCATCTAGTGGCTCTACCAAATCACCCTGCATCCCTCCCCTCTTAGCACTTAGTACTGCGAGCCGAAACCGTCTTGTACCTTTATTTGTTTGCTCCTTTATTTTCTCTGTTTCCTAAATAACTGTAAACCCATCTCGTAGCACCAGTGTCTAAAAGAGACACTTAATAATTATTTACTGGGAAGAGTATGGCAAACCTTCTGGTTTGCTTTGTGGGGCTCAGAGACCCCAGACCAGCCTTGGGATTTTCTCATTGAATTTCTCAGCATTTACCTCTCTACTTCTTAACTCGATGCCCTTACTTCAACACTTGCTCACCTACAAATGTACATGTGCACACACACACACACACACACACACCCTAACCATGCACACAAGTACACAAATATGAAACACATGCAAACACACTCATGCAAACACACACTCACTCATCTGGAGGAGAAAAACCTTCATCGCTTCCATCACGATATGTGTCAAGGAGTGATTTCCATGAGGACCTGCGTTGAGGAAGGTGTGGGTGTGGGGTCAGGAAACTTTCTTGCAGTGAACGGGTCAGGCTTAGAGGCAAAATGAGAAAGTCAAATTCTTTAGTTCCCCTCGCCACTAGTGATACGTACTACATCTTCAGTATTTTTGCCTGGGAAACAAGACAGAAGCAGACCTTCACACATTTTTATGTGTGGAAGAGGCAGGACAGAGTGTGATGGACAGGAGTGTTTTAAATTAACTTCTGAGGTTTATGGAAGCCGTCAGGGTCTGTTTATCTGTCTTTACCAGCTTCCTAACAGGCCAATGGAGGGTCAAGACTTGCGCTGTTAACCTCACATTATGTGTCCCAGGAAGCCTTCTGCCTGGTCGTCACTGTTTAATTATATCTTTTTCTTTGAGTGACTTTATGTGGCCCAAGAAGGAGCTGGAAGGAGCTCAGCAGTGACAGAGGGTTGTCCTACCTTTGTGACTGTCTGGCACCCTCCTGGCCTGACAGTCGCTGTGGTGGATAGATGCACTGGATGAGGGGCAGCAGGAAAGGGCCAGCGGGGTCTAAACCCTATTTTTGATTTGGCACAAAAACTCGTTTGTGTTGTTTTGTTGGTTTTTAGAATAACCTTTTCGAGTGTGCCTTTTCAGGGGGTTCCGCCTGGTATTCTATCTGTCCAAGTCTTGTTTTTGTGCACGATGCTTTCCTGGGTGGCAGGAGGGTGTCAGGACGGAGGGCTGAATGGATGAGTCACATCACCACACACCTGTGCCTCAGTTCACCCAGCGGTGAAAGCAGGACGTGAACCCTGACCCTGCCCCACTCCTGGGCCCTTCGCTGATTCAGTGATATCGTAGGTGTGAAAATGCCCTGCAAACCATGAAATAGGACAGTGCATGTTAAATTCTGATGAAGGTTAGAAAAAAACAGCATTTGCTCTGTGCAGTCAAGGTATGCCTGTGTTTGCGCTAGCCCTCCAGTGGAGCACAATTACTTCCCCTTTCCTGCTTTCCCAGTGCTTTTACACACTGACTCTTACAGATCGCACATCTGGCTCTCTGATCGATTACACTCGATTGATTGCTTCATTACACGCTACACGATTTGTCCCCCACTGGACCCTGTGCTTCCTGAGGGCAAGGACTGGCCTCACTCACCCCTGTATCCTCAGAGCCCAGGAGGGCACGTGAAACTTACCACATGCATGTGATGGGTGGAGTTTTGTCCCCCAGATCTGTACATTGAAGTCCTAACCCCAATATCTCAGAATGTTGACTGTATTTGGAAACAGGCTCTTTAGAGGTAACAAAGGTAAAATAAGGTCAACAGGGTGGGTCCTAATCCGATAGGACTAGTGTCCTTACAGGCAAAGGAAACTGGGACACAGACGTGTAAAGAGAGAAGATGATGTGAGGATACAGGGAGAAGACAGCCATCTACCAACCAACGACAGAGGCCTCACAAGGACCAACCATAACTACACCTTCGTCTTAGACTTAGGGCTTCCAGAGTTGTGAGAAAATAAACTTTTGTGGTTTAAGCAACCCAGTTGATGGTACTTTACGGCAGGACAACCAGATGAATACATGTATGTTTTTGACATATAAGAACTACCTACTTGACGTGGGAGGAGGAGGGTGAAGAGATATGGCTATGTTAGGAGCACCTACTGTGTGCTGGGCCCATGCTAGGTGCTTACATCATTATCGCCTTCTAAGTTATTGCCTTCATTTTGCAGAGGAGGAGACTGTGACTGAGAAAGGTTAAGTAATGTCTCCAGGTACTTATGAGTACCTAGGTAGTTCTTTTCTTAGCACCATGATCCTATGGCTGCCTTCTGGACATCGCCACATGGATTTCTTAAGGGTGTGTCCAGGCCACCATGTGCCAAAGTGAATTGTTTGTCTCTGCTGCCCATCTCTTCTGGTTTTTACTGCTCCCTTAAATGGGATCTCCAGCCACCTGGCATTCTTTCATGGCAACTTCCTCGCCTTTGGTCCCCATTACAGGTGTCAGAAATCTCCCCATGTCTCCCCACCTGAACAGCTCCCGCCCTCACCCTCATCCAGGTCACCGACACCACCTGGGCTCCAGGTCCCCTTGCTTCCTCTCTTGCCACCTGCCAATCCCTTACTCACACCGCAGTGATGCTTTCAGAGCATGTGAGTCAGGTTAAGTCCCTCCTTGAATAAAACCATTCAAAGGTTCCTCATTCGTCCCACAGATCATTCCTCTTGATCGTCTTCCATTGTGGGCTCTCCCACATCCCTCCTCAACCTGCTCCCAGCCACTGTGGTCCTCTCTCCACTCTTGGAACGTGCCTGTTTCTTTACGAGCGTCCTCTTTACCTGGTGCTGCTCTTCCTCTTGCTCGTCAGTGTAATTTCTCTCTCAGTAATCTCAGGATAGGAAAGCCTTTTGAAGCATGACACAACATCCAGAAGCCATAATAGTAAAGATGGATACATTTTACTTTTCATAAATTTAAAACTCTCATTCTGCAACACATATGACCTATTAGACTAATTTCCTTAATACATAAAGAGCTCCTGTAAATGATTAACATAGAAAAACAATCCAATTGAAAAGTAGAGAAAGCACATTAGTAGACGGTTCACCCAAAAAGAACCACAAATGACTATTCAAAATAATTTCTCAACTGTTTCAGACTAAAGAAATGCAAAATGGAAATGAGAAAGGGAAACCGGTCTTTGCACGCACGCTATGTGTGAACGGTCAGATGTATCCAACTGAGCACGATTCATACTCTTTAACTTGGCAGTTCCACTTTAACAATTTAGCTTTCTGATTCCCTGACATATTGTCACCAAAAAATGTGCTCTTTGAAGCTTTGTTTGAGTTAGTGGTTGACTGGAAACAACCTAACTTAGATTTGTAGATTAAATAAAATATAAAATATCCTTACAGTATAATACTATGCAGCCATTAAAAAGAAAGAAGCACATCTATATATCTGCTGATATGGAATGATCTCCAAGACATATTTTGAGTGAAAAAAGGAAGATGTAGAACAGTGTGCCAGTATGCCACCATTCATCAGTGGGAAAAGCTATTGCTTTTCTGAGGAAAACTGGTAGAGATGGGGGAGACTTTTTTTCATACTGCTGGTTTTTAACAATACATGTTAAATTTACCTATTTAAAAAAATTTAAAATTGTACCTATTTTATAATAATATATTTAATAATGTAAATCTGCATTGTATTTGCTATATGTATATACGTAAGTGTACAAGTATTTCTATAACCATATGAAATAATTTATAAGTATATATGTAGTGTGTCAATAACTTATAACTATGGCCCTGTTATATCATAGGATATGGTTATATGACTTATTAATATGACTTATAGTTATGTCATATTATATATACATGTGCATTATATAACTACTTAGCAAATATTTATATTTCTGTTTAAAAATGAAAAATTCTGGAAGGAAATAGAGTGAAAAGTTAATTTTGTTTTTCTGGATAGTAAAACTATAAGTAATTTTTATTCTTTTACATATATTGTTAAAAATTTGCATTGTAAAAATATGCACATTTATATTTATATATTTATAATTAGCATAGATTGTCTAGGCTGTTGAGTTTTCTCATTGTTTAGTTTTCTTCTCTTATTCTACCTGTTTTTTTTTTTTTAACAAACCTAATAATATAATTATATAAATATAATTACAGTTGCATCTGGCAAAGAACTTTCACATTTGTTATTTCCTCTGGGTGTCCCCCCACTCTGGAGGTGGCCAGAATCTGCATTAGATGCTTCCTCTCCCCCATTTCACAGATTAGGAAACTGAGGTCCAGACAAGTTTAATGAGAGGGGGAGGGGCAGAGCTCGGAGTTCTTGACCATCCTGCATCTTTTTGGACCCCAGGAAGTAGCAGGAGCCCCTGGAGACGGACCACCTCCCAATCCACAAACGGCCCCAAAGGAGCCCTGCCACTTAGAAGAGTCCAGTGGAGCGACCTTTACAATGATGCTGACACAGGACAAATGAAGGACCCTTCCTGCTTTTTCTCCCCCTTCTCTGCCTTACCAATGTGTTTTTAACACACCGTCACAGATCAGAGAATGGAGGCATTACATACAAGAGTGATGAAAAATGGGAGAACACGTGGTTCATTTTTCCTCCCCTTTGTTGTATACTTATGTACTTGCCTTCTTTTTATAAAGTGAGAAAACGTGAGTTTCTGAAACTGGGGCTCTTGATCCGGCTTTTGCTGGCTCCGTTCACCTGGGGGCCTTCAGGTGGGGGTTGTGCCTGCACCCGCTGAGCCTGCACTTTGACCTTTGACCTTCCCACACACCCTGAGAACGGTCCTTCCTCATTGCCCTCAGATCAGGACACTGCTCAGAGCTCTCCAGTGGTTTTGCATCCTTACAGTGGCTTTCAGGTCCTGCAGGACTTCTCACCCCACCTCCTCTTATTTGATCATTCTGCTCCAAACTCGACCCCCTGTGTGTCCTGAATGTGCCAAGTGGACCCGGCCCTCCCAGCCTTTGAACTTGTTCTTCCCTCTACTCAGGTTTTTTTTATTTCCCCCTGGAGAGACATATGCTTTCTCCCTTTGCTTCTTTGTGTACATACTAAAATGGCACCTATCATATGACAGCTTTCTTAACCACTGTTCATGGAATACGAACACACCGCACTGAGAGTCCGTAGGATGTCATGTCCCCTTCGTGACGAAGTTTTCTCCATGACGTGTATTGTTTTGTGGCCTGATGCACATAATGGAGATGGGGGCTTTCTCTTTGGTATCTCCTGCCACCAGCCAGGACTGTGCACGGGGTCGGATATAATAATTGATGCAAAGCCCCTTTTAAATTATCTGGGCTTGTGCTGGTAGGAGTGTCTATTCTGACTTTTCCTGCTTCCTCTGACCTCTAAACTCCTATTGGAATGACCTGGATTATGCCATTTGATGTTTTAATTATACACTATCTCGTGTTACAACCTCAAGCATGCTAGTTTGATTCATTTACTTATTTGATAAACATTCATTCAACCCCAACTGTGTACCAAGCTCCTCAAAATTCAAGAATTATTTCTTAAGAGCAGAGAACAGATATCATGCCAGGTTGTTTTTCTGTTTTTGTTTTTTTAAATCTCCCACCTCATACCTGGGAAATTAAAAGGTTTTGTGCTGGTGGAGAGTCAGCCTTCAATCAAAGGGAACAACGACAAAAATAAGTCCCTGGTTGGGCACATGTGGTGAGCTCAACTGGTACCAAACGCTTGTAGGTTAATGAATTAGGAACATCGGTTTCTTGGTGCAAATATGCTCCCAGCTTAGTTAAGAGGTTCTTCAGTTTGAATTTGTTTGGATGAAAACAAGATGGTTCCAAATTTTTGTGTAAATCTGAAACCAGACAAATTTCACACAGTTGCACATTTCAAAAAAAAGTTCTGCTCCCGTTTGGTAAGTATTCTGTGTATCTGAGAGGAGGAAAAAAAAAAAAATCCCCTCATAGTTTTCAATCGCAAAATGATTCTTTATATCTTCTCCAAAACCCTTTATGTGCAGTGAGTTTGCGAGTATAGACGAGCTTCCTGATATGTGTGTGACTCTGGGACGCCGAGAGTCACTTCTGTGACATGTCAGCGCTGAGAAACACTGTGGAATCTGTCAGAACATCCCCTCCACATAAATACAAAATGCGCTTTCTTACCCATGTCACCAGGAACCTTTATTCGGGCTTAAAACCCAGCCAGGCCTCTGTGAACCTGAACGTTAGGAGCTTTTTCTCCCCACACACATCTTTATGTTTCTGTCATTCTCTGTGTTAACCACATTCTTAAAACCTGGAGGTGTGCCAATTTTTTTTTTTTCTCTGCAAAAAGGAAAAAAGAAAAAATCAAAAGTTTTTCAGTAATTGAAATTCATGACAAATTACCGACAGTTTTTTTTCTTCTTCTTTTCTTCTTTGGAACAACGTGTTCTTAGAAAAGTGTCTACTTACTGAAAAGGGAAAATGTGCACGCTGAGTATGGCTGTCCACGTGCGTTACGACCTGTGGTCACTCTGGGCTGGAAAGGACAAGTGCCTGGCCTCTAGGTCACGGGAACACCAGTGTAGGTGCCAGGTCGTGGTGTGGCTATGATGGAAAACACTTGGCGCTTTTGTTTTGCACCTGTGCTGTTTTGCTGTCAGCAGGATGGTCCCCGGGAAAGGTGGCCTGAGTAGCATGGTTGAAGGTTCCTTGGTTTCAGCTGGTTTCTTCCTCCAGCAATGAGATGTGTTGTGTTCACGGCCCTGCAGTCTGATATAATCGATGACTTAATTTCCAAGAAAAGGTTTTGTGTTCTTATTTTGCTTGAGTGTTTGCTTTAGGACTGATATTACTATTGCTTTTAATCAATTCCTTTGATAAATTTTCTCTTCAGAAGAGATGTCTTTTTCTTTTCAAGGCCACACCACCAATATAACTTTGGCTTATTAATGGAAAGCTGGTGTCTTCTAGCTACTGGTTAGTTCATTACTGCACAGCTCAATTTTAAAAGGCGCCTACAGCGTGGCTCTTTGGCAATAATATTTTTGCTTGTATGTCTGTGTGTCCACGTGAGCAGTCCTTCATCTCAGTGGGATATTCAATGGTTCTCATTGAATATGATACTTTCACCTCATTATTGTGTCCGTTTAAGGTCGCAGATAAATATACATAAATTTTGGGGAAATTATATTTCTGGTTTCTTTCCTTTGGACTTCCCTAAGAACACAGAAGAGATACCGTAAAGGCACTAGCAGGGCCTGGACTAGTGAAAGGCAAGTGAGGCAATAGGGGATAGCAAGTGAGGAAAGAGCCTTGGGCAAAAAATGTAAGGGAGCTCCAAAAAAATTGGTAATCAAGAGAAATAAGTGTCTAATGCAATCTAAAAAAAAAAAAAAAAGAAAGAAAAAACAAAAACAAAATTAACGTGTAAAAATCTACAATGAACAAAAGACCTAAATTTTAAACAGAGATAGAACCCGATCCTGTCCACTGATATTAGAAGAATGAAGTTTATGTGCAGGCTACTGCTATCTCAAAGAAGATTTGGGGAACTACCTTGCAGAGAGACTATTATCACAGATTTTTATTTTAGGATAAAATGTGACAGGCACAGGGGTAAGTCCTGAAAACCAGATTCTCTCCTCCTCCTCCTCGCTCTTCAGGTTCCAGGACAGGAGCTGGAGCTGAATGTCTTTTCCAGTTATGGACAAATACTTTTTATTTCTTAAGCATCTTGCAGGGGGAGCTAGGGAGTAACACACTGCTCAGAAGAGGCTTTTTATAGAGGGACTTTTTAGTTTTTGTTGCTGGATTTTGATAGCAACTTTTGAGTGGGGCAGAGAATGGGTGGTTAATGGCTAGAGGTCATTGTCAAGGACGTGGGATCAATTAGTATGCAGATCAGAGCCAGGGAGTTCAAAGGTATTGTTCCAATTCAATCACATTAGCCAGGACAGAAATGAACAAACAGCATGACCTTAATCACCAAGCCTTACCCATTCATTGTGTGTGTGTGTGTGTGTGTGTGTGTGTGTGTGTATGAGAGAGAGAGAGAGAGAGAGAGAGAGAGAGAGAGAGAGAGAGAGAGAGAGAGAGAGAGATGTAAGGGTCTGGCTGACTGTGTGAAGATACGAGAAAACTGGCCCCTTATTATTTGTGAAATATAACATATACATTTCCTTCCGTGTATATTTGAGGGATGATTTAATTGAAGGCGACCAAACTGGATGTGTTTTTCAATGCATGCCTTCACACGTACCCAGACACATTAAAACGCCTTGGGAAAAAAAAAAAATCTCACTCGCATAATGCCAAGGTAAGTTTTTTTTCCCCTTACTTGCAGACAATCCTATTCAAAAATGTGCACAATTCTTTCAAGTCCCCCAAGTGAGAGGACTCGAAATTCTACATTTTAAAATACAATCTTTGCAGCCTAAATATACCTTTCAACGGTGTGGTTAGAGCTATCATGGAGATAAATGAGGAAATTTTGAATTTTTAAAACATCACAAGAAGCATCACCCCCCCTCTTCTCAAAGGAAAACCCAATTATTTTCCTGATTTGCCGGTGTTACACGTCGGAATGTAGGCAAACCAATAGACGCCATGCACTCCCCGCGTTCTTAAAAACATACAGCACATGAGGCTAGGAACACGGGCGCACAAAGTAAATAAGGCCAGTGTGCTGTCTGCAGTGGTATCTACGGCTCACAGGAGACACTTTTTTGGTTTGGGTGGAAAGAAATGAGGAAAGACATGAGGATTAGCCTCTGACAAAATGTGACATTTAAACAGGTTCACCTGGTTCTGCAACACTTTGCCCTCCGTGTCGCTATTTATCTGCGCTCACGTGCAAGTTTTGCAGCATCCGTTTGGATAAACGTTTGCTAAACTCAACAATGACTCCGACGGGAGGTCGGTTACCCCTGGAAGCTGGAGGCTGCACTGGGGGAGACTGCCACCCTGACGTCTTCATTTCCATCTCAAATCAAACAGGATCTGAAATCAGTCTTTTCCGAAATCAGTCTCTGCCCCCACCTCGGCCCCGGGAAGACAGTAAATCATAGCTCCCTAGGATGAAAGATGCGTGTGTGTGTGTGTGTGTGTGTGTGTGGGGGACGCAACACTTGCCGGGCAGAGCTGCACCCCAGGGGGTCATGACCACTGGGGGAGGAACCATGATTCCTGGATCCTGTAACATATGAGACACTTTTCTGCTTTACACTCACTATCAAGTAAATACAGGACATCTCACCCATGAAGGGTGATTATGGTTCCTGAAAAGAGGAAACGGCTTATTAAGGTTTTGTTTGGGAGCAAAAGAAAGACAAGAGTCATTATTGGTAGAAATGAACAATCTGGGATTTTCCCTGTGGAAATAGATTTCCTTTTAAAACTGTTTTGGCAGTTGAGTGATGAAGATGATATTAATTTTGGTCTGAAATTGACTGTTTCCAAAGCAGTTCTAGTAAAGGGGAGACTTCAAAGGACACCTTTCCCAGGACATCTCTCCTCACATATTTTTGTAGTACTTTTGTTTGTAACTGCAATGAAAGACCTTTTTTAAAATGTAAAATCTTAACATTTTAAAGTCTGCTCCCCAGTCCCATAAAAATATCCACTCATTGTTTGGTATTTTATTTGAAAATATTAAGCCACTGAAAAAAAAAAAAAAAAAAGAGAGAGAACAAAACAAAGCATGGTCCTTAAAACCAAGCGTTTACACAATTAGTCACAGAGGCAGCATTTCTCGTTTCATCCTACTATTGTGATGTTTTCCCTGAATTTTGGTCTAAGGCAGGCATTTTCCTCTTCTTTTTCTTTCCTCTAAACAAGGTCATAGATTCCCCCCCTCCCCCCAATGAGAACCAGAAGCCCCCGTACAAGATTAAGTAAGTTCTTACAGCGTTATAAAAGTGAGTGCTTCTTTCCTATAATAAAAGGTGTTTAAAAGGTCCGCTACAGCTTTAAACAGAATTACAATTTACTTCTTTCAAGTGTCCAGGCCATAAATTCTTCTCAATTCCCTCTCTCTCTCCTTGTCGGAATTAATGAGATCAGATCTGATCAGGGCGCTGATGTGTTCAGCGCCAAATCACACAACAGCGCGCGCACCGTAATGGAATTTGCATCTAATGCATACATAAATCAAACATCTTTCTGGACATTTTCATATGCATAATGTCATTTCATCCAGTTCTCTCTGTGCAGAGGGGGAGATTTTTCTCTCTGAGAGAATGACTTTCTTTAATGCTTTCATTTTATTTTCGCTGACTGCAGTCCCGGAGAATGCGCTGGGTCGGAGAATCTTTCGGGGCGCGGTTGACAGTTCCTTTTCCAAGAGGGGTCCTTCACATTTATCATGCCTCTTCCTCGGGGGCTTTGTTATGCAAATGTGGCTGAAATTGATAATTCCAAAGTGCTTCATTTCGGCTCCTCGGTGGTTGGAGATGGTAGATAAAAAGAAACTGACAAGACACACTGATTGCCCTCAATGCATGTAACTCTCTTGCTAACAAGGCTGGATATTGTTAAAAATTCCTATTGTTATGAGGGTGGCGCTCCCATTATGCAGGCCTTGCAAATTTATGATTTGAATATTAACCCTTTAATCGCTTTACCCCCTACGACCCCTCCAAAAAAAAAAAAATCAATTGCCATCAAATGGCTTAAGGACCCCAAACATCAAGTTATTTTTCTATTATGGTGAACAGCTGGAGTACACTGAAAACACTTCATTAATCATTTGTTCCCAAGGTAAACTTTACATTTATTTTCAAATGCAAAGAAAGGGGGTCATCTTAAGCAAAGGGGGAGCCCCCCCAAGTGGTAAATAAAGATGTGGAGACTGCATCTCCTTGAGTGTGCACAAAGGGCTAGAAATTAATAACTGAGAACAACAGTTTGTAAAAGGGACCTGGCCTTTCTCCCTCCTCCTGATGCAAATGGCTATATTGGTGTTTTAACTTGCCACCCTCCTGCTTTTCTGTTCACACCAAAAAAGGCCTCAGGGAGGGGAGGTATGTTTTCTGTCATCAGAGCTAAGTTTATTTTACCTGTCTGACCAGGCACAGAAAAAAAAAAAAAAATCTCTGGCGTCCTCCTCCCTCCACGGGGACTCAGGAACCTGAATACTATTTCCAGAGAGGAATCGCAAATCGAGGCAACTCGGAGTATTAGCATACCAGTAAGGTGCTGGGAGCTACTGGTCTTGTGAGGAGGTTTTGTGGGCTGGGAGCAGTGGCAGCAACTGGGGCCAAGAAACCCTGCCGATGGCACATTCATTCTCAAAATCGAGGCTGGGCCCAATCAAATACCAAGATCAGAAGCCGGATGCGAAGGCCTCGTGTTTGCAATCTCTCTCTCTCTCTCTCTCTCTCTCTCTCTCTCTCTCTCTCTCTCTCTCTGTCTCTCTCTCTCTCTCTCTCTCTCTCTGTCTCTCTCTCTCTCTCTCTGTCTCTGTCTCTCTGTCTCTCTGTCTCTCTGTCTCTCTGTCTCTCTCTCTCTCTCTGTCTCTCTCTCTGTCTCTCTCTCTCTCTCTCTCTCTCTCTCTCTCTCTCTCTCTCTCTCTCTCTCTCTCTCTCTCTCACAGTCCCCCCCATAAAGTGATCAGCTTCATTCATAGTTTCCCTGATTGAAAAACAGAAAGTTAACAGGAATTTGCCTGTTAGCTATTATAATTAAAATTTGGGGACTGGATTTTCTTAGCAGCTTTCCCGTGGTGGCTGTGTCTCTAGAAACATCCGCCAGGTAAATTGGCCTTGCTATTAAACCTTGGAGACATTTACAATTCTGTTTTCTTTTGGAAATGTTGCTAGTTTAGGGAAAGAAAACATCCCGATTGGTGAGTTACGCTTAAAAAAAAAAAAAAAATCTCTTAAACGAAGCCCCTGAGCTTGGAAAAGAAAGCAGCGTCTCCGGGCTGAGAGGCTAGAATCACCCTGACGATGCACTGCATCAAAGTGCTTCATCCTCTCAGTTCTGCAGCCTCGCAGAGCGATACCTGCCAAACGACGGCAAATGAAAGGCACGCGGGCACTGCAGGCCCTTCTCAGCCCCTGGACTAAGGAGGGGAAGCAGAGCGGAAGGGAGGTTAGCGGCATGGTCTCCGTCTTGCATGCACATTCAATCCATGGTGCAGAAACTGGAGCCTGTGCTTGCAAAGGCACACGGAGGCACGACCCCAGGGACCATGCGGCACGCACAGACCCCAGGGATCACGAAGCACGCACAGACCCACACCACACAGAGCCTCCCTGGTCCCCTCTCCTTGGCTGCTCTGGTTGGCAAGTCAGTCCAGGCAGGAAGGCAATGAAAGCACTGTCTCTGCGCCCCCCTCTCCCCCCATGCAGTCGCTCTCTCGCCAGTGCATTTTACCCCATCACCTGAAAGCAAAGCTACATTCTAACGCCTTGTCATTTGGTATACCGGCACCCCACCTCTAAAGGGTTTTTTTTTTTTTTAAACATACTGTATACTATAGAAGTAAATTTTGGTAAAGTGGGGGAAATCAGGAGGTCATTGTCCCATTTAGAGTGTCCACAGGGCCCACCAATTTGAATGTCTCTCCTGCCTTAATTACTTGTTTCTGTCCAGTCCAGATATTTACGCTAACTGTTGTTATTATCAGCAGCGAGGCCACATTTGCGTAATTAAGATTGCAGCCCGGACTCCCTAAACTTACTGTGAGTCATTAAATCAGCGAATTATAGTCAAAGTTACAGTCAAAACAATGCTTCTTCATTAATATTTGCTATGCTAATCGGCGCCCAGGAGGGTGGCAGTGGCTGAACTTGCATGTCCAATCCCTGGCCCCAGAAGGGTCAAGTAGATTTTAAAAGCTTACACATTCCTAGGAAAAGGGAAGGCTTATCTCTGGTTTCACAAGAAGCTTTTAGGATGCAAGATTTAAAGATGCGCCCGTGTGCATTTAATGTCTATTTTATTTTCAATTACACTTTGCCATGGATCTGAATACCTAACGTTATCTATAGATTGCATGATATCGTTGGGCACTTGAAAGTGAGTTTTTCTGAGTCTATTTGATTTGAGAGTGTTCTTTTCATCTATTGGCAGAGTGGTTCTCTCCACACCAACCCCGCACCCCAGCTTCTTTTTAATAAGAAATCTTGGTGGTTGATTTCCGTCTCCATCCGTGCACTGACTAATGCCCAGCAGGTACCGAGGTGTAATGACCCAGAGAGGGGGACATGGGCACAGGCCCCTGGTATTCCACACCTCTGCCAGGATGAGAGGCCTGGATGCTGCTTTGTGTGCACAGAGGAAAGGTGTAGGAATGTCCTTGCTCACTGGCATTTAATTTACCAGTTGCTCTGAGCTGGGGCTTTGGCAGATTCTGCTGGAATCTGAAAGACAGCCTGTCATACCGAGGGCCTGCTGCCGACTGCTGAAATTGAGAAACTTGGCAGATATGCAAACAGTAACTGGGTTTGAGTTGTTTTGATTACAAGTTAAACAGAGAGTGTTTGGCAGGGCCAACGTATATGTGCTGAGGTTCTCGCTCTCTCCTCTTTCTCTTCTCTCTTTTCCTTTCCTCCTCTTGGCAAAAATGTGTGGACGTGGCTGGTAATTTCTGCAGAATCCGGAAACACCTTGGCTTTGCAGAACTGGGGTTTTTGTGAGATAAGGAGAAAGGGTCAGTTTCTCCCTCCGGACTCACTTTCTGTTCAGAATGGGGTTAATCATGTGAAATGCAGTCCGGGATTCAAAGCCATCACCACATCCAGAATTTTCCCTCTAGGTGGTCTGCAATGACGCGGCCCAGTATTTCTAAATCTCACATTATTTAACGACGTATGGAGATGAGGTTTCAGATTTGAGAACTATTTGGGAGAGTGCTTTAAGATACGCCACCTTTCAAATGTTCGAAAAGGAAGAAAGAAAAGTAAGAAATCTCCACTGAGATTAAGTAGGTGAAGAAAAGGCACCCTCCCTTTCCCTGCATGTCCCCATTGTCCTTCCAAGGCCTCTCCATCTCAGCCCTGGTTTTGCTTGGTGCTCTGTCCTGGGCCCAACTGCCCTGGCCATGTTAAATCCCAACCGTGTTAATTCTGGAGGGAGGGCAGGTCGGCATCTAATTGTTGCTGTCATTGTCTAGGGCTGGCTGGCTGGAGGCAGATTTCTGAGAGAGGCTGTTTCATGTGGCAACAAACACATTTGATTTACAGAACTGAGACTCCCCCGCCCCCTCCCCACACACACAATTGGAGGGCTGAAACTCTGAACACTGTGACAGAGTTCTTGGAAAGAGCCCAAATATATCGAATCAGAGTTTTTTTTTTTCAATCCACCAATTTGACCATAAAAAAAAAAACTTTATTGAAAAATGTAAAAAAAAAAAAAAAAAAGCAACGTACCACACTGGGCTCAGTAACGTGTCTCTAAAGAAACTGAATTCTGAAAGGGCCTCATTTGGACAAAGTTAATTACTGCACAATAA
Organism: Rhinolophus sinicus; assembly: GCF_036562045.2. Lineage (NCBI taxonomy): Eukaryota > Metazoa > Chordata > Mammalia > Chiroptera > Rhinolophidae > Rhinolophus > Rhinolophus sinicus. Next base: position 6,737,150 of record NC_133753.1, on the reverse strand, counting down.
TTGCATTTTAAATTCAGCTTCTTTCTAGATGCAGTAAATTGTAAAGCTTGTGATTAGGGAAAAAAGTAAGTTCCTGTGTGTGTAACTTGCTAATTGCCTTTGTCAGAAACTGACTTCCCATTACTTCCCTTCCTCTTGAAGAAATGAAACTTCCTGAGTTGATAGGAACACATGTCTTGTAAACCTAGAGGCGCAGGACGCTGCTGGACCACAAGAGCTCAGAAATGCATGTGCTGGTGAGGCCAGGTGGGTCCCAACATCACAGGGCAGCTCTGGTCATGTGCCATGTGCATTGGGACAGAGAAGGGAAGGACAATTATATTTAGTCAAGTATCACCTCTTTGCCACTCTCCTTCTGCGAACTCTGTAGCTTACTCCTCCCTGAAACCCTGTGCATTAGCTATCATTAATGGTTCTGTCATTTATTTGTTTCCACATTTTTAAAAAAAAACTTTTAAATTTATTTTAAGTGTGTTTTTCCAGGGCCCATCAACTCCAAGAAGTTGTTTCAATCTAGTTGCGCAGCTCACTGGCTCATGTGGGGATTGAATTGGTGACCTTGTTAAGAGCACCATGCTCTAACCAACGGAGCTAACTGTCCGCCCCTGTTTTTACATTTTTGAATCATGGTATTATATGTATAATATACAATTTACATCTCAGCCATTTCAAGTGTACAATTCAGTGTCATTAATGACCTTCACAAGTACTATCTACTTCTGAAATTTTTCATCACCCCAAACAGAAATTCTGTACTGCGTGAAGCAATACTCCACATGGCTTTCCCCCCTCTGCCTCTGATAACCTCTAGTCTACTTTCTCTCTCTATAAATTTGTCTGTTGTAGACATTTCATATATTTGGAATCATACACTGTCCTTTTGTGCCTGGCGTATTTCACCTAGCATAAACCTGTATCAGAAAATGTATCCATTTTTATGGCTGAATAATATCGCGTAGTGTAGGTAGACCACATTTTGTTGATCCAGTCATCCTGTGATAGACAGTCACTTGAGTTGTTTCCACCTTTTGCCTATTGTGAAGAACGCTGCAAGGAACAATTGTGCACAACTATCTGTTTGTGTCCCTGTTTTCAATTCCTTTGGGTGGAATTGCTGGGAGTGGAATTCCTAGGAGTGGAATTACTGGGTCATATGGTAATTGTAGGTCTCACTTTTTTGAGGCCCTGTTATACATGAGAAGAAGCTAGGGCTCAGCGAGGTTAAGTGACCTATTACATGTAAGTGGCCAGACTCAGAGCTAGAATTTCATCCAGGATTTGTCGGACATGGAAGCTCAGGTTCTTACTCTCTGTCCTACTCCCCCCTCAAAGGTAAGTTTCCTTTTGACCCGCAAGAGAACGCCCATCCACTGCAAGGTGGGGAGTTGACCTCGGAGGCAGCGGGTCCACATTGCTGGACCAGGATGGGTGCTCCCCATTCAGGCAAAACACCTGACCTCTCGGAGCCTCCACTCATCTCTGAAAGGGGATATGGATGCCCTGTAACAATATGGTGGCGTTATCATATACAGACTCCGGCAGCAGATACACAGTTTTAAACAAGTGGTACAGAGAAACCAAACTGTTTCTTGGTAGGGGGAGTAAAAGAGGCAGAGGGATACTGGCGAACTCACATGATTTGGGATTCCCAACTTTTCCGCAATCTTTTGCTGTGTCTCTGATGTTATTCTCCTTTTGAATGAGCACAGATTCCAGGGGTTCTGAAGGGCATGCGATGTTCTCTTGTTGTCTGTGATTTCTATGTGGTGGGCTGCAGAGATCCCAGTGCTCGGCTGCGAGGGAGGTTGTGTGTGGATGGACACCTGGAGACCATGCATTTTATAACTAATGTCCTAAGTGCTTAAAAGTTATTTCTGTGCTGATTTAACATGGAAAACGTCCAGGTAGATTAATTTTATGGGCTCTTTTTTTATGGGGCTAACATTTCAAATGCCTGCTTCTGGATCAGTTTTGTCAGATTTTACTGGCACCTTTGTCTTAATCATTCACTGATTTAAGGCAGAAATTTAGTCTAATTTTTAAAAATTTTACTGTAGTCTCTTGTGAAATTGATCTGCTTTTCAGTTCAGAATTTTATACAATCACTATTTTCAGCGTGAAAAAAAAAAAATCTGGATTAGCCGATTAGCCAAAATAAAATTTTTGATTCCTCACCCAAAATACTCAGAATCATGATTAAAATATATCGGACCAACCGAATCCATTTCTTTTCCAGAAAGTAAACTGAAACACAGCTCATTTTTGCACAAGGTGATATTAAAAGTTGCAAATCACTTGCAATTGTCATGCTACTTGAATGCTGAGGACTTTTCCGTTTTTTGAGACTAAAAGCCTCTGTTAAAGGTAATTTTTTTTTTTTAAATTCTAGTAACCCTCCTTGTTAATACAATGAATGCAAATCATTCTTTTTTTCAGATTTGTAATTTTTTTTCAGGGTTATTATTATTATTTTCCACTTCATTTCCTCTATGGCCCTTGCCCCAATCAACACGAATTCATGATTTCCTTGTCCAGTTTGCCTGGGGTTTTCTCAGCTTTGGTGCTAGAAGTGCCATGACTGGGAAGCCACTAGGTCCTGGGGAAACGGGGGTGGGGGGGGTGGGGGTGGCAGTTGGCTTTGCTACTTTGTCATCCTCTTCCCAGTACTTAAGCACGTGAATATATTACTCCAAGACTCATTAGGAAGTAGGTCTTACTAATATGTCAATGGATTGGTTAAGTTGTCTATGAGTGCAACGGATTGTTTCTACTGGGTAGTCACAACTTATGCCGTTATGGCTCTGATACATTAATAGCTGTGGACTTTGTATTCCTGGTTTGACAGAAGGAATGTGTTTGTGTATTAGTCTTTGAACATATTTGCAACGTGCATCATAGAGCTTCCATGCTGTACTGTGCTTGTGCAGTAGTGTACATGTGTGTGTGTGTGATGTGTAGTTTCCAAATAATGGAAATGCATTTTCCAATGCATGAGCAAGGCAGCTCGTAGAAGGAAGTGAACCCCTGTCCAGTTGCTTATACCAAGTCTCAGTACCTTGGCTGCTTACATACCTTTTCTTTCCTCTTTAAATATGCAGAAGAGGCTAGTCTGTATTATGGACTAATGGCCTGCAAAATTGCTTTTTGCAAAATAAAGGCCATTTCAGCCTTCATAAATTCATATAAACAGACATTTGAAATACATTGATATTTACATGTCTATCAACTTACTTGTTATAGGCTTTGTAAAGAATATTTGCCAAGGGTGTTCAATTTCTTCCCCTTTAAAAATGTTAAAACATTTTGATTTGTAATAGTGGGTTCTCAATCATGAAATTTAAAAAATCAAACAAACAAACACAAAACATCCATCCAAACTTTCACTACGGAGGCTCCTGCAATAAAGACATGTACTGGGAGAAAAAGACAGAGAGATACAAAGTGTAAAAGAATGATGATTTCCTTAGTGGCAATAAAACTGCATGAATTAGGGGTCCTTACATTCTGAGTGATTTATAACACTTGAAATTTATTTTAAAAATGGTTTCATGTAAGGAAATAACAAAAGCTGGTTGTTATTCATAGAATGGATAAAAGAACATGAATCTAAATATGGATCTGAACAGCTGTCTCTTAAAAGGATCTTATTATACCATTTATTTAAATTATTTCCTTAAATTTTTCTCTTAGACAGTGCACTTAATCCTGCAAAATGGCATTATATATTTGTTTATATTCGAACTTCATCAGTAGTTTCCTCTCATGTTCTCTCGGTTGGTGTAACTCTTGGGCTCAACTTATCAATAAGTTATTTAATAACTGCACTTACTTTTCACTTGCTTTATATTATTAACTCTTTGTAACAAGTATAAAGACCATCGATTTAAAAGGGACTTATTATTCTGAGGCTAAAAATACCTTGTTAAATTGCATAAACTTAGCAATTATACATTTTTCCTCAAATAAAAAAAAAATCAGAATTTATTACAAAGCCAGCCTAAATGCATGTCACCTTTGGTTTTAAAAGCATTAAAATTGGCTTTAATGCCTCTCCAACTCATTTAACATTTATGAACACATGTAGAATGAATAGTTAGAAGGCAGTAGAACACTGTGTTACAAAATATACTTTATTATTACGATTAGAAATAGAAGCAATGCACCCTATTTGGAATAATAACTGATGGAAAACCGAGTGTTATATATGTTTCATGAATTAAAAACTGAATCAAAAATTCAGTTTATTTCCAGTTACCTCCTAGATTTGAAAGCCCAAAGTCATAGGTATAGAAAGAACTCCTCTTGTGGGTTACGTGTGGTTCACAAATGACAGCTGACAGCATCCTCTGTATCTCTTTGACCCCACATGTTGACAAACCTAAAGCTTCTCTGATTTTCATCCATTGCATGGCCTCGTACACCAGGTTTGGCCATGGGTTTATCTACTCAACTATTTTAAATTTTCTTTTAAGGAGAAGATGCAACTCATTGAAGCCTCTTTTCATCTGTAAAATGGGGCTGACACTGCACTGCGTCAAACACACCTATGCCAATTTGAATTATGTAAATTTGGATAGTTTCATATAAAGTACGAATATGGTTTATTATGCCTACATTTGAGATCGTGTGAATCAGGAAAAGAAAATATTTTGAAATGTAAGGAAGCAGAGGATTTCGAATTTGTCCTGTCAAGAGACCTGGACCCTGGGTGAATACCACAGCTACGTCACCCCACCTCCTTAATCTGGAGGAGCCACACGCTTGGCATGTTTGGTCAGAATTACCCAGACATTGTGAGTTTTGAATTAGGTAAGCTCATCAGGAAAGGGAACCTTCCGAAACCCCTTGAGGAAAGTGAGGACTTCCCGATGTGGCAAGAATGCCTGTTGAATTGTTTGCATGATGCAGGCAGCTTTCCCATGGGCCAGCCCAGTGGCACTCTGGGGCACGTGTGCACAGGCCTCCCTGTGAAGGCGTGGTTCCTGTCCTCTTCAGGCAGCTGCAGAAATTCTGTTTAGTTTCAAAGGACAAGAATGATGCTGTTTATTTAGGCTATGGGTCTAGAAGCTGACTGTAAAGAGCTTTACTTTCGGGAGAGAACCAGAATGACTGACTACTCTTCATTTCGTTAGTCTCCCTATAGCTACCTGACCTCAGTGACTAGTTAGCCATACGGAAAAATTTAGAAATGAGTGTTTTGTAAAGCCTAGCTTCTGACTGCTTTTTAAAATGAATACATGACTTGTCATGCCTTTCGCAGAAATCACGCAAGTAAAATAAAATTTCTTCCAACTGGAAAGAATAATAATGTCAGTTACTTTAAAGATAATTGGTATTATATGATTAGACCCAATCGGTTAAAACTTAGGGGAAAATATTAATGACCTAAGGTATATTTCCAGAATGAAATTTCACAGCATGCTGTTCATCATGCCATGCTGAAAACAATACTGGGATTTCTGGTTTGAAGTTTGGGACGGAGCTATATGTGCTGATTCTATCTAGATTTCTAGGCAGGAACATACAGAAGCTGAAAAGTTCAGAGTTAATTGTGTCAGAAGCCTGAGGCTGGGTTGGAGGAGGTGTGGGCTTTCAGAACAAAAACAGGTGAAACAAAATTGTAGACGCATATTTATGGGGATTTGTTTTCATGTATGTGATATATGTTTTGAGAGAGGGAGAGGGAAGGAAGAAGAGAGAGAGAGAGAGATACACACACACACTCCAGACCTTGAGAATCAAATTGTTTTCAAATTTGTGCGCTGCACACATTTTTTATTGTAAACAATGTTTCCAGGCTGAGGCTGATGTTGATGTGAGTTTCTCCTTGTTATTATATCTCTTGTCTTCGTCTATGATGTGTTCGATTCTTCTGCAATGCGAATGCTTGGTATACCATAGGAAAAATACTTGGAAAGTATTTATAAAGTAAATAAGCTTTAATTAAATATCATTGTCGAGCATTAATCACTACCGCGCTGCTCCCTATGGAAATACGGGTGGATATTCAATTTGTTTTGATTATGTGTGGATGTTAGCAGAAGCCCTGTGTGTCTATTGTCGCGCCCCTCAAAACAGAGCCCTCGTGTGTCTCAGTCCAGGAACCCATAAAAAGAACACCTTTTCTGCTTTGACTCAGAATAAGAATCAGTTTTTTATTGTGCAAAATGTAGTGATAAATATTTTTTTGCAAACAGAAAGAATATCTATCCACAAGCACAATGTCAGTTATGGAAGGAGTTCTGTGTCTCTCCGTCTACTCTTCCAGATATACAGGTGCTAATATTTTTATTCGAAGCAGGGAGATTGGGAAATTTTCATCAGAATATGAAAGAGGCACAAATACGCTGCCAGTTGTCACTGACAGCCAGAATCTTTTTCAGGAACTCCTACTACCTGAACTTCCTGGGTAATTTTTAGTTGAAAATGGCAATCAATTCTAGACAAGTTCAGACTTCTCCAATGAATGGCGTGTCGTGTCCTCCTTGATAAAGTCACTGTTTCGACCTGAGAATGTTTTCTAATAAACATTTTATGCGGAAAACCCCCTTAAAGCTGCTGCTAATGGGAGCAAGGGTGGAGTGGAGTGTGGAAGTGGCAAAAGGCAAAGGCAGTTAGTTAGCATTTTGAAAGCTACTACTATGTGCCTGGCACTTCATGCGTACGCTCCCATCTGATGCTCAGAACAACCTGGAGGTAATTCGCATACTTTCCGCTTTCCAGATCATGAACAGAAGATGGGACGGTAAAAGGACATGTTCAAGGTCACATAGCTGGTCATTGGGGTTGCTGGAGTAGGACCCAGACTGTCTTGGCTCCACCCCAATGCTCTTCCCACTGAAGCATCTCTATTCAGTATCTAGCTAAGTGAAGGCAATAGTGAAAAGCAATTTAAAATTGATTAACTAACAAAACCTATCAGCCACGCAGGGGATACGATGCATAGGGAGGGTATTGTCATCCCTTAAGTGCCCTGGTGTCTCTTGACAACACTTTCCTAACTCCGTCCTATCACAGTCCACTGAACCCCCAAAGGTAATGAAAGCACCTGCCACGTGATAGCCCTACACTAGGTTCCAAAAAGGGGCTGGGGAAAAAGATGAACAAGGGTGGTCCCTTTCCTCAAGAAGTCAACAGTCTCTCATTCGCGGAGGCAGGCACGTTCGTTCATTCATTCATTCATTCATTCATTCATTCATTCATTGACTAGTCAAGCATTTACTGAAAACTCGACACTTTTGCTAGGTGGTAAGAGCACAGTGGTGAATGGCCATGGTCATGTGTAAAGACAAGAGAGGAAAACAGGTCAGTAGACTGACTGACTACAGGTGTCCCCCCGTCCTTGAGAGTGGGAGAGCATGAGCATGGATGGGAGTCCCCGGAGGGGGCCACCTGACAGGCCTGCAGCATAAGGAGGTCTTCCTGGAAGAGGTGCTTAGGAACAGCTCAGGAAGCCTTCCTGGAAGAGGTGCTTAGGAATTGCTCAGGTAAGATAAGGAAACTGTAGGGGCAGGTAGGAAAGAAATTGCTTGGAGTAGTTTGGAAAGGCTGAGACAGGTATTTGGTGGTGGAGGTGGTAGGAGAGGGAGGTACATAGCACTCCATCACTTGCCCTGCTGGGGTCTTTCCGAATTTACCTTGTGGTCTCTGGAGCCCCAGGGCAGCGATTTGGTGGCGAGCATCATGGTCATTGGGGCATCTCAGACCTATCCTTCCATAGGGGGTTGGAATAGAATGAAATAGGTCGCGTTGTTATCGGCTAAATTATGCCACCCACACTTCATATGTTGAAATCCTAACCCCCCATATCACACAATGTGACTCTATTTGGAGATAGAATTTTTAAAGTGGTCATTAAGTTAACTTGATCATCTGAGTGGGCCCTGATCCAGTATGACGGGTGTCCTTATAAGAAGAGGGGATTAAGCCACAAACACATAGACTGAAGGGCGACACAGAGAGAAGGTGGTTGTCTGTAAGGCAAGGAGACAGACCTCAGAAGAAACCAACCCTGCCGATACCTTGATCTCGGACCTCCAGCCTCCAGGACTGTGAGACAATAAATTTCTGTCGTTTAAGCCCGTCAGTCTCTGGTGCTTTGTGATGGCAGCCCCAGCAGACTAACACAGGGTCAGTGACCCAGTGGGACAACCAGGGCCACTGTCCCAGAGCCTGGGTGGAACATGCTTTGTTCCCCTGCGTTTGTGCCCAAACCGCCTGGGTTGGCCATGGAGTCCCACCTCATATTGCTCCCTTGGGAATTTGTTTTTCTTCAGTTATTTCTTACTTTGCCAATAAAAGCAAACTCAGGGCAAGATCTGCGGATATATGTCTTTTTTTAATTTGCAGTGGGCCCAACCCATCATTAACTAATTGCCAAACAGAGTTGATCACCAGAGCTTACCGGTCCTTTTCCTAAGTGCTGGTTGATTTTAGTAACACACTTTTAGGCTGAACTCAGAAGAATCACACACTTGGTTTTTCTATTCTTTTAAAGGAGACCTTGATCCTTTGTCTAGGTTTCTGAAGCATTTAGAAAACCCTCTGTGGCAACCCCGTCTTGTATTCTGATACATGGCCATTTTTAAATTTTTCTCTGATGGAAGACGGACTTTTTAAAAATTAAATATTGGGGTGATATTGGTTAAAAAAATGCTATAGGTTTCAAGTGTATAATTCCACATAGTACATCATCTGTAAATTACATTGTGTGTTCACCACCTAAAGTCAGATCTTCTTCTGTCACCATATATTTTACCCCCTTTATCCTTTTCTACCTCCTCCCACGACCCCTTCTCTCTGGTAACCACTGAACTGTTGTCTGTGTCTATGAGTTTTTGTCTGTTTGTTTGTCTTGTTTGTTTGTTGCTTTCAGTTTTATATCCCATGTATGAGTGAAGTCATATGGTTCTCGACTTTTCCCATCTGACTTATTTTGCTTATCATGATAATCTCAAGATCCATCCATGTTGTAGCAAGTGGCAATATTTTATCTCTTCTTATGAGTGAGTAATATTCCATTGTATACATGTACCACATCCAATCATCTATCGAAAGACGCAGGGGCTGTTATTTAACCTGAGCTCTTGGTAGAGCAATAAAGCCTTTGAAGGTATTTGTTTAGTTAAATCGACTTGAATCCAACCAAAGGGAAGCCATGTTTTCATGCTGAATCCCAGCTGGCGCGTCTTCAGTTGCTAGTCATTCATTGACACATGTTGGCTAAGCATGGGCTGGGCTCTGTGCTGGGAAAAGGGGCAACAAGGTGGAATGTAACTGCTCTTGCCTTCTGGAGCTTCCAATCTAGAAACAGATGAAAATGATCACACTGTTTTGTTTTGTTTCTTTTGTGGGTAATGGTGGTGGTGCTCTTTTTCTTTTCTTTTATACTCGTCTCTTATGGAGAAGGTATTCTAGGCATGTCCTTGTTCTAGATATGCCACAGAAAGGAGACTTAGAAAATAAAAGTAGTCGCTGCAAAATAGTTCCTTAAGCCCCTTTCTGTGCCCTGAGTAGTTCTAAGCACTTGTCATATGTCTTAGTCAGTGTGGGCTGCGTAACAAAACAGACTGGGTGGCTTACACAATAGGCTGTTACTTTCCACAGTCCTGGAGACCTGGAGCCTATAAGTTCATGGTCAAGGTGCCAGCAAATTCCTGTCTTGTAGATGGCATCTTCTCATTGTGTCTTCACATGGTCTTCCCTTTGTGTGTGTGTGTGTGTGTGTGTGTATGTGGAGAGAGAGAGAGAGAGAGAGAGAGAGAGAGAGAGAGAGAAAGAGAGGAGAGCTCTGGTGTCTCTTCCTCTTTTTATAAGGACACCAGCCCTATTGAATTAAGGGCCCCCCCTTATGCCCTCGCATAACTTTTATCACCTCCTTTTAGTCCCCATCTCCATCTCCAAATACAATCCCATGGGGGGATAGGGCTTCAGTAGAGAAATTGGGGGGAGTGTGGTGGTGGTGCACAATTGAATCCATAATAATGTGTTCCCTTATTTCTTCCTCATGACAACTCTCTTCCTCACTAAGTGTAGGAAGCACAAGCTCAGGGTTCCGAGCGGCTGGGAGGCAGAGCTGAGCTCCCACCCTCACTCTGTCTGAGTTCAAGACCCACACTTGTAACCCCTCCTCCCTGCCGAATGCTGCAGGCCCCCAAGTCAGTGGGCTGTGGCCAAAGTTTGCAGCATCTTCTATTACTATGTACTTTGTTTAATCAAATGTAATGAGGTTTGTGGAAGCAGTAAACTGAAGTTATTTTCAAGCAGGAACTGTATTTAGCGTTGTTAATTGAATCAGTCTAGTTAGAATAGAACAGTGGCTGTTTGCCCCGTAATAAGGAAATTGTGTTTCTCATAAAACAGCGAATTCATGTCCTGTTACACTGCAGAACACGTAACAGGCTGACTGTCCCAAGTCTCCTTACTGTCCATCTCGGCTCTGCCCAGACTGCAGTGTGGCATCAGGCAAATCATGACTTTCTTGGTACCTTCAGGCCCAACTGGTGTGAGGGGGCAGCAAGGGACCCTTGGCCTTGAGTGAGGCTAGATGTACATGATCACATTGAATCCTCTCTGTGCTATTAAGCATGGGCTACAACTGGGGACAAGTGTCAGTAACAAGATTGAATGACACTGTGGATGCAGCAGCACGTGGAAAACTCTACGTACAGTATGTGTTGTCTGTCCATTATCCGTGCTCTCTTCTGCTAACTGTACCCCAATAGAACTTCAGGGGACTGTGTTAGAACACAAGTGGTGACAGAGGCCTGGCTACTCCTCCCATTCACAGACAGAATCTATCTGCCCTGCCCTTGAATCTGACAGCCTCGGGGACTTGCTCCACCCCTAGTGTCCAGCGGAAGTGCTGTTCTAGGACCTGTGAGGCTAGGTCATAAGGAGTCTTTCTGCTTTTTCCCTGGCCACTTGGAAGCCAGATGCTGTGCCACGAGGAAGCCAAAGACAGCCGAGGAGAGGCTCGTGTGTAGAGGAACAGCCCCAGCTCAGCTATCTACTTGCTAATCACATGGGATGTGAGTCTTCCAGTTCCAGCTGGGCCACCCCAGCTGAAGACTCATGGAGCAGAGACACCTACTCCTCCTCCAGCCAGACCCAAACTCTGAGCACAATGAGTGATTGTTGATTTTTGAAGCCACGAAGTCACGCTGGTTTGTTTTGTAGCAATTGATGACCAAAACAGGGACTCACTCCTCCCTCCCTACCTCTTTGTACAATTGTGTAGAACTGACTCTATCCTGGATTTCATGGCTAGTCACGTGACCCAAGCCTGGCCAATCAGAGCTGCAGATTTTCCTAGCCATAGTGAATCATTCGGTGAGAGTTACATGACTAATCAAAGCCAATGAGACTCAGTTTGGAGATTTTTGTCAGAATTGGGAGAAGGTTAGTCTGGACCTTCTAGGGATTACTACAAGAAGAAAACCTACCTGTGAGTAAAACCAAAATGTGGAGAGTGAAACGAAAAGTCAGAGAGAGACAGACTGATATATGAGGTCATTTCTGAGCTCCTGGATTCAGCTATGCCTGAAGCCATAATGACCCTGGACGTTTTGCTTACAGTGGCTCGTACTTTCTTTCCTTCTTATATCTTTAGTTTTACTCACTGGTCACCTGAGCTGAAATACAGAAAGTTAATTTCCTTGTCAGGAAGGTAATTTTTGTTTCTCGAGACAATGCTTTTTTCTCAAATATTCTCTCCAAATCTCATCGATTCCACCTAAATGTAGATGTGCCTGTCTCTAACTGCTTATATGTATCATTTCTCCCTTCTCTCAACCCAACAGCATTAAAAGGCCGTTCTTGATGACATAAGTTATGCTTTATTACAAATAAGCACATGCTGACACCTGGCTCTTACCTCTGTTGCTAAGACTCCTGGCTGGTCCTCCTCAGTCATCTTCACCACCCCACCTTCTGCTGCTCATCGTTAAGTGTTGTGTTCTCCAGCGCCTTACCTGAGCTTCTCTGATCTTTTTACCGCCCCACTCTCTCTGCACGATCTTATTCATTACTGTACTTCATTTACCACCTGTGCTGACGATTCTTTCACTGAGAATTCCACTGAAGATCTAGTTCACACATTCTGGATGTGGTTATCCAGCTGCCCAGTAGTGATGGGTAATTTTACATGTCAACTAGCTGAAGGCACACGGTGCCCAAGTGTTTGGTCAAACATTATTTCTGAATATGTCTTTGAGGGTGTTTCCGGATGTGATTAGCATTTGAATCAGTAGATTGAGTAAAGCAGATTGCCCTCCCCAATGTGGGTGGGCCTCATCCAATCAGTTGAAGACCTGAGTAGAAGAGAAAGACTGAGTAAAAGGGAATGCCTCCTGCCTGGTTGCTTGCGCTGGGACATTGGTCTTTTCCTGCTTTTGGCCTTAAACTGAAACATTGGCTCTTCTTGGGTCTTGAGCCTGATGAATTTTAGATTGGAACTTACATTATTGGCTCTCCTGAGTTTCCATCTTGCTGACTCACCCTGCAGATTTGGGGACTTGCCAACTTCTAAAATTGCATGAGCCATTATAATAAATCAATGTCTATCTATCTATCTATCTATCTATCTATCTATCTATCTATCTATCTACACACACACACACACACACACACACACCCTACTGATTGGTTCTCAGAAGAACCCTGATTACTATGGCGGTCGGCACCGCCCCTGGTTGTCTCACGCGGGGCTTCCACGCCCCCATGTCTGGAAATGAAATCAGCCTCCCTCCACCCAGTTCTCCTCCCCAAGTGATTATCTTCTGATGAGTTTTCCATCCAGGCACACGGCACCATCAGTTTTGTTTAGTTACCAGTCTTCTCAGTATTCTGGGTTGGAGTTGCTGGGTATTATGTGTCTCTCCCCCACTAGAAGGCAGGATTCCCCAGGGGAGGCTTTTCCTCTCTTGTATCCTGCTGAACCCCACCCCCCCGGTCCCCCCTGAAACCAGTGCTTGACACCCTGTAAGACACTCAGCGATTGTTTGCTGGATGGAGATGACTTAGCGCGTGCCTGCTGTGCTGTAGTACTCGGTCTGGATGCTTTTGCTCACCTCGCAGCAACTCCAGGCGGTGGGCAGTCTCGCTGACATTTAATGGAAGAGGAAATATTTGCAGAGTCTCACTAACCTGGCTGCACTTACATACATCTGTGAAGAGTTAGATCCATACAGAGTCACATGGTGCACCCCGGAGAATAAGGTTCAAAGGTGGGGTTGGTGGACAATGACCCTGGGATTCTCATGCCCAGAAAAGCTTGGAGCCACTGTTCTTGAGTCTCCCGCTCCCCTCCATTGTGCATCCTTGCAAAGTTCCCTAAATGTTTGCAGGGCTCGCGTTTGGCCTCTCTCACTGGAGGACTGGCCCCTGAGGGCTGGCACCGTGCCCTGTGTTTCTTCCGTGTGCCCCTCTCTCCATTCCCTAGCACAGTACGTGATCCTTCAGTGGGTGTTTGTGGTCTTCAGCACCTCATCTGCTCCCTCTACACTATCTTCAATGCACACAAGTTGTAAGCTGATCCCTCAAAGGAAGTTGAAAAGATGGCTGAGGTGTCAGGAGACACTAACAGAACCATTGTTCTCCTCCTTCTCCTCCTGCAACTGCCCCGACAGGGACACCCCCAACCATCCAGGCACCCGAGGTGGAAACCCCAGAGTGTGTCTTCAGGTCTCCCTGAGCCCAGATCTAAGCCCTGTGAACGTCTCTCTGAAGCACCCCATACTGTTCCTTCCGTATCCTCCTCCCCCCGCCACTGCCCTGGTCTGGATCGTGCCCCTCGGCTGGGCTGTGGGAGCAGCTTCCGCTCTGCTTTCCTGCTGTCCACCGCCTCCCCTCCCAGACCCACTTCCCTGGACTTCTTGAGAGGAGCACCTGGTCATTCTGCTCACCTCCTTGAAGAACCATTCATCCTTCCACCTTCAACATCGCGATGGTGGGTGAAGTCTGTCTCCGGCTTCGAATCTCTCCCGTCTCTTCTTTCATCATCACATCTGTTTGACTGACCCTCTGCACTTCTGTTTCACTGCTAAGCGCCTTGTGATTACATCGTCCTGCCTGACCAAGTGATCTCTCTTCTTTAAGGTCTTCATCCTTAATTCCATCAGGAAAGTACCTTTGCTGTGTATACAGTATGCTCACAGGTCCCCGGGATTGGGGTGTGGACACCCGTGGGCCGTTCTTCTGCCTCCCACAGTGACCTAGCATGGTCTGTTCCTTCTGGATTCCCATCCCTCCCTCATCGGCAGCAAGGCTCTTGTTCCTCTCATGACTTTCCAGAAATGGAGCACCCTCTTTGCAGTTGTACCTGCTGACCCCGTATCCATACCCTTGACCCTTGCATTGTGTACAGGCAGCAGTTACTTGGAGCAATGTCATCTGGCTCCCATTGGCTGTCACTAGAACTCATCCCATTTCTCGGTAATGGTGGATTTTCAAGGCAGCCTTCTTGGTGAGGACAGAGTGCCTGAGTGCTGCACCCAGCACAAGACCTGGCGCGTTGTAGGTGCTCAATAAATGTATATGGAATGTAGACTTCCTTGCTGTCTAACATGACCACTTGGCTACAGTGTCTGCCTCAAAGAACAGGACTGTAGTGAGCTGGCATTTGTACTCATGTGAGGCCACCCAGGTCACATGTGTTATTTGCATGTGTGGGAGGACAGTCAAGGCAAAGTCTGAGAAGCTAGACACCCTGGGTTACGTGCTGGCTCCCCCGCTTAGGAGATGGAGGACTTTGGGCAAGGCCTTATTCTCTCGAGACCTCAGTTTCTCATAGCAGAAAAGGTTTAATGACCATGTCTACTGCAGGATGCTGTCAGGACTAAGCTAATCATGCAATGTCTGGGCAAAGGCCAAACCAGCAGTAGTGATATTTGCCACCGCCATACTTCAGAGCTGTGCCGTCAGTGGCTATCGGCTGTTCTCAGAATAATAATTCCTTGTTTCTCATGCCATTCCTCTTCTGCTAGGGTTTTAAATTCCTTCCGTAAATGTTCCTAAATGTCCCGAAAGGGGACATCCCTTTGAAATGTTGCCCAAGGGCCACTCTTGTCCCCTAGCATTGAGCCATGGAGGGAGGAAGAGAGGGCTGTTGGCGAGAGCTCCCGGAAGGGAGGTGGCGTGGAGGGACTCACAGCTAGGTGGCCTCCCGCTGGGGTGGGCAGCCTTCCCTACAGCCCGGACCCTAAGTCAAAGGCCAGGAGAACCCAACCTCCATTCATCAGCTTCCGACATGTGCAAATCCCGAACACTTGGGCTGGAAACCGGAGGTGGAGACCAGACTTCTGGCAACCCAAGATGCTGGAATTCATTGGTATTTAAAAACACTTCTCTGCCCTTTTTTATTATACAGTCTAACATTTAGAGACTCCAAAATCACTACTTATTCGTACAATATCACTCGGAGAGCTTGGAAGTGGTGTGGGAAAGAAAAACACTGCATTAAAGAAGCACCCATCGAAAGCAATGCATATGGCAGATAGAGGATTCTTCATAAACCACTCAAGCCTGTTGGCCTGGCCTATTGGCTGGAGAATTGTAGGTTGCTGGCGAGAAATGCCGCCCTGCTGGCCTGAACCATTCACTTGGTGCTCACGAGGTTTATTTGAACACTTGATTATGTGTATTGTGTTGGATCTTCCTCTAATCGATTGCTTTGTGCAGGTGTTGTCTCCCCACCTCATTACAACGAGACAGGTTCTGTCCTAGTTCTGGAACTCCTCACACTGCCTGGCCGTGGTCTTGGAACATAGTAGGTGCTTTGAAAGTACTATATGAGTTAATCTGGAAACCTGGGGGAGGGTTTGTTTAATGTTCTTTAACTTCTTAGTTGAGTCTAAAGGAAACTTCTATGGATTCCATGGAGTAATGAAGCATACATTTTTCAAATGAAGTTTACCTTATTATGTTAGCATCACTACATTATTTAACGTTTTGTAAAATAGATAGAAAAGGAAAGACCACTCATGATACCCCGACTGTGAAAACGCTGCCGTTGGTTGTTTGGTGTGTTTTCTTCTGTTCCTTTTGTCCATGTGCCTGGTGCTATGAGCTGTCATGGTTTATGTGCCTTGGTGTTTGCGTGTTATGCTTAATGTTATGGTTTGGTATTGTGGTTTAGATCTGGGAAGTGACGTCTGGCTGAGAAAGTGTGACTTAAGAGGAACATGAGGAGTTGGAGTGCCAGCTTTTGTTGCTGGAACCACGTTACCCTGAGCAGGTTATTTCCTTCTCTGAGCCTTGGTTCAGGTGTCTGTAAAGCAGAAGCATCGAGCCATCCTTGCTTTCCTTGAGGCTCTGTGCAGCTGCATGGCCCAGTGGGAGAGACACGAATGGTGACAGGCTCCGTAAAGACCACTGTGCTGCTTTAGGAGATCTTTAAAGAGATGAGTGAGGGGGGAAGGAGCAAACTAAATGTGAACTTCAGGGAGTAGGAAGAGAAAGATTAGAAATAAGAGGTGTGTCTATGAGTGAAAATGGCCCCCAAACTTTTCCTTTTTTCTCTATTCATTTTTTTTCTTCATCGCTCCTTTTATTAAAAGCTTCTTGTACAAAATCTGTTTCCTCTTAACATTTTATGTTGAGAGAAACAAATGTAGAGATCTGTTTGGCTAGAACAAAAACATGTAAAGCTTTCATTTTTAAAGCTATGTCTGTGGTTTTAAAAACCGTGTTTCCATCACTAAATCACAGGAGGACCACTGGTGCTTACATAGTCAGATTGGAGGAAAGGTAATTTTTAAAGGTATTTTGACATGGGATCTGCTGAGAAAGGGCTGTGGTGTCAGGTCCTTTAGGCATTAATCAATCAATTTTAGGATAAATGGTGGAGTATGGTGGTGGGCTGCCAGAGAAGATTCTTCAAATTGGATTTCAAATGCAGTGGTCAATTCTGAGTCTTAGTATTTTTACCATTAAAAAATACAACACACACACACACACACACACACACACACACATGATTTTGCACGCAGAATGTGTTTGCATTAGAACTGGATGTAAGAGGTATGGACTGAACCAAATATATGACCCAAAGTAAAAGCCAACAGTATGAAGCTGAGAAAATCCCGCCAGGAGTCACCTTCTGACTGTTTTAAGGTCTTTAAATGCATTCCTTCATTTCATCTTTATAACCCTGAGGTAGTCTATTCATTTTTTTTTTTTTTTTTTATCATACACATAAGGAAACAGGGAATTTTCCAAGGTCCCTCAGCCACAGAGTGTGGAACCAGTCTGTGTGCCCCAGAACTCACCCTGTTACCTCGGGGCTGGCCACCCCCAATGTGTCTGGAATTATAGACACTTGCATCTCACTTTGGCCTCCTTAATCATTGTGATGCTCCCATTTTACATAGGCGGAGCTTGTTCAGAGAGCTTAGATAGTTCTCCTGAGACCCCATGGCTGGTGGACAGCAGAGCCAGACCCCAAACTCCCACTGCTGGACTTCCAAACCCGCTCCTCTCACACATACCCCACACTAACAGCCCACTAAATGTCTTCCTCATTCATACTGTGCAAAAACAAATCTGCCTCCTTCAATGAAAATGTTGATGACGGTGGTTGCTCTCTAACTCTGAAATGTTATAAAGTTATTTGGGTCAGTTATTCCACCTTACATTTAAAGTGTTTAGAACAGTACCTGACACAATAAATATTACCTGCTATCATTAGTATTATCGTCATCATCGTGTCTTTATTCAGAGGACATTTTGTGTCTGCCATAAAGCAAAGGGACCAAACGACCACAGAGAGGGAGTTGTAGAATTCTTTTCCTTTAGGAAGTGTCATTAAAAGATGCCATTCACAGTATTGGCAGCTTCATTAGAAGTCTGTTGATGATGGTAATAAGGCTGGCACATTTGGGATTCAGATTGACACTTCTCAAGACAGAGGCAGAACTCGGGCTGGTGCGGCGATGCCAGGATATGGCTCATGATCTGGGAAGGGCTGGGTGCCCGAGAGAGCTCGGTCTGGATGGAAGCGCCCAAGCCTGGGACGGGTGCGTGGGGCCCCAGTGCCCGCTTGGTTAAGTCTCTGCCTGGTGATTCTGTGCTCAGCACTTCACTGCTCTGTGACTCAGTTCCCCAAGCTGTAGCTGAGAGAGCCTGCTCAGCTGGGAATTAGCCCCCAGAAAACTGAATGCTGGGGGCTTGATCCCTGTGTAGGCACTGAAGCTATAACACAAAAAAAGCCGGAAATGGGGGCTTTTCAAAGGAGATGTCAGTATCAAATTTCCGTTCTAGAGAGTGCCATTGGAATTGGTGTGAAGAATGAGGGGCAGTGGGACCCTGGGGACCAGGAGGGAAGCTTCCCCATAACTCAGCCAGTAGATGATGGGAGGGGCTAGACTGTGGTTGGGATGGAGGGGGTTGGAGACAGCCATCGTCTTCACCCGAAACGTGAGGGCCCCTTGCTCATCAGTGACATCCTGTATCACATGCAAACTTGGAGAAGCAGCAAAGCTTAACAGGAAAGAAGCTGCCAAGGGCCATGGGAACCTGGGTGTGTGGAGATTGATGGGTGAGAATTGGGATATGGGGACCTGTCCATCTGTCACTGGTGAGTGGCTCAGAGCAGTGGAGGTGTGTGACCCTGACCATCTGTGAGTTGCTCCGAAATCCTGAACATGGTCTGGGTTTGCGTCTTCTTCCCTGCTTCCTCCCTTTCCACTTTCCTCCCCATCTCATTGTTTTTCTGTCTTCTTCCATTTTATCTTTCAAGTGGTATTTGTTCACATCTGCTTTGTGCTAGACACTAGACCTTGTGCAGGAGTAGCAAATGGACACACAGCTAGTTTGGGGCTCTGTGGCTCTCTGGTTGGGAACCACTGGCCAATGTTTAGCATACCTAATCCAGCGCAATGTCTGCAAGGATAAAGTAGAAAAGGCCTTACCAGCCAGGAAGTATAATTCAATCATAATAACATTTGATTTTTAAATGGGGAACAATCACTAATAGTGGTTTTAGAGATTGATCCCAGTTCATCCTCCTGCCACTCTGACACCTGTCAGTCAGGCCAAGCCTGCCTCCTGGCCTTTTATCTGATTCAAATGTGACTGTGTTTAGGGAATAGGCTTGTACTCAAAATGTAAATAGGTGTTTTACTCTCCCTCTAAAAGCTATTACTGTGTCGATGGATGTCTTGCTATCGTTAAGGGTCTGTCAGCATTTACATTAAGAAGCCTTATTTTCTAAGGCTTAAAATGCCATTAAAATCTGTTCGACTTGGTTGTTCAAATGGTCAAATTATCCAAATTTCTTTTAAATAATCTATTTGGCTCTTTATTCATCAGTGAAAATATGCATGTCATTGTAGACTCTTGGTTTCCAGAGCCTTGTAGTATTTCTAAGACTAACAAGCTGACATGTTTTTTCCCTCCTGCACTAAGCGTCTTTGGTCATTTTGCGTTTCCTCTGTTAAAGTCCCTTATGTTTATAAGAAGACTGCTGTTAATTTAGGCTGGAATTAAAGTTGTATTCGGGTATTTTCAGCATAGTCAGTGTTTTTAGATTTTTGAAGACAGAGAAAAAGAACGAAGATGTGTGACTCACTGTGTACCAGGACCTGTGCGTGTATTCAGACCTTATCCCAATTAAACCGCACAGCAGCCCTTGATGCAGGAACTCTCGTTGCTTTTTTCCCACTGAGGAAACAGAGGTTCTGAATCTAAATAGTGGAGTTCTGGTTCAAGATCAGCCTCCAAGCCCATGACCTTTGCACTTTCCCACGTTCCATCATCAAAAATCTTTGAGATATTCCTGCTTGTCTCAAAGGTCAACCCAGACCCAAAATCAAGGTCAAAAATATTAAGCGACTTCACTAACTCCAGGGGTTTTGATGAAATTTGATTTTCCAAAAGTTGGTCTTACTCTTAGCAAACCAACCTCCCTCTCTGTCTCCCGCCAACAAATATTCATTGAGCACGTGCTATAATAAGTCCTATTATCATCACACTTAAATCATCATATTAATTTCTGCAGTAAGTTGTAATTAATAACTTCTGCTTCGGAGCTGTCACACACATCATTCTTTCTGCTGTGAAGCCCTGTCTAACCCCTGTGAGTTCTTTAAAGCTAAGATAGTATCGTCCTGATTTGCCTCAGTTGATTCCAGTTCATACAGCTCATCCTATAGTCCAAGCTTAATTATCAGGAGTCCATCTTTCATGCCTCAAAATGTCCTAGTTTAGATAATAGTACATATGGTCACTCTATGCAGAAGCCAAATCCATCCTTGGCTACTCAGCAGGACTGTCACTGAGAATCTACCCCATGGACTTATGGAGAGATTTCCCCAGTCTTCTGTGACTTTCCTGACCAATTCCTCATAATTGCTCAAGTACGTATTCTCTAAATGTTGCGCTTACATTTCTTTAGATCGATAGTGTTTTGTTCTGCCTCCTTTGTGACCTCCGCCATAGGCCTGGAGGGTGTCAACAGATGTCTGTTGAATGAATGGGCAGCTGAATTAATTGAAAAGAAAATTCTCCTCCTCCCCCTTCCCCACTTTGGCCTGTGCTAATGCTTCTCCTCTCTGCAGGCCCAGTGGCAAAGCCGTTTCTGCAGGAGACGTTCTGTCATTGCCCCAGCTTATCCGATCCCACTCTGTCTTTACCTGTTTAGGTACTGGTCCCAAAGTGTGATTTAAAAAAAGAAAAAAATTACAAGTGAGCTCTCCCAGTACCTGGCACATAACAGTGCTTATGTATGAAATGCATAAGTGAATGAATGTCTTCTCGAAGCGTACTTCTTCTCTGTGGCTTTTCTAATAAGCTGGGCACCTCAGGGAGCTTTCAGACTGAGGCAGCCTTCAATTTCCTGTAACAATTGTTTTAAATGAGAATAATTTTATTAAAACACTGAATGTAAATCCTGGCAGGTAGTAAACTGTACTGATTGTTTCATTCACAGCTCAAGATGTGCATGCGAATATTTACTCCTCACCTAAAACTCACGTACACGTTGGGTGGGTCACCTCATCTCTTAGGCCAGGGCCAGCTGCTTTGGTGCTGCAGGCACGGGAGGCTCTGTGAAGGGGCAGGTGGCGGTGGTTGCGAATGGGGACTTTGGATTCAGAAACATGTATTAGTTACCGATTGCCGTGTAACAAATTATCCCCAAGCTTTGCAGCTTCAAACCACACACATTTATTATCTGACGGTGCTTATGGGTAAGGAATCTACTGTGGTTTAACCTCTGACTCAGGGTCTCTGACGAGGCTGAAATCTAAGTGTTGACTGAGGATGCCATCACTTTAAGATTGGATTGGGGAGGACACTGTTCCCAGCTCACTCACACGGCTGTTGGAAGATTCAGTTCCTCACAGGCTGGTGCACTGAGAGCATCAGCATCTCACTGGCTACTGACCAGAGACGTAGGTCCCCTGCCACGTATGCCACGTATGTCTCTCTTAGGGCTACTCACAATATGGCAGGTTTCTTCCTTCAGTATAAGGGGAAGGAGAGAGAGAGAGAGAGAGAGAGAGAGAGAGAGAGAGAGAGAGAGACCAACAAGATGGAAGCCAGAGTCCGTTTGTAACCCAACCCTAGATGTGCTATTCCACTGCTTCTGCTGTGTTTTCATTTATGGGAAGTGAGTCAGTAAGTCCAGCCCACACTCAAGGATTGGGCATTACACAGTGTGGATTCTAGTAGGTGGGGATCATTGGAACCATCTTAGAGGCTGTCGCCTGCATCGAAATGCTAGTTCTTTCTTTCAATCTCTGTATGTCTTTAAAGAGGTAACTTAACTCTTCTGAGGATCAGATTCCTCATCAAGCAAATGATGCCCATTTTAGAAGGTGGTTGATAGGATGGAAATCGTTTTCGTGAAACACATAATGAGCACTTGCTAATGGGTAGTTAGGACTAGTATCATTGTAACTAACCTTGGTAAATGCTGGGGGCTTTTGATTCTCAATCCCACATCCTGAGGAACACAAGCTCCTCATGGACCTTTCTGTTGAAAACAATATCATAGTTTCAAACTTACCTGATTTTGAGTTACTTTGTGGGCATGAGTAAATTCTTCTGTGTCCTTTTCTTTTTTTCTGGCAAGTGATTTACGACACTGAGGACGGTGTGTTGAAAGGTCCTGAGATGAGATGATGGTAACACTCTTTTTGTTTGGATTTCTGGTCAGTGAATATTCACTCCCTGCTCCTCCCATGCAGTGCAGTTTACTTTCCAACCCCTCGACTTTGAACTTGGCCGTGTGACTTCCTTTGCCCAGTGGGAGGTTAGTGGATTGACCATGAGCAAAGGCTTGAAATATGCTTGTTCAGAGGAACTTATCTTCTTATGTGTCTGCTATTAATGTGAGAGGTACATGTCCTGAGTAGCCCGCTGGTCCCCGAAGAATGAGAAACACAGGGATCAGAGCCACTCAGCCAACTCCAGACCTGTAACTTGAGTGGAGCAATCCTGCTGATTCACAGACCCACAAGTGCATTAATAAATGTTTTTGGTGTATGCTACTGAGTTTGGGGATGGATGGGATGGTTTCAGGAACTTAAAGAGGCTCAGGGAGGCTGAGTTGAGACAGATTTGGGAAGGGGTCAAGATGAAGCTGCAGAGGAGCAGGGACCTGATCACATTGGACTTTGAAGGTCAGGGTGGAGAGTTTGGTCTTTCCTCTAAATGTACTGGGAAGCAAGGGAAGCTTTCAGCAGGCATCAATGTGGTCAGACTTGAGGAGAGCCCCCGGAAAGGGGTAAGAGTTTTTCTTTTAGAAATCCACCCCTTTGCATTAACTGTGACCTCTGACTGTAGGCATCCCCTATCCCTTGGCTTGCCTCTCCAATTTCCATAGCCATGTTTGTCAGACTGACCTCAGATGCTTCTTTTCTATAAAGTCCCATTATAGTTTGTGTTTACCAGGCCCTTCCTTCAGTTCCCATGCCACTTTGTCCCCTGACCTCCCCTTCTTCCCCAGACCTGTCACCCAGTACAGCATCATTTCAGGTCTACATCTTAGACTGGGACGTCCTTGAGGGTAGGGAGTGTGACTTAGTCATCTTCGCATCCCTGTAGATGCGTCTCTGTGTCTGTAGTACTTGGCCTTCCTGTGGGCAGGCCCTTGTGAAATACTTCTTTAATGAATAAATGAATGAACAATCTCACTGCCCTTTGTGATTAGTTATCGTATTGTAGATTGTTAAACCCGTCTGTCTTCAGCTTCCCCACCTGCAAAAGAGGGATAATAATGGTATCTCTTACTGGGCGGTTATGAGGACTAAGCAGGTAAGTACTGCTTGAGCAATTAGTAGGCATTCAAAAATGTTAGCTAATATTTTTGAAAGTGTGTGACTAAAAGTGCCATAGAGTTTTGAGTGAATAAATGACAGAAGGGCATATACCCATGAGGCCTTCATGAGACCACACCAGATACACAAGGTGTGGCCACACCATTATCTTGGCAAACGCCTAATGTTTTGCTGAGAACTCACTGTGTGCCAGAAACACATCAGATATAAATCGAGTCAAGTCCTAAACAATTTTGGTCAACAGACTGCACACCAGATCTTGTTAGAATCTGGCACCTTTAATTGATGGCCTCCAGATGATAGGCCGTTTCCGTGACTCTGAGACTAAACGTCTTCCCACATCTGACCTCTGTATTTCAAAAAGTTCTAGAAAGCTCCAGAGCACATTTGGCATTCAAGTACAGCTAAATACCGTGGTCACACTTGGGTTTGCCGAAAGACATACCCGGATGAATGAGAGTCCTACCTAAATCCAAATGCTCATTCCTCAACAACTTGAGGGAAACATATACTCCATCTTTTCTCACCATCTCCCTCAAACTGTCTAGCATATATTAGATATATCCCACATTTGTTGAACAGAAAAATCAAGTCTGATTAAATGAATATGTGGTTAAGATTTCATGGCAGTCCCCTATCTAAAGAAACTTACAATATTGTCCAGGAAACTAAAAATCATTATAAAATGGTCAAATGACTTTGTGTTGGTCTGGCAACCGTGAGGGGCAGAAAACACAGCTTGAGGGTGTGGCGATGGAATCAGGGGTCAACTGAACAGACGGGGTCCTGTCACAACAGCAGCCAGCAGGAAGCAGGGAGAGGCAGCGGCCCTAACCCTCTGGCTGGCCGGCCTTCTGTCTTCCCATCCCCAGTGACCTTCCTCTCCCATCGTGGGCGTATCACCCACCTCCACTGGGGATCTGAAGATTTTGAAACCATCTTATTCAGACCTATGCATGTCACTTCTCAACCAGAAGTCCAACATGCTTCCTACTTTACATATAATTCCTTTGACGCATGTAAACTACATTAACAGAAAAGAGGAGCAATGCAATAAATTACTAGTGACAGAGGCCAGGCTGGATCGCAGTTATTTTTATAAGCTCCTGCTAAGCAATGATGTTCTGTTTTTATAGTGCAGAGTGTCCAGGCCTTATTGAAATGTCAGCAGCATCCAGGAAGCAGGTGGTACGAGCTAGTCACACGGGTAGCAGCTCCGGGAGACAGTATGGTGGCTGGAGAGGCCCAGTCTTCTGCATGGTTCAGAATCATTCTGATGGCACCGTCAGCTCCTGGGGTGTCTGCTAAGGGGGGTGAGATGGAGGGAAACCTGTTCCTTGGGTTCCTTCTCCTGCCTGTCATCTTACTAGTTATAAAAACTGTATTAGCCTTTTATCTCTCTGGCATTCCGGTTCTTTGCTTATAAACTGAGATCTTAATAAGGAGGGAAAAGGTCATGGGATAGCTAAACTAATCATGACACAAGCTAATATTGATTGAACACTTGTAGATGCCGGGCAGAAACTGTTTGATATGCATTGTCTTGTTTAACTCCAAAGACACCTCTGAATCAGGTGTTATTATTATTATTATTTATATTAATGATTGTCAGGCAAGGAAACTGAGAGCTAAAAAGGTGGAATTATTTGTCAGTTTAGCTGAACTAGGACTTGAACCCATGTCTGTCTGAACTCAAAGATGAAACTTTTGGTTACTACAGGTAAGCAGTCTTCAGAAAGCACTCACCTGTGCAAGGGAGGTGGGCCCTTCAGGATTGCCTTGGTAAAGGTCTAGCCAGGGTTTGGGGCATGGGGAGCTCCCAGTAGATATAGTCTGGCTCTGAGAATATTGGCTCTGGGTCCCCTTAACAATAGATAGTTTATCTTTGCACCTGCATATCAGCTCCCCTGGTTCCAGAATATGTACAGAGCATGGCTGTGTTTTTTGCAAGTCTGAATTGTAATATATAATGTATTAATAGTCTTAGTTTATGCACAGATTTTGAAATAATGCAAACCGTACTTTACATTTCAACCTCCAGAGAATGAATCTTGAATTGTGCTAGTTTTGAATTACGCAAAGCCTTTGGGAATAGGCCTATATACTTTGCAAGAAAATTAATCACCCTATAAATGACTTAACCTGCCTCCCAGGGGTTCGTGGTGGAGACCAAAAGCAAGAATGTAAATTAAGTGGCTCAAAACAGCATGCACAGTACCTGAGCTTCTGCCTCCCAGTCCTGTCCTGTGACGATCTTCCCCTAAACTGGTCTTCCCACTCACTGCTTCTCCCCTCTTGCTGTTTGTGGGTCCCCAAAGTCTCTCTGGGGCTTTTTGTCAAATGCCACTTCGAGGATCCTCCAAAGTTTAATTCACCCCACAGGCAGGGCAGACCCCTGGTTCTGCCTCCACTTTCTCATCAAGTGGGTATGCTTGGAATGTGTGCTCCCCATTCTAGGAAACCCTGTAGAATGTGGGTCCATGTGGTGGGTCTTTGACTTTTTTTTTTAAAGCTCGAATTGGGTAGGTTTACGAAAATTTCCAGATGTGTCAAATGCTGTCTTAGCCGTCCTCGTGGCCACTTCAGGATGCCCATTTCTGATTGTTGGTATAATCTTTATCGTCCTCTCTTCTCCCGACCCCATAATCTGGCCTGGGGATCTCTGACCCACAGACACCACACTTCTGGCTAATCTTTTGTCTTCTTTCTTAGCCAGCTCCAGTCCTGGGGGAAACAGTAAGATACGGGACATTGTTTGATGGGGTTCACAGAACGCCACTGCAGGAAGACCTGGTAGTGGTGGATGATCCTGTCCAACCCCTTTGTTTTTAAGTGGGGACGCTGTGACCCACAGGCCTATGTGAGTGGTCAGACTTCAGTGTAGCAGCCAGGAGCCCACGCCTCTGCTCTCCTCTGCCTCCCCGCCATCGTTGCATTTCATGAAATGAAACGGAAGCATCTGCAGAATCTTTTCCATATGTTAGCTTGCTAGGGCTGCCATAACAAAGTACCAAAGGCTGGATGGCTTCAACCACATAAACGTGTTTCCTCACAGGTCTGGAGGCTGGAAGCCCAAGGTCAAGGTGTCGGCAGGGTCGGCTTCATTATGCGGGCCTCCCTCTTTGGCTTGTAGGTGACGATCTCCTTCCTGTGTCTTCCTGTTGTCTTCCCTCTGTACCTGTGTTTCTATCAATCTCTTTTTCTATAAGGACACCAGTCCTATGGGGTGAGGGCCCACCCTAATGACCTGATTTAAATGAATCACCTTTTTAAAGGCCCTGTCTCCAAATACAGTCACCTTCTGAGGTCCTGGGGGTTAGGGCTTCAACATAGGAATTTTGGGGGGATAAAATTCAGTCCATAACACTTTGCCCTCTGCTTCTCCCCAGTTCATGTCCTTCCCGTGTGCATTCATCCCAGCCTAACATCTCTAAAAGTCTTAACCATTCCAGCATCAACCTCACGTCCAAACTTATCTCAGTATCACTGAAATCAGATATGGTTGAGACTGGGGTGCTGATTCAGCCCGAAGTAAAATTTCTCTCTAGCTGTGAGCCTTTGGAATCAGACAAGTTCTCTGTTTCCAAAACACAATAGTGGGCCTGGCCTAGGATAGATACCTGCCATTCTGAATGGGAGGAGTCAGAAAGGAGCAAAGGGTCCTGGGTCCCAAGCATGTCTGACGTCTAGCATGGAAAAATTCCATTAGATGTTTTTAAATTAAAATTTATTGGGGTGACAATGGTTGGTAAAATTACGTAGGATTCAAGTGTACAATTCTGCAATATATCATCTATAGCCATTAGATTTTGACTCAAGAATAATCTGCTTTGGTCCCGTGCTCTGTCCGCTGGGCCCCTCAACACCACCAGGGTCTCACCTGGGAGCTTCCATGATGATGTCTAGTCATTTCCCACCATTATCCTGACAAACGCCTACTGTTTTCCTGAGAACACCCTGTGCTCCAGAAACACCTGAAATATACATCAACTCATTAAGTTTTCACCACAGCCCTAAGAGGAAGGCAAGGTGATCAGGGGAGCATCTCCACATCCCAGAGGAAGAAGGTAAGACACAGAGAGGTCACCTTCCCTGGCCAGGGCCACATAACTTGTCAGTGGAGTCGCTGGGATTTGAATCAGGGCAATCTGACCCCAGAGGTCCTGTCCATCAGGGCCTCAGCATCCCAGCTGAGGCTCACCAGCCTTTGGTCGTCTCTAACCTCTGGGTCACGGCCAAGTGTTTATTTGTTTACATGTTTATTCTCCCACCCCCAGAAGAAGTTAGATGGGAGAGAAATTTTTGTCTTAGTCTTCTCTGTGTCCCTATACCTGGGACACAGTACACTCAATGTATATTTATCCATGATGAGTGAATGGGGGGAGGCAGTGATCGCTCCCTGAAAAGACAAATGGATTAAAATTCAAAATCACCTTAGAGAGGGGCCACGTGGCAGGATCCCACTGTCTCGTCCCCTCTGCGGAGCCCCTGAAAATTTCTTTCCATTCTGAATAGACCTTGTTTGCTTTGTCTCACAGAAAGTGCTTCAGCCAATAATTAGTGTCCATAAGTGGAGCCTGCTTAAGAAGGCTCAGGAAGCCTCAGAAAGTTGCAGTGTGCCGTTTCTAAGTGTCCAGTGATCGGCTGCCGTGCTGTGATTCACGGAGCTGAAATAAATGATTTGTCTAAAAAAAATTAACGTTCACTCCACTGGTAGAACCTCTTAATTCCTGTTATGCATGTCAGCATATTATGACTGGAAACTGTCAGGTTCTAATGACTAAAATTTCATTTTTCAGGCTTTTCACGCTGTGTTTGAGAACTATAGGTTGGAAATAATTCTGTAGCTAAGTTTTTTTCCTCATCTGGTAAATTTAGACGTTTCTTTCTTTTCCATATCTTTTCTTTTTCAATGTCCACGTTTACATTAATGTGTTGAATAAACTAACCTCATGCTTCACGCAATAAATGTGGGGGTGGAAGAGGAGGGTGGGGAATCAACAGTGGAACTTTTTTTTCCTGAAGCTGCTGTCCATTTTATAGGATGTAATGTGATTCGACAGCTGACAGATTCAATGCAACATTATTTTTACTTGGCAGAGTGGATCAAAACATAGATTATTTTTTAAAAAGAACGTTAGCACAATTTTTTTTAAAAAGTGAAATGTATTGTGTACCCTTCGTATGGATAAACAACCTTGACGTTGAGTGTAACTTGTTTTATTATCCTTGAAATGGGAATTTGTTGACATGATATTCAATAAATAGAAATATTGCAGTCATGTTCGCTTATCTCAGATACTACAGCAAATAAGAGTTATTGATCCCGCAGTTATTACATTTGTTTCTGAAATGCTGCGTGGAGAGCAAGGAAACCAAGTTCCAATTTAACTTGTTAATAGATGGGTCGCAAAATTTATGTTATCCATGTCCAACAAATCACGAATAAAAGCTTATGAAAGGCTAGATCATCTGCATTGAATTACTCATTCTTTCCCTCGTAAAAAGCCTTTAGCTAGAGACTGACCAAATAATTTTAAATCTCTCATTATCCATAACTCATTGCGCAAAGTGTCCCTAAATGGGATTAAACAATCGTCACTCAGATTCCCTGAAAGGACTGCCCCATTCCACCCCACTCCTTGACTTAAATTAAGGCTAATGATATGTTTTCAGGAAAAAGGAAAGAGGGAGATTTGCCGTGAATGACTTTCCGAGACTCTAGAGTCTAATCCGTTACCACACAGCTTCTATGCAACGATGACTCGTTTCATCTATTTGTCAGAGGATTTGGTTTGGGGACAAGCAGGTCCGGGTGGACTTAATGACCATGTTGGCACCTCCACACAGCGTGGTGACTCTGGTGTGGGAAGAGGCAGGACACAAAGCACCTTCACCATACCAGGGGCTACTTTCTTCCCTGGTATGACTGCAGGGGTGGGGCTGTGTGCTCTGCAGGCTGGTTTCCAATCCTCCATCCGGTGGTTGAGACCGACTTTCCACTCACTCGGCCTTCCTTCCTTCCTTCCTTCCTTCCTTCCTTCCTTCCTTCCTTCCTTCCTTCCTTCCTTCCTTCCTTCCTTCCTTCCTTCCTTCCTTCCTTCCTTCCTTCCTTCCATAAGCACGTATGGAATGTCCACCATGCACCGAGCTCAGTGCCACGTATGGGGACCCCCAGATGGATCAGGCTTCATGGTGCTCAAGCAGCTGTTGGTCTCCTGGAAGCCCAGACCCACTTATGAACAACTTCAGGACATGACACTGAGGTTGCCAGGCAGTGTGCCCAGTGGAAAATGCCCAGGCCAGGACGGAGGCCCTCCTGACTGACTCCTGTCTCTACCCTTGACCTTTTGGAGCCTGATGAGGTTTCAGTTGCAAAAGAGTGACTGTCACACACTAGGCCCTCAATAATTGGATGCTCTTTTACTGAGAGTGTCCCAGAGGTGTGTATATAGGGGGCTATGGGGACGCAGGAGAATGTTGACTCCTTTACACAAGGGAGCCAGGGACATTTTCACAGAGGAGTGAGATGGTTGACCAGATGCAGGAGACAATTGTGCTCTAAAAGACCCTGGGTAGAGTGTATCTCACTGGGGAGAGAATAAAATGAAATGAAATGAAAATTGCTTGGAAAAGTTGTCACAAATACCCATAGGTTCCAGGCAGATCCCCGGCCACCAGGGGAGGTAATAACATTTCAGGAGCTGGAGACTTCTTACCTATTGTTATCAGACTTGATTCTTTCACAAGCCGGGAATCTGGCTTATGATGTAAAAATCTCCAAATGTTAAGGGGAGAAATCCATCTTAACATTTTTGAGGACTACACAAGATAAACCAAACCCATCTACGTGCCACCTAAGGACTGTGGCTGGGCAAAGGTCCATCTCTTCTGGAGACACTGATTTCACTCTAAAGCTACTCTCCAGGGAACTGTCATAGCAATGAACTCAATCAGTGGTACCACGGTTGGTGCCGGCGAGGGTGAGATTGGAACCCAGCTGGCTGACTTGGGGTCAGTCACTTAGCCCAACTAGAAAATGGTGATTTTAGTACATGCTCTGCATGCTGTTGTGGACGTTCCATGAGGTCATGCTGGTGAAGCTCCTCATATGGGATCTGAGTACTCTGAGAGCCTCACGAAGCTCGCCCCTCACTGCACAGGGTAGAAGAGCGTTAGACAGAGTTGAGGTGGCCAGGTGTGCGAGAGGCAGCAGCAGGTAGGATGAGGGGCCAGGCGGAGATGGGGTAACCCCGTGTCTGGTCAGGGAAGCTTTGGGGGCTCCTTCTCCGCAGAGAGGAGCTGAAACGGGGTATGGCCAGTCTACAAGGAACAGCTTCAGAGTCTTGGCAGGGTCGTGAGTAAGTGATCTGCAGTGAGCATTCAAGGGGTGGCCTCATTCCTTCATGCCGCCAAGCCTCAGACACGCAGGTTTTGACAGAAAGGCAAGTCTCCTTTCACTCAACCCCATCTTTCTTGCAGTCCCCCCCCTTCTTTAAACAGTCACTCTCTGTTAGGGGTACCAGATAAAACACTGTACGCTCAATTAAATGTGAATCTCAGATACACAAATAATAATTTTTCAGTATAAGGATGTCTCATTGAACATTTGAGGTATACTTACATTAAAAATTATTTATGTCTGAAATTCACATTTGACATCCTCAGTTTTCATCTGCTAAATCTAGTTTTCTGTGCTGCACGTAGATTGGATGGGCTGACCTTGGCTTCTTTTGGGTCATACCTCTTCCGTGAGGTCCAGGAGTAAAGAAGTTGACCTGTAAACATCAGAGTGCCCTCCGAGGGCTTGGCTGGACTGGGCTAGAAGGGGAGCAAACCAACATGTTTATTTTGTCATACGTGTGTATATGTATTCACATATATTGAATGTATACTCACATATATATTCGTGTGTGTGTGTGTGTGTATATACACATACACACATATATGGTATATATAGTATACTCATAATATGTGTTTAATGAAAGTTAGTTCTCACATGCACATATATGTGTGCACACACACATATACAAATAACATTTTTTCAGCAACAGCACATTATTAACATTTTTATTATACCATTAAATGTCTTGGGGGAGCAATACTAATTTTTTAAAATCACCTAAAATGTACTTATATGAATGTAAGCTTGCTCTGCTTAGTAGACATTTTCACTATCTCCATTTGTTTAAATTATAGCTAATGCTTGAGCAAACATTCTTGGAAACACATCTTCATCTGAATATTTGATTATTCCTGGAGATAGTTTTGTAGGAGTGACATAATTGAGGAAAAATGGATAAATACTTTAAGCTTCTTGAACATTTCACCTCTTGAAGTTTAGTTGTTCTTCTTTCATTCGGTAAATATTGCTACTGGACTTTGGTTTTCCCTCCCGAGGTACATACAGACTGCAGTAAGCTTCCCAGTAGCAGTTCAAAAAAGGTCCCTTTCTCTTTGCATTTCTCCAAATTAACCTAGGACACAGTGCCGTCTCCTTACTGCTTTCATTTTCTATTTTAAATGACTATTCCAGTGAAAAGATTTTACTTATCTGGCCATTTATATATGCTTTTTACTTTGAGTTATGTATTTACTCACATTGCCAATTTTTTCTTTTGAGATATTTGTGTGTGTGTGTGTGTGTGTGTGTGTGTTTTATTAGTTGGATATCTTTATGTCTAAAGGCCATTAATATCCTTTCTACAATATTTGTAGCAAAATTCTTCCTTTTGCATTGTATTTTAACCTTTTTATGACAATATTTGAGAGAGAAAGTTTTAAAGTTTTATAGAGTCTGGTGTACTGAGAATTTTTGTTAAGGATTTTGCCATGAGTTTTATGCTGAAGGAGTCTTTTTACTCACCCAGACTCTTGGTATCTATGTTTTCCAGAAGTTCTTCTGGTTTGTTATTATTATTTTTTAACTTTAATTGAAATATAATCTACTTGAGGTGAGTTGAAATGGGGCTTTTCTTTTAAAAATCTGTCACTTTTCTAACTTCATCTATTGGATCATCAGTCTCTTTACAATTGAATTTTGAATGCTCTTTTCTTATATATTACATTTACGCACAATGCATTCACCTACACAAGTTTGCTTCAGACTTAGCTATTCTATTACAGGTAAAATGCTAGCATCACATTATTTCATTATTATTATGGTTTTATAATAGAATCAGTTTAAAGTAGGTCATCTTTCCTTCACATTACCTTTTCAAAAATTTGTTAGGTACTTTCACCTAAATCTTCCCAATGAAATTGAAAATCATTCATCTCTCCTGCTCTACTCCAAAAAAAAGGATAATTTTAATTGGAATTGTGTTCAATATAGATATTAATTTGGAAACAATGGGCTGATTTATCTTTTCTATCCAAAAGCAGCATGGGCTGGAATTTTGGAGTGTACTTTGGGGTAGTTTTGAGGAATTTCAACAAGTGATTGGAGGCTGCAGACATGTGGGATAAATAAATGGAAAATTGGGGCAAGAGATGCCTAAAGAGAATTTTAAAGAAGTTTTCCTTTGTGTAATATAATATAAAACAGCTTTGGCATTTTTTTTAAGGCACAGTAGTAAAGATACAGATTTTCTTCCAATTCTTTTTGGATGTTGTGTTTCTGTTTTCTCTGAATGTGCCTTGTGTTAGAATGGCACATACTGTAAGCCAACGTTGGTCAGGTTGCTTCTCTTGTGTCTGGTTAATTTATTGAACTGGCTTAAAACTATGAATATTTTCTTTCAGTTAATTATGCAATTTCTTAATTATTTCTTTCAGTCATTATGACTTGTATAACTTGTACTTATTTTTCCCATCTCAGAATATTATCTGGAATATACAGAACAATGCCAAGTGTGAATGGTTGGAGCTGGTGTCTTTGCATTGACTGGAAGCGGGTAGCTGGGATGAAGCATTACATACTATATTGACTATTGTTTTAAGACACATAGTTTTTAGAATATTAAGGAAGTATCCTTCTAGTTTTTGAATGCTTCAAAATATTTTTTTTTTAAGGAACGGTTGTTGAATTTGTGAAATTTATTTTGGCTTTGATAAAGATTATATTATGTATATAATTTCTTCCAATTTTGGCATCTTAATGTGATGTGATAAATCAAATTAATAGATTGTTAATATTAAACCTTTCTTATATCCCTAGTACAATATCTAGAATTCTCATATTGTGTATTTGAATTAATTTGGCTGTTATTTGATTTAGGATACGGCTTGTGTTCTCATGAGTAATTTAGATATCTAATTTTCTTTTTTTGTGGCATTCATTGTCAGCTTTTGCTCTGAGTGTGAAGTTTCTTTAGACCATAAATGGAAAATTTTTCCATTATTTTGTATGCTGTGGATCAAATTATTTACAATAATAATTATCTATTTCTTGAAGTTATTAGCAACTAGCAAAATTACTTGGCCTACGGGGTCTATTGGGGAGATAATTATGTTGAAAATTCCTTTTCTGTGTTTTCCCCATGGCTATAGGTTTACTAAAGTTTTCAGATTCTTCCTCGATTAATTTTTGCTATTTTCAATTTTTCCAAAAAATCATAATATTTTAAAATGTCTTTATATAAGGCTGTACATCCTATAAATTTATAACTTTTAAGTCTCATCTGAGACACTATCTAGTTTCTCATATCCAATTTTGCATATTTATTTATTAATTTGGGTTGAATAGTGGTCTATATATTTTACTTCCTTTCTAAATATCAGCTCTTATAATTATTTATTAATGTTCTTATATTGTTATATATTTAATTAATATTTGATTTTATTGCATTTACTCCTCAGCTTCTTTTATCTTTGTATTTGTTTTGCTTTTCTTGAGATAGTTTATTATTTTAATTTACATACTGGGTTCAATATAGCTTTTTAATTTTTGAATTCAAAATTTTCTTACTATACTTACTGAAAAGTTTTGGGCTCAACTCCTCGTGTCTAGTGTTTAGTAGTTGTGAGCTACACTCAAAACACTATTTGTCCCAAGCCATACTCTATCCTTCAATTACTGATTTTGATTAATTAGTTGTTTCCAGTATGTCTTCAGATCATATTTTCCAGGAGGAGCAGAGTGGTGGCATACTTTCTTGCATCACTGAATTCTTTCTTTGTCCTTTACACGTGATCCCTTGGCTGAGTATAAGATTATTGAGGCATGCCATTTTCTTCTCAAAGCTCAGTAGACTGTTTCATTTGCCTCTTGATATGAAAAATTTTAAAGTCTGAGATTAGCTACATTTTTATTTTCTTTTGTAAGTAACCTATTAACTCTACTATCAGCCCTTCAGATTTGTAGGAAAACTTTCCCAGAGATTCAGAATTCCTTTAATATATACTTCTTTAGAGAATGGTTGGAATTATGTGAGCCTTTTTGAGGAGAAAAACAAACTCAGATAATTTTCAGTGCCAAATTCTTCTATATATATTTTATTAGCTTTTCAGCTTTGTTAACTCCTGTCAGGCCCTCTGAAATGCCAACTTTTCGCAAAGTGGGTCTTTGCTCTATCTTTCACATTTTCATCTCCCCTCACATATCTCTTTGTCTTTTTCTCTCTTTATATCAGGGATCAACAAACTATTTCTGTAAAAAGCTAAATAAAAAGAATTTTAGTTCTATGGGCTGTTCACTCTCTGGAACAAATATGCAACTCTGCAGCACGTAAACCACCATAGACATTGCATAAGCAAATGAGTATAGCTGTGTTCCAATAAAACTTTATTTACAAAAACAAGCCACAGGCCAGATTTATGGCTGTGGTTTGCTGACTTCCGCTCTAAATTCCTGGAAGGACTCTCTCTCTCTCTCTCTCTCTCTCTCTCTCTCTCTTTCTTTCTTTTTTCTTTCTTCCCTCCCTCCCTCCCTCCCTCCCTCCCTCCCTCCCTCCCTCCCTCCCTCCCTCCCTCCCTCCCTCCCTCCTTTCTTTCCTTGCTTGCTTTTTCTATTTACTGATTTACTTTTCTGCTGTATAGATTCTAGTCTTTGGTCCCTTCAGTGAAGTATGGCCTGATGACTAAGGCTTAGGATGGCTGAGTTTAAATCTCTCAGCTTTTCCACTTACTAGTTTTTCAAGTTGGACAAGATATTTAACTGTTGTATATGCTTGTCTGTCATGTGCGCATGATAAAAGATCTTACTTGGAGAGTTGTGACAAAAGTTGACTGAGCTAATAAATGTCATGCACATAGAACAATGTCTGGGACTCTGTAAACATTTGGTAAGCTTTATCTATTATTGATTCTTTCATTATATATATATTTTTTCAGATCTCTTTTTAAACCTCAGGCTACATCTGAACTTGCTATGATAAAAGACATTTGTTTCTTAGGTTTAATATTTTCTATATTGTATCATACTTTAAAGAGAACATAGAGCTGATGCATTATAAACTTGCTTGAGTTTCCTGCAATAAATCCTCTTCTCAGCTATGCTTTTCACCTGCATTTTTATAAACACTGATTCCCACTTTTTCATACTTCACCTAGGCATGGTTTGTTTTGTTTTATGTTTGGTATTACTTAAGTAAGGGTCGAGCTCCCTCTCCCTGTTATTCCTGCTATTTCTAAAACAATCCTCTTGGATCTTAATTCAAAGGCCCCACGGACAGCAAAGCCTGTTCCAAAATTCCAGGTGAAGAGCAGGTACATGATGTACTCACCTTCGACTGGTCTCATAAGTTTTCCCTGCTCTCTATTCCAGTCTTTATGGATAAAATTTTGTTCTGGGATTATTGGAGAAATCTATGACTTTTCTTTTTTTGATGGATATAGAATGA
The DNA here is from genome assembly GCF_036562045.2 of Rhinolophus sinicus. Lineage (NCBI taxonomy): Eukaryota > Metazoa > Chordata > Mammalia > Chiroptera > Rhinolophidae > Rhinolophus > Rhinolophus sinicus. The sequence continues at coordinate 6,701,089 of NC_133753.1, read as the reverse complement.
GACTATTTAAAATCTGCTGTTCCCAGTGTGGATGCTGGATTTCTTGAGCTTCTGCTCTCTTCCTATCTCAGCACGCACTGTCTTCTTACCTTTGATTCTTATTCTTCTACATTAATTGGTGATGGGGAGTTTTAGCCTTTCAAATGTCTACAGAAGAGGAAGATACAAATGAGCAGATTGAGCGTTAATGCGGTGGTTCCAAGTGTCTCAGAAAATGCTCAAACAAGTAGGGGTCGCCATCAGTTCTTATAGTCAGTGGTGTAACCTCCTAGATGCTAAAGATGGGATCTACACACTGTTTCATTGGACATGTTTTCCTGTCTCCTCCTGCTGGCCATGTTGCTTTTTTCAGAGTTAACACATGAGTCACTGACCCATCTTTTCTTATTCACCTTTAAGGTAGAGAGTAAGCAATTTGTCTTTGAGGTAAGTTCATCTTCAGTGATACTGTAAACATTTAGTAGGTATCAGCTATTATTTTGGCTTATTTTTACACATATTTCTATAGCAGGTAGGGCCAGGCTTAATTGGGCAGAGCGCCATAATCACTTGGGAATTCCTATTAGATACAAAGTCTAATGGAAAGAGCGTGAGTTATAGAGTCAAATGGATCTAGGTTAGAATGCTGATCTTATCACTTTGCTGTGTGGCTTTGAACAATTCATTTCACCTCTCTGAGATTAATTCTTTTCAAATACAAAAGTTGGGATAACGGTATATACACTGGAGTTATTTTAATGATAAAGTAAAATATTATGTGTGAAAGGGCCCAAGCAGGGATGCTTATTAAATATTGTCAGTATTGCTACTTCTTTTGCCAAATGTTAGTATCTACAGATAGAGGGATATTTTGTTCAAATGTTTCTTTTGTACTTATTTCTTTTACTTCAAAGATTTTTTATTAAAAATATAGTTAGCATACAATATTATTTTAGTTTCAGGTGTACACAATAGTTATACAAAATTCATATAACTAAAGAAGTGATCACCATGATAAGTCTAGCAACTGTCTGACACTGTACCTCGCTATCACAATATTATTGACTCTATTCCCCGTGCTGTATATTATATCCCCATGACTCATTTGTTTTATACCTGGAAAATTGGACCACTTATTGCCCTTCACCTTTCCCCCCTTTTGAATTTTTCAATTACAGTTGACATTCAGTATTATTTGATATTAATTTTAGGTGTGCAGCATATGGTTACACATTTATATAACTTAAGAAGTGATCCGCCTGACTAGTCTAGTTCCCACCTGGCACTATACATAGTATTTACCATATTATTGACTATATTCCTTATGCTTCATTTACATCCCCATGACTATTTTATAACTACTAATTTGTACTACTTAATCTCTTCACCTCTTTCACCAGCCCCCCCAACCCCCTCCCATCTAGCATCCTGATAAATCTAGTACTCATCTGATGCCACGTAATTATAATAGCATTGACTGTAATCCTTATGCTGTACCCTACATGTCCATGAGTACTTTGTAACAACCAATTTGTACTTCATAATCCCTTCCCTCTTTTCACCCATCACCCCAACACCCCGCCCATGTGCAACTATCAAAATGTTCTTTGTATCTATGAGTCTGTCTCTGTTTTATTTGTTTATTTTGTTCTTCAGATTCCATATATAAGTGAAATCACATTGCATCTGTCTTTCTCTGTCTGATATACCCCACTCAGCACAGTTCCCTCGAGGTCTGTTTATGCCACCAAAGATGGCAAAAACTCATTTTGTTCCATGGCTGAGCAATATTCCATTGTATATCTGTACCACCTCCTCTTTATTCATTCTTCCATCAATGGACACCCAGGCTGCTTCCCCAGCTTGGCTATTGTAAATAATGCTGCAGTGACCATATGGATGCACATCTTCCTTCAAAGTAGTGTTTTGGGTTTCTTTGGATAAATACCAGGCAGTGGGATTACTGGGTCCTTCTTTGTCTCTTATTAGAGTCTTTGTTTTAAAGTCTGTTTTGTGTGGTGTCAGTATTTCTACCACAGCTTTTTTCTTTTTTCCCATTTCCATGAAGTAACTTTTTCCATCCCTTTATTTTCAGTCTGTGTATGTCTTTCAATCTGAAGTGAGCCTCCTGTAGTCTTGTAGGCAGCACATATAAGCGTTTTGTTTTCTTTTCCATTCAGCAATCCTATGTTTTTGATTGGAGCATTTAATTCACTTACATTGAAAGCAATTATTGATAGATATGTAGTTATTGCCATTGTATTATTTTTTCCATCTTAAAGAAGTCCCTCTAACATTCCTTGTGAACTCCTTTAGCTTTTTCTTGTCTGGGAAGCTCTTTATCTGTCCTTTGATTTTAAATGATAGCTTTGCTGGGTAGAGTAATCTTGGTTGGAGGTCCTTGTTTTTCATCACTTTGAATATTTCCTGCCAATCCCTTCTGGCTTGTGAAGTTTCTGTTGAAAAGTCAGCTGAGAATCTTATGGGAGCTCCCTTGTAGGTAACTCACTGATTTTCTCTTGCTGCTTTTAAGATTCTCTCTGTCTTTAACCTTTGCTATTCTAATTATAATGTGTCTTGGTGTGGGCCTGTTTGTGTTCATCTTTTTTGGGACTCTCTGTGCTGTCTAGCTTGTATGCCTATTTTATTCACCAGGTTAGGAACTTTTTCAGTTATTTTTTCAAGTAGATTCTCAATCCCTTGCTTTCTCTCTTCTCCGTCTGGTACCCCCTTGATGTGAATGTTGTTACACTTGATGTTGTCCCAGAAGTCTCTTAAACTATCCTCATTTTTTGGATTCTTTTTGCTGTTCTGTTTGGGTGTTTTCTACTACCTTGTCTTCCAAATTGCTGATTTGATTCTCTGCTTCATCTTGTCTGCTGGTGATTCCTTCTAGTGCATTCTTCATTTCAGTTATTGTACTCTTCACTTCTGACTGGTTCTTTGTTATGGTGTCTATGTCTTTTTAATGCTTGTAATCTTTTTGTTGAAGTTCTTACTAAGTTTCTTGAGCATCCTTATAACTAGTGTTTTGAACTCTGTCTCTGGTAGGTTGCTTGTCTCCATTTTGGTTAGTTTTTTTTCTGGAGTTTTCTCCTGTTCTTTCTTTTGAGACGTATTTCTTTGTTTTCTCATTTTGGCTGTCTGTATTTGTTTCTATGTATTAGGTAGGGCTACTATGTCTCCCATTCTTACCGGGTGGCCTTATGTAGTAGGTGTTCTGTGGGGCCCTGGCACAGTCTCCCTGGTCACCTGAGCCAGCTGCTCCAGGAGTGTCCCTTATGTATGTGGGTTGTCTGTGCTTTCCTGTTACAGTTTAGTCTTGCTTGCTATTGGTACATCAGTGGGTGATATTGACCCTGAGGCTGATTGGCTATGGGATTTGGCCACATTCACAGCTTGTGGGCTGCTGAGTGGGGAGCTTACCCCACTGAGTGGGATTCGTCCCTGTGAGCTCTGGTGCCTGTTGAGACTAACCTTTGTGTGTGACTCTTGTGGGACTAATTGGATGGTGCTCTGCAGCCAATCTCCAAGTATGTTGGTTCTGGGGCCTCTTGGGAGGGGCTCTGGTGCAGGCCCACATCAGCCACTGCCTGTGACTGGCTGGGGACTACCTGGTAGAAGCTACAAAGTGATCCCTGGTTGGTTGCTGCCTGTGCTATACCTGGAGGTGCATGGGGGAGGCCACACTGCGAACTGAGGATGGCTGCCAGTACCAGGCCTGGGGTAACTCCACAAAAAGCCAAGACACCTGGAGGCCTGTTGCCACCTGCCAGGTCCTATAAGGTTCAGCTGCTGATAAAGCCTCCAGCAGGGTGCAAATTGGGTGTGGCAGTCTCAGTGAGTCAGTAGGATGGAGCAGCAGAGCTTACCTGGCCAATCAGATTCAGATTTGGCCTGTGGGGGGTGGACTCAACACAGGAAAGATGGCGCCTGCTTGCAGGCTGCTCGGGAGAAGGGTCCCAGGCAGGGAAAATGGGGATTCTCCTTCCAGTCCTTGCGCTGAAGTTACACAACTCAGGCTCTCCCCATATGTCTCGAAACCCCAAGTCTCCACTGGAGCCCAAGGTGAGTGCCTTCGAATGACTGAATTTGTGCACGGGCCCTTTAAGAAGGCATCTGGGTTTTCCACAGCGTTCTGTCCCACCCAGATGGTTGAATCCCCACTGTTTTTCACAGCCAGATGTTGTGAGGGCTCCTGTTCCCGACCCCAGTACTCCAGCTGGGCAGGCTAATCTGGGGCTGGGGTCCTTTGCTCCTCCATGGGGAACTTCTGTGGCCGAGACGTCCCTCCCAGTTTTTATCTGCCACACAGAGGTTTGGGGCCAGCCTGGTGCCTGTCTCTGCCCCTCCTACCAGTCTCCACATGGTTTCTTCTTTACATCCTTAGTTTTAAAATTTCTGTTCAGCCAGATTTCAGATGGTTCTCCCAGTTGATTGTTCTATGATTTAGGTGTAATTTTGATGTTTTCATGAAAGGAAGCAAGCACAGTGTTTATCTACTGTTCCAACAACCCTCTCTCTCTTTTTTAAAATCTATAGATGTGACATAGATAAGGATCGATTATAATATGAAGACATTTGTTCATATATAAAGATCACTTGTTTAGACAAGACGATAACAAAAATATATTAGGCAAAACTGTATAGAATTGCTAGTATTTGATATTTTAATCGCTAACAGTGTTGATGTCATCTGGTTCAAACTAATGTAACATTTTAATGTTTATTTGTGTATTTATAGAACTGTTTTATTAACTGGATAAAATAACCTCGTTCACTTAAAAATCTGGAACACAGGGTTGTGCGAGACCTCAGACAACATTACATGTAGCGTGGATAAGAATTTGTTTTTGGATTTGATCGTGGAGATGAGTTTGAATACAACAAGGCCCTGGGTAGATGCATGATTCCTCTGAAATGAAGTTGCAGACGTATTTCTGGAAGTCCCTGACTGAGTGGACAAAATACAACCTGCATTTGAATTGAAGTGACCGGGTGACGTCCTTAACATCACCGAACTTCTTAGTCCTCACCTACTCACTAAATGTCACCACTTTGGCTTACTCGAAGGGCTGAGTGAAATAAAATATTCAAAGGCTCAGTTTAATGCCTGGTCTGAAGCGGGGACTCAGTAAATGGCAATGATACTACAGTATAATAGGTTTCGTTGTTTTAAGGATGGGGCTTTGTAGAAAAAGAGGAGCAGGCATTGTAGTGTCCTTAGATGCTACCCACCGAGTGACAAAATATTAGTGCCCAGTCCTGGGGAACTAAATGAGAGGTCCAGGCCCTTCTGTGATAGGTGAGGTCATGGCATTTTACAACTCTTTTTCCTATGAGGGTGGAGTTGAGGTTGTGGTAGATAGTTTTTAAGGTGATTCCCAGGGACCTGCACTGCCCGGTATTCACATCCTGTGTAATCGCCTCCACTTGCGTGTGGGCAGGCTGGTGAATCAGTCTAGCAAACAGAATATGACAAAAGTGATGGGATGTCACTTCTGGATTAGATTATGAGAGACAGATTCCCATCACACTCTCTCTGTCTCCCTCTCTTGTTTTCTTACCTGCATACATGTCAGAGCCAACCTGCCATATTGGGAGCTACTGTATGCAGATGCCCACAGGGCCAGGATCTGGGGACAACCTCCACCCAACAGCCAGTAAAGAGCTGAGGTCTTCAGCCCAACAGCCTCTAAGTTCCCGGGTCCCACCAATAACCACAGGAGTGAGCTTGCAAGGGATGCTTCTCCCCTTGGGTCTTCTGATGACTGCAGAAGCTGCTGCCATCTTGGTCATCTCCTGGACAGACCCTGAAACAGAACCCAGTTAAGATGTGTCTCTTCGTGACCTAGAGAAACTGTGAGATAATGAATATTGTTGTTTCAAGCCACTATGCTTTGGGATAATTTAATTTGTTGTACAGCTACAAGTAACTAATACAAAGTATCCATGGAAACAAAAATGATCCTTTTGTGCTGCTGTTAAGGTCTGAGTGCCTTGTATAGAGGCAGCCAGGGTAAAGGGTGGCTTTGAGACCTTCCTGTGGGCAGAAAGTGGTGTGGCAAATACTGGTAGTGGCCAAGAAAGGGGGTCTCACTGAGTGGTGGTTCCTGGGGCCTGGATTTCAAGTCTTGGCATATGAAGTAAATAATAGCAGATCAACATTGACTGATGTGTGGACCCTAAAGCTTTGTAACCCGTTTCCTCCATGGTGGACCTTGAAACTACTCCTCTCTGAGACACACACTTGGAAAAATCACGCATCTAGAGGAAGGAAGAGGACCATAAAAGCTCATCTTGGAAATGATGCCTCTAAGAGCACAATTCTCTTCAGTCAGGTGAATTCCCTGTGTCCTTCCTAGGTTTTCTGGTTTGTTGGTTGCCCATGTCCTTTGAATGACAGACGGTCCAGTGTTGTCTGACCTCCATGGAGACATGCCTGATTTGGTAGATCAGCCTTTTACCGTTTTCGTTGTGCATCACGTGTTAAACTTGCTTCTCAGGGGCCATGTGGCGCCGTGGAGAGAGAGGGGCTTGGGGCCCAACCAGCCTGGGATGTGGGCCTGGCCCTCGGGCTTACGTACTGGGCAATCTTGGGGAATTGGCTTAGTCCTTAGCATTCTGGAGTCCTCAGCTGGAAAAGGGAGGTGACCATACCTATTTCATAGGGTTGTTCTGAAAATAAACAAGACCAACTGAGTAGCGTGAGAGCCTGGGATATGCTAATTGTCCACTATCAATACACAGGTGGTTGCCGCGAGTGTCCATATTATTTTGACCTGATTGTCTGCACACAGGCCCTGGGGCAGGTGTGTGTGGGGTTACCCAGGTCCTTCCCTGGCTGATGAATGCTGCACTCACAAGCTCCCACCTCGGAGCGGAGGCTCAGCCCACGTGTCCAGCCCCAGGACAGACTCACGGGGGATGTCAGGCAGGCAGACCCACTGGGAGGCCTCGCTGTGTGACAGAGCCAGAGGCAGAGCCCAGGCTGTCGCCAGTGCAGGGGGAGAGGCTCCGGCTGGGAGCCAGGTGGGGCCGCCTCTCCTCCCAGTGGGCGCTCTGTGCCTGAGGCGCAGCCCGCCTGCCGAGGGGGGCTCCTTGCAAGCTGTCACTGCCTGTCGCACCAGTCTGGTCAGCCGTGTCTGCATATCCACCCAAGCACTAATCAGGGAACCTGCAATTGCTTCCTCCCTGTGCTCTTCTGAAGGCACATTGCACCTTTAAGAAAGGTATGAGGCTGGGAAAGAAGAGAGGAAACATCGTAAAGAGAAAGGTGGAGGGCTTATTTTATTTGAAAACTGCACATGCTTTTTCAGACATGAATGGCAGTGGTGGGGTCTTCTCCTGGAAGCTGTGTGTTTTCCCTGGCCACTGCTCCCCAGCCCTGGGCTGAGTGGGAAGGAGAACCGCACTCCTGCGGTGAAAATAGTTAGCCGGCCTGAACTGGGGCATGTAGGCGGCAGAGTGCTTGGGCAGGTAGGTGGTGCTTTTCACCACCATGTTCCAGGATAAATAAGTCAGAAGCCCTGGAACAGTCTTTGAAAGAGAGGAGCATGTATCCTCTCTTTGCAGCCAAATTTCTGAATAGCTGGAAGCATGTTGATGGTGCCACCATGGTGACACTGCAAGAAATTCCTGTTCATCCCAGTTGCAGTCATCATTATGGTGGCAAACACCCAGTTGGGGAGTCAGGCTCCGGCCCTGGAGAATAGTCGACGATCGCCTGTAGCATTTTGTTCCACTCCACCAGCATCCTAACTAGACAGCTTTAGTTTTAACATAAAATCCATATTCCAGACCTTTATGGAGGAGACATGCAAACTCCAGGGCTGGATTGCTAGCATCACAGAGCATTAGAATGAATTAAGGAGATTAAAGACTCTGGTAAGCTGTCGGAGTCCTTCCCCACCCCTATGTTTTCTACAAGGAGTTGTTTTAAAGGCGTGGGGCAAATTGCAAAAAGGGAGTGTTAAGAAGCAAACCAGTCATGCCACCCTCACTTTGAACCGAAGTCTGATTCCTTACCACATGCAAAATTACTTGGGGAGAGGTCTTTAAAGACACCGAGGGTGGGCGTACAGACATGTTCGGAGTGTCACAGTGTGCTTTCTTCCAAGGTGGGAACATGCATTGAGAGCCGTTCCTGCCCCTCGACGGATGGAAAGTCTCCCTTCGGTCCGGTGGTGTGACAAAACCCAAAGAGGGCGTCAGATGTGTGTGCTCTGGTGTTTGGAATTTAAGTAAAATCTGTAATTTTCCCCCTGCATTTCCTCAGAGAAATTAGCTATTCTATTCACTGCATAAATTTTCAGGTTTTGCTAGCACGACACTCAGGGTGTTGAATTTTTTATGACAAAAATGCTGTAATAATTGTTGAACAGATGTAAGTGTTGGAGACCGGGCTCTGGCAGACCTCAAGAAACCTCCATTAGCAATTTAACCCTGTCGTCGCTGTCGCTTGGTCCGCCGGGGCAGGAACAGTGTCGGATTGTTTCACTGGGCTGTGTGCGCAGAGGCAAAGAAAGAGTTTTCTGGAGAGCATGGGCGGTGCTTTAATGAGCTCTCTGCCCAGCCAGGGAGGAAGAACTCGGTGCATTCTAACCCCGAAATTACCATGGAACCAAGTTGTCTAGCTGGGTGATTAATAAACTAATTGAAATGAAGGGACACTTGTCATTGGTGAAGAGGCTTGTGAGCATAAGAGAGGACCAACAAAACAGCATCTCCTGGGGAGGAGGGAAGTGACAGTCTGTATTCGCTCTGGGCTCCGCCTGGTGCAGGCCAGCCCGGTCCCATTTGCACCTCAAAGCAAAGTCACATAGGGATCTCCCTCTATGCTGGCTGCCTACATAGAAGACAGCCACAGGGGACTTGCCGAGGACTTTGTCCACCAAGTGATGAAAGCCTGCAAAATGCCTCGGAATCAAAAGGTAAATCAAAAGAAAATGGCAGCCCCCAAGATGAGGTGGCGGTGACAGCCCGTCAGCGTGGAGCCACCCGACAGGCCTGGTGGCAAGTGCAGAGGCTGCCAAGAGAACCGCCTGAGGAGGCTGCCACTAAGACAGATGTCATGCAGGAGAGAGCGCTTCCGTTGCTTTTGGTGGGGCCTGATGGAGCAGGAAGTGGTACTACACGTGCCACTTAAGAGAATAATAATACCAAGAAAAGAAGGGGTTGTTAAGGGGACAGACAGGGGAGAGAGGCTGGAGAGAGAGAGAGAGAGAGAGAGAGAGAGAGAGAGAGAGAGAGACAGAGAGAGAGACAGAGAGAGAGACAGAGAGAGAGAGAGAGAGAGAGAGAGAGAAATGAAAAGGTCTTTCACAATATTTGGTAAAGGAGGAATTGAATTAATGGCCATCCTGAGCTGGTGTGTGTGTGTGTACATGTGTGCACCCACGTGCATCTTTAGTGTAAGGATTTAGTTTTCCTTGAGGGGCTTCGGACAGCTTGGGACATATTGTGGTGGAGGAGGTGACAGCTCTGCCTTTCCTGAGAGGAGGAGCAGCCACAAGGCAAAGGAGGTCACGGACCCTGGTTTTGAGGAAGCCTCCTTGCTGCTTTCCTAGCCACTGACTTTGAGTTTCTTGCCAATATTGGGTTACCCAACATACAGACTGGACCCCGGCTTGGAGTGCTAGCAGAACAGGAGCAATGGAGACAGATAGAGGCAGGATGAGGAGACTCTCCACAGGTGCTTTCCTGTGACTGCCTGTGACGTTAGTGATGGACGGGCCGTGAACTTCAGCACCGGGGCCCAGAAGTTTCCAGGATACTCAGACCCCCAAGCCCTGAAAGTAATCCTTGCTCTTTTTCATGTGCATTTCAAACTCAAATTAATATGCAAACAGAACAGCAAGAGTGTCCAGTGTGATAACTGTGATATGTTTTTTAGATATCAAATTCTTCGAAAACTTGCTTCTGACTATGGGGAGAGGCGTCTTCTGGTTGCCTGCGTCCTAAACAGGTGTTTGGTCTGCCCTTTGGGAACTCAGTCCCAGTCTGTGTATGAAAAATCAACTTTGTTTTTTGAGGCCTAAGACGAGATTAACTTCGGTCTAGGAAGTGATTGTAGATAGGCTCTTAGCCATACATGTATAATTTGGCTATAAAATGCAACATGTTGGTTTGACCATAGAAATTCACTGTTTTAAAATCTCAAAAAACAACAAAAAAAAGCGTTTGAGAGTAAGGCAGTCAGTGTCACAAAGATCAGTATGTAGTGGCCAGGTGTTGGCGGTGAGAGAATTTGGCATTTTATTTTTTTCTGCCATCCCTTTCCCGAGGTCCATTTGCAGTCAGAGGATCTATTGGTTTGGCAGCATGAAGATGGTTCTGGTGTTTCCGCCATTGCCTCCTTTTTGCATATGCTTCCAGAGGAACTGTCTCTCTCCATTGGGGATTTGTTGAAAACTCTCATATGCATAACTATGTTATGAGTCCTTTAGGGCAGCGAGAACGGGCATGGCCCAGCCTGGTAGGATGCCTTTGGTAAGAATCTATCTTGGGTCCACGTAAAGCCTTCACCGGCGGGTGTGTGACCCGTCGCATCTCCAAGGCTTCATTTCACTATGTATGAAATGTCACAGTTGTCCTCCCCACAGCAGTAGGCCCAAGGATGAAACAGTACAGGAAGCTGACATTGCAGTGAGCTACTTGGTGAGCGCTTCATAAATACATATTGCATTGAGCGTCACAAAACAATTAGGTGCTAGTAATGGAACCCACAGAACGGGTTCTATGTAGAATTTATGGCACACTTAATTTAAGTGTAATTGTATACCTCGCATCATAAATTATGTGCCGTGGGGTTCTGACATGCACTTCTATTATCTCACTAAGATTTGCTGTCTAAAGGAATGATCTTTCTGGGCCAGTCCAGATGTTTCTCCTGTTTTCATCCACAGTCTGCTGGTTTTCTTTATTGTTGCACTTTGTTTTGTTTTTAGATGCTATACATCAGTCTGTGCTTGGAGAGCCATTTTTGCTCACATCAAGGTTCATTACTAAGAGCAGATGTCCTCAATCTACAATTATTCAATTCAGAGTTTGAGTACTTTCCTTCCCAAATATATATAAAGGAGATTGCTTTCTTCCAGTGCTCTCGGTCCTGATTCATGACCCTTATTTCTAGGTTGCCATTATTGTGTTAAATGAATTCCTATAGCAAACCACCATCATGTTCTTGGTTGACCAAGATGAGGCCCAAATTAATTCAGGATAAATCTCTCCGTCTCTTGAGTTCATGCCATAAGCCGGGCATTGTGTTGAGCTTTACATACGTATTTGGTTCATGGAGTGTCTTTGAGGCAGACACCATTAATTTTCTCCCCAGTCTCCTGTCCCTTGCTTTATTCCTGCCAGGAGAAGCCTGGTTTGTAATGGCATCAAAGTACACAGCTTACGACTCGTTTGCCCAGGCTCCTAGAGATGAGAACTGTGGCTTGCCCAGTTTTTCCGTTCTTCTTGTTAGACCACAATGCGTGTCTCTTTTCAGCCTCTGGGTTGGTTTTTCTTGGGTCAAGTGGCCACCAACCCAGTGGTTGCCATCTCTAGTATGGCCTTCATACCAGAACCACTTGATTGGGACCAGTTCTCGTCCCTAATTTTGTTGAGACTCTATCCTATCCCATGGCTTTATCTCAATTAACTGACGTGCCAAGATTTTTAAGTAGATAACATTGTTTCTACCTTATAGCTGAAGAAACAGAGACCTTCTGATTCGTGACATTCACTTTACTAGTGAATGGTGATGCCAGGCCTCTCCTTGGATCTCTCTGAATCCTGATGGTTTTTCCCCCCTTGTTACCATTGTCTTGGCAGAATCCCTTGGGCCGGACCAGATTGGATGAGAAGGAACTGTCCGTGCAAAGAGGATGGAGGACGGGAAAACAAACTAGGTGAGAAAATCTACTTAAGTTGAAGAGACGTGGGAGAAAAAGGGTTTGCCCAAATTATCCAGAGCCAGGGAGCAGGGCGGACCAGGCTGGTCTACAACCCTATGGATGGTTTCAGAATCCTTAAAACTGAGCAAGGGGCAGCCTTTTCTGGACCCCTCAGTCCATGCTCACTGTACACTTGCCACTCGTAGACCCAGGCAGAAAGTGGCAGAAGAAAAGTCAGCGGACTCTGTGGGCATGAGAGAGCATGCTCTTGGTCACAGAGGAGCCCTGAGCTTACAGCTCTCGGCTGGAGCTGCACGGCCTTTAAACTCATGATTTCATCCAGGGAAAAACCGTTCACGAAAACAGGCTTTTTCTGCACGGGCATCCGATACTCAGAGATTTGCTGATGTAACAATTATTTGCACTATTTATATTCAAATGTTCTTAAAAAAAATGCAGCTTCCAAATTTACCGATAGTAACTGTGTGCAAATCAGGAAACTTATCTCCTTTTTATAGGCGAAAATCAAATCACACTTTACATTTTTCTCACTTGCAGAATATTAGATGGCAGTGTCTAAATGACTTGTGTTTATGAAAAAGGTGAATTTTAAGAACAAATTTTAAAACTGCATAAGCAGTTTAATGGGTGTTTTTAGAAACTGAACTGAACTGCCGTTACATATTTATACTAAGCTTGTACCCACATCATCGCAGCTGTTACAGCTAAGCCTTGCACACGATCATGGCTGCAGGTTTTGTTCATGACCCTGTGGATGACAGGACTGTTGAATAAAGTTCTAAAAAACAAAAGAAAACAAGGTGGTTGATGTCCCTGCTTTCTTTCCATAAAAACCGATAGAAAACTTGTTTTCTGACCTGTAATCTGAGATCTGATTGAGTTCTCAATATCGTGCAATTCACAGATTCTGCCCCCATGTATGCACACGTCTGTAGTTGTCACATGGTTTTCAGTGTTCTTAATGAGCTGTTAACAAGCTGTCAATTACCTATGCAGATTAGGGAGCCGCCATTGGGAGGTGGTTGTATCTGGAGTTAGAGAGTGCTACCTTCGAATGTTATGAAATCAATCATCCTTGCTTTAATAGCTGTCTTTACCCATGTGTCTCTTGTCATGTCTGGGTCTTTTTTCATTATAATACCTACCACATAAGAAAAGCCCTCTGGGAATTTTGAAGGTACTTAGAAGGGAGCTTACCTAAATCTTTTATAACTTTCTACTTGGCGTACATGTTGCCTTGGATGCAGGCTTACCTTTCCATCTCTGACTTTCAAGGCATAGTACACCCTTCTCTGGAGCAGAGAAGCTCGCTACTATTCCTATGCTGATGCGAAGGGATCCTTTGCGCATGTTTTCTCTGCAGCGAAGGTCTCTACCCTCTTCAGCGTTTGGTGAATCTTAGGCACAGGTACATTGACAGCAAGTAAGTCAAGCTAAATGCTAGGAAAGACATAGGAAAGCATATTAACTCAACCAAGTGTGCTGAGCCCCATGTTTCAGGCACCGTGGACACAGAACGAAAGCAAGGCCACCGCCACATGGAGGTGACATTCTGGTGGGGAAGACTGATAGCAAATAATACCACACTAAGAAAATGGCCCCAGGATAGGGACAGTGCTGCATGATATGCAAACCAAGAGAAAGATCAGAGCAAGGACAAGCTGGAGAGGTCGGAGCGGGAGGTAGTTGCATCCGAAATAGAATGCTCACCTGAGGACTCACTGACGCAGTTACATCTGAGTCAAACCTGGGAAGAAGTGAAGTTGTTGGTCACAGGGATGCCTGGGGAAAAGCATCCCAGGCAGAGCCAACTTCCAGTGCAAAGAGCCTAAGAAAGAAGCAGGTTCTGGACCAATGAGGTGGGGTTGGGGGTGGGATCTGAGGGAGGTATGCTGGGGACATAGGTGAGCAGATCACGTGGGCTTCTTTGGCTTTTCCTCTGAATGAAATGGGAGACCATTGCCAGGTGTTGTTGCTTATTTTTTTTAACTTTCTACTTGAACTAGTTTTAGATTGACAGGAGTTGCAGAGAGCACCAATGGCCCCTCTACCTTTCACCCATCTTCCTCTAATGTTCACATCTTGCATAACCATTGTGCATTGATCAAACCTAAGAAATCCACTTTGATGCAATACCATAAACCTAACTGCAGACTTTATTTGGATTTTTCCATTTCTTCACTTTCTTTTTTCTGTTTCGGGATCCAGATTAGTTTGTTCAACATCTCCTTGGTGTCCTCTAATTGGTGACGGTTTCTTGGTCTTTTTTGGACCTTGACACTTTTGCAAAGCAGTCAGGTATTTTGTTGAATGTGCCTCAATCTGGGTATGTCTCACATTTCCTCATGGATAGTCCAAGGGTGTGGGAAAGAGCATCACAGATGTGATGTGCTCTTCTTGTCCCTTCATGTCGGGACACGTGACTCAGCACTGGTGATTTAACCTTGATCACTTCACTAAGGTGGTGTTTGCCAGGTTTCTCTTCTATGAAGTTACTATCTTTAGTTTTTCACACTTCACTCATTGGAATCAAGCTACTAGGTCCAGTCACATTCAGCAGATTTCATTAAGCTCTATCTCCTAGAGGGAGGGGTATCAAAGAATTTATAACCATATGTGAAGACCACTACTGTCATTTGGAAATTGGGGGAGGAGATGTATTGAGACTATGAAAATATCTTATTTATCCTTAAAGCTTTGCCCACTCATTTGAACATTTTTATCAGTTAGATTTTGCCTGCAGCATTTATTCATATCATTTTTTAGTGGTGGTTTTCTAATTTCTTCCTTCCTTTATTGCCAGGTTTTTCGCAGGAGTGACATCCTTGGTTTCCCTTTGAAAAGTGATTCAAAAGTTCATTGGTGGAAGCAAGAAGCCAGTTAGGAGGCCACTGCAGTGACTCAGGTAAGGGATGATGGTGGCTCAGAACCAGGCGGAAGCAGTGCTCATAAGGTTATATGGTTGGACTCTGCATGTAAGTGGGGAAGAGAGGCAACAGTATTAAAAAGCAAATTGTTTGTAGAGGTGCTGGAAGCATGGAGATGCCATTGGTGGAGAGAGGACAGCTGAAGTTACGGTAGATTCGCTAGGCTATTGGTGATGGGGTAAGACAGATGTCCTGTTATATTGGACATTCCAGAGGAGCTGTCAAGCTCATGGTACCAGATAGAAGTTTTTAAATATTCAAACAGTTTAATTTGAAACCTGATATTGTCATTTGTTTCCTTGGAAAAGACAGACTCATTTTATTCACCATTGAGAGAAATGTCTGCTAAATATTCAAGTCTGAATATCCATAATTTTTCTGTCAGTTGTTCCTCTAAGTAAAAATGCTGTTGCATAAAAAAGTGGGTAGTTTAGTTGGCAACTCAAGCAATCGCACGTGTGTTTTCCTCAGGAAAAGCATCATACTTTGGGGTGCAAGAGACGTGCTCTATGTATACTTCCCATTTTTTCAAACACAAAATATAAAAAGGAAGTGCCAGTAAGACTCGAGAAATAATAAAATTAATTATTTTTGCTGCATCATTGAGGATATTCTTAAGGGCTATTGTTAAGGGAATTGTTCTTTTTTAACTTCACGTGTGTGATGGTGAAGAAGCCAATGACTAAGGCTTTGGTGCCACTGCCTTGATTCATGCTAAGCCACCAGCAGTTTTGCCATGTAAGTTTTTGCATCATCAGTACACACGCCAATAGAGTAAAGAGAGGTAAACGATGTCTTAGAATTACTGTGGACATCGTTTTGACCTTGTACACACCTTGACAGCATCTTGTCTGCAGCCTACTTTTTGTAAACTGGTGTTCTAGCTCAAGGCCAGGCATGCTGCTTGTTGGTCGGTGGGTTGTTTGCCTACTGTACTCACATGCCCTTCTCAGAGAGTTGCTCCAGCTCTCAGTTTCTGAAATGTGGGTAGCAGGTGGTATAATTCCTCTACTCCCTTCAACCCTGGCCATAACTTCTTTAAGAAAGGGTGAGAACTTGGCTAGATAGAAAGCACCTAATCCATTGGGAAGGTGGTGGCCCATCAGGTTCTCTTTCTGGAGAGTTTGAGTAAGTCACAGAGATGTACCTAGTTAGGTATTAGTGGCATGGAAATGGGTGAGGGCTTGTATTGATTGGGAGCCATTTTTGTCAAGGAAGTAAAGGAAGCTGGTGTGTCATCTGTAGGTAGAAGCTGGAGCATGAAGTAATGTGGAGAAGAGTAGGAATGAGAACACATGACATGTCAGAGAGATGAGAGAGAGAGAGAGAGAGAGAGAGAGAGAGAGAGAGAGAGAGAGAGAGAGAAATCAATAAATAGAAACCAAGAGAGAGATTAGAGAAAGACAGAGAGAAAGATAAAGATAAAGAGACAGACAGAGAGAAACAGAGAATAGAGGGTAGGAATCGACTGATAGAGAGGCACAGAGAAGGGGTGAAAAGAGAGGGAGAAGGAGGGAGGGAGGGAGAGAGAGAGAGGAACTGACTTTCAATAAAGCCCCTTTTACTTGTGTTAATTTGATTACATTTCCTAACAACATAGAACACGATAAAGGCTCTAGGGGAGATTCAAACTGAAGAGGGAATTAAAATGTTGAAGACTTTAATTATGAAAATGCACCAAGAATTTTAGAAACCTCAGTAGAAATTCACTTGAAACAAAAACTTCAGAACTTTCGGATGGCACTGGAAGTGCAGGTCTATCTTTATTTTCATCCATTTTAAGAGGACGTTTATGTTTAAAAATAAGTTTTAATGTCAGAGTCACAACTTTGGCTCCTGACCTTGGGCCACTGGTGACCCTGATTGTTCTGAAACGTACAACCGATCTGGAGACCAGGAGCAGGCATAGTCTTTCTGCCATATGCCCTCTTTAGGATTCTTTCTGAAACAGTCCTCACCAGATTGCCTGCTAATTGCCCTGTGGCATCTCCATGGTCAGAATGCCATTTCTGGCTTTACTTTCTCTTTTCTGTTTGTACATAAGATAATTTTTTTTTTTCCATCTGCAAACTCTAGGGGGTAAATTTTGAGCATGATGCACAGAGCTTTAGCCATGGGACTCTCATTACTGTTAATGGGAATGGCAGTACTCAGTGTCAGAGCCCAGGAACATTTAGCCCTTGGATGATGGTGTTTTTTAGTTGTTTTTTTAATTGTGTTTACAAACAAAGCTGACGTATAAACAGCAACAACTCCCGGGAAGATGGCATTTTAGGAAACGGGCAGGAGTCAGACTGTCCTTGGAGCCACAGCCTAACACAACACAGAGCTGGAGAGAGGGTGGTGGAGTTCTATGCATCTTTTTTTTAGAAATTGTGATTACATGCACGTAATATGGAATTTATTATTTTTAAATATATAGTTTGGTGGCATTAAGAACATTCCCACAATTGTGCAAGCATCACCATCATCCATCACCTGACCTTTTTCATCATCCCAAACTGGAAACTCCTTACCCATTAAGCACGAACCCTCCATCCCTTCTCCCCAGCGCCAGGCAGCCTTTATTCTACTTTCTGTCTCTATGAATTTGACTACACTAGGCATCTAATAGAATCATACAGTACTTGTCCTTTTGTGACTGGATTATTTCACATAGCGTAATGTCCTCATGGTTCATCGATGTTGTACCATGGGTCAGAATGTCCTTCCTTTTGAAGGATGAATAATAGTCCATTATATGTGGATACCATAGTTTATTTAGCCATTCTTTTTTCAAGGGACACTTGGGTAGCTACAGCCTTTTGGCTTTTTGTGAATAATGCTATTATAAACATGGTTGTACATGGGCATACAAATTCCTGTTTGAGTCCCTGCTTTCAATTATTTTGTTTTGTTTTGGTTATATACCCAGTAGTGGAATTAATGGATTGTACGTTGATTTTACACATAGTTTTCTTTCTTTTTTTTTTTTGAGGAACTGCCACACATTTTCACTAGCAATGCATGAGAGTTCCAATTTCTTCCCATACTCACCAACGTTAGTTATTTTCTGTTTTTTTTTTTCCTTTGATAACGGCGATCCTAATGGGTGTCAAGATTCTCTGCATCTTGATAAACACCAGACAGATCATATATTCCTTTATTTTTTTCTCTCTCAGCTCCACCTTCCTCGAACTTTAAAATTCAGAAAATACTTCCTAAGCCCCAGAATTGATCAGGTGCCCCCGCTTGCAGCTCTGAAAATGCCCTCTGCATGTCCCTGGTGCTACGTGGGTTTCCTCATTTCTAGTGTGTGGCTTCAAGGTTTATCTCTCCCTGCAGCTTCTGTGCTCTGTTAAGGCAGCATTGGTGCCCCATCCCTAAACGGGATTTGCCACCTAGTAGGTATTCCATAAATACTTATCGAATGACTGAATTTAAACCAACTCTGTTCAATATGACAAATGTGTCCTCCAATATAAGGAACAAGAAATGGTTTATTACTAGGATGACTATATCAAAATTCAGAGTGTGCAGTAACAAAATAACACGACTGTAAACACGGAGATGGAAAAAAGTAAATTGACTAAATTATTAGTGTCACTTTGATTTCAGAAAATGCTGCTTCTTTACACATAAGCAGTTACAAATGCAGCCTATAAAAGTTAATATTCATAACATGATTATCTTTCAATGAAAGTATTAGGGAAACACACAATAATAATATTGTTAATGTACAGGGGCGGGCTTCCATGGTAACCTGGGCACATCAATTTAAGTGTTTAACCAAGGAGCTGTGGCTCCTCAAGATGGGAGATTCTGATGCTCCGTTTCAGAGTGACCCTCAATAAGCACGTTGAATTACTGATTGCTTGGTGTTTCTTGATTACGGATTATTTAGAAGGCACTTTGGAAATTGCAGATAGCTTGCTCACCCGGGGGAATTACCATCCACACACGATAATGAGGTGGAAGCTGTGTAAGGAAGGTTAGATAAAGCATCTTACAAGGCTCCAAGTTTTAATTTGACTCTTTCCAGCTCAAGCCACTGACATTTTTGTTCTTCCTTTCTTGCTGTTTTGCTTATTCTCTGCTCATTTGTAAGTTTTTAAGGATGGAGACATGCAGACACACTTGTCTGCAGTATGTGTGTGTGTGTGGGAGAGAGAGGGAGTTGAGTACATCCTGGGCTGAAGGAATTTTCTGAGATGAAAATGGAAACGGGAAGGAATGGTGAGATTTATGGCTTTGGCACTGGAAAGAGACGTTGGGGATCACTTGGCTCAGTCCCTTCATTTTACAAATGATGAGGCTGTGGAAGGGACGGAGTCTTGGCAAGGCCAAGGGCCCTCTCTCTTGGTGGCAGCACTGGCCTTGACAGGTCGTAGGGTCAAGGTTGGAAGACAGTCTTGGGTATAAAACTAGGACACGTACGCTCAGGAGTGAGACATGATCATCCAAATAGATGAAAGCAGACAAAGATGATAAGAGTTGGCTCCCGCTGACTTGGTCCTTGAGATGGGCCACATGTCAACTGCCTGTGGGGTTGACATCCCTGCTACCATGGTGCAGGGGGCCCCTGATGCATTTAGGGACCCACAGAAGCATTTTGATTTCCTTATGAATCAGAAGACAAACATTAATGTAATAGCAATTAATGTATAGTAATGAATTCAGCCGGAATGACATTCATCTCTATACCAACCCCGTTGTAAAATATAATTTTTGATGCTCTTATGGAGGAAGGAACATGTGGAGACGGAAGTGCCTCTGGGCCACAAAAGTCAGGACGCAGCCCTGTCTCCAAAATCTCTAATCTGAGCTCAACTTTCTCATTGGTCACTCACTTCCACATGAGTTCTTGGGAAAAAAATTCATTTGTGAGCAAGCTGGACTCAAGACCCAACAAGAGAAACATGACTATATTTCTGTATTATTTAAGATGTTCAGTAGCAAGCAGCAGGAGATTCATTTCCATTGGCTTAAGCACAGGAGAATTTAATGGCCCTTTAAACTGAAAAGTGTAAGGTTCTCCAGCGTCAGGTACAGGTGGAACAAGAGGTTCAAGCGATGGCGTTCGAAATGGGTCGCCTCCTCCCTAAGCTCTACTTCCGTCTGCACTGGCCTTGCTCTCTGCCAGGCTTGCGTTGGAGGGAGGCTACCGACCGCTCAGAGCTTACCTCCAGAAGGTAAGGGACAGCCAGTGTTCTCCCACACGTCCCAGTAGCTGGCATTTGCAGTATGCCAGGTGCTGTGCTATGTCTTTATGTACATTCTCTCATTAGATCCTGAACTTCAGGCTTGAGATAAGACCTAGTTTTATCCTTTCTTAGAGGCAAAGACGCAGAAGCTGGAGGAAATGAGCTCACAGGGGGTCCTGAATTTCTCTGACTTGCACGGAGCCAGCTCTCTATGGAAGAGCAGTCTACGTTTCTTTAACTGGCACCGGGGGCCTCTAGAATGTGACACCAACAGCTCCTTTCAGCCTTGTGGTCCATTCTTCCTTTCTGCTTCACTAGACCTCTCTTCAGTTTCAAGGTGTCCTAGCTCTAGACATTTGTGTGGGCTGTCCCTGTTCCCAGACTGCTTCCCCTCTTATCTCTGCTGTAGAGACCCAGGTCCAGTTCTTCAAAGCTTTCAGGATTCCGTAGTGGAGATGGAGTGCTGGTAGCCTGCCCCACATCATATGTTTTCCTTCCTGTTTCATAATCATTACATAGATGTCGTCTCTCCTCCTCAAGAGGAAACTTCTAGAGAGCTGAGGTGAGGGCACATTCACCTCCATATTGATTCCTTTATAATCCCCCACAGAACCTGCCATCCAGAAGGTGCTCATTAAACTTTAGCTCATGAATTAATCACTTGACTCACTGGGCCCCCAAATTCTATTAACTGAATGGGCTGCCACACAGGTAGACTTACGAATGCTGTGTGTAGACAAGACTCAGGACATTTAAGAACAGAAATTAATAAAACGTGAAAGAAGCCAAGGAAATGGAGTTCCTACACTCTAGCAAGACTTAAGCTTAAAAAATATTCACTGTTTCAACTAGGCTGTCTCCTGCCATTTCCCGTAAGAAGAGATGAAGGCATGGAGAGGTGAACAGACTTGCCCAAGCTGTTAACAAAAATACTGGCTTCCATGTATGAAGCCTCTGTTTTGTGCCGGCACTTCATGCATTATCCTGAATCTTCACAATAACCTGATTTGACAGATAAGAAAATTAAAGATCTAAGAGATAAAGTGTCCAACGTCACAATGCCACTAATAAGGAGTAATGCCAAGATTTGAATCCAGATTTGTCCAAAGCAAAAATTCTTTTTTCTTTCTTTCTTTTTTTTTCTTTTTTTTTTTTACTGCACTGTACTGTTAGATGTACATTTAGGAACCACAGAAGTACCTCTTCACTCTGAGCTCAGTGTCTTTGAAACTACTTGACTCTAAAGCGCCAAAGGTGAAAACCTCTGTCCATTATCTCATTTTATATAGCATCTCTGCTGATCACCGGGGGCCATTCAGCACCTAATAAATTCCTTTTACTGGTGAAGGTTATCTTTGGTATACTAAGAAAGAAAAATATTTATTAAAGACAAGTAAAATGGTAATTGCAAAACAGTTTGGTTGTAGAATAAAAGAAAAAGGGTGATGCAGTCAGGTCAAATGTGTACTTGCTGAACGAGAAAGCAGCATGGACTCTCAAACCATGGAGAGCTCCTCATTCCTTCCTTCTTGGCCTGACCTGCTGGCTCCAGCCACCTGTTTACCTTGTCACTTACCTTTTTTTTATCAAACTAGTATCAGAATATCTCTGCTGTCCCTCAGCACAAAGCAGTGGGCTCACAGGGCAGAGGTGGTAGGAGGAACAATTGGTAAAAGTGGAATTGCCGAGGTCTTCTGATCCTACTTTCTTTGCCCCAGCCTGAAATAGTGCCACATGGTTCTCTGGATCATCATGCTATTTCATTATTTCATTGCATGTACCTCCATTTGAATCATCTCTAGCCTTTGTCTGCTTACTGCGTTGTGGTCTGTCTCTCCCACGAGAAGGTGTGTAAATCCATACTTCTCAACTGTCGTGTTCATATGTGTGTTCCCAACTCTCAGAACATCTCTTGGCATATGGTAGCTAGTAAGAGAAAGAACGGATGGTTGTTGAATGAATAAATGGAATGGGAACGATTCATTAGGACCCACCACTGAGCGTGCCTAGACACCACCCTGGTCTCTTCTAGCTCCTATTTTCAGACGGATCTGACTTTGCCATGATGGCTGGGAACTGGGCCCTGAAGAATGACTAGTTCTCCAGGGGACAGTCAGACATCATCTCAGGCCAACGAGTTACCACGACAAAAGGAAATACCAACCTTGCATCTTATTATGGCCATGGCTTTCAAAGGCTCCTTGGAAAGTTTGAAACTTATCATCAAGTGATTAGGTGGGACTTCTTAGAGAGTGGCAGTTGAGCATTGATGTTTAGATGATTGCAGGGGACTACCTGTGCATGTGCTTGGAGTGCAGACAGGGCGGAACACCTCCTTCGGGCAATGGAAATTGCCATTACAATCAATGTGTGCACTGAGTGTAAATCCTCCAGCCCCATCACTGGGAAGTGCTCCATGAAACTGCTTTTGTGATGTCTATAGGAAAATAGTGTGTAAGGTCAGTCCAAGGTGAAAGTCTCCATTTATTTTTCTCAGTAAATTTTTGATTCTTTGGCAATTTATGAATTGAAATGTTAGACACAGACTCTCCAATATTAACAGCTTTGTCGTCAGAAATCCTCACTGGTCTCTCACCAATCTGTGAGGCTTCTTGGTTTTCGATGGCAGCACCTTCGCGTTTGACAGAGAGTTTATAGGAAGAATGGTATGGTATGTATGGCATATAGCAGGTAGTTTTTCTTTCATTTACTTGCAATCACTTAAAGAGAGAGAAAAAAGGAAAGAACACCCCAAACAACCTCCCATCCGTTGTTATTTCATCAGTTACCTCATATAATCAATGGAGTTCCTGAAGAGAAATTGAGCTGTTATGGCTGCCTCTTAGAATCCACAATCAGAGCGAGAGTTTCTTGATGAGCTTGGTATTCAACATATCCAGGTGATTCCATGGGCTAATTAGGATTGGATGAGCTTGGGGAAATGAAGAGGTTGGTTGGGTATAATGAAAGCCTCGCTTCTGAGCTGCCTCAGAGTTACGCAGCTTAATGGTGACTCCTTGGCGTGGGGAGAAGACGGTAGCCCATGGACAGTGGACCAGTTGGTTCCAATGGTGGCCAGGAGGCCAGAGAATATAGGTTTTATTGTGCCTGTGGGTATCCTCAATTGCTTAGTAACCATGGCTATAACCTACACTTCTTACCCTGCTCCTCTAGGGACCACCAGGAGACAGGATCTCAACATCCTGTCCTTACCACTTACCAGCTGAATGACTTTAGGAAATGCTGCTGCTGCTGATAAATACAATGGTAATAACAGTGACGCCAGCAGCTAACGTATATCTAGCACTTATTACATGCATAACATTGGCTAAGTGTCTTCTGTGCATTCATTTGTTTATGAAATCCTCATAGCATCCTCAGTTAGTTCCTATCAGTATCTGCATTTTTCATATAAGGAAATTGCAACATACTGAGGCCAAATAACTAGTCCAATGTGACACAGCAGTAAGAGATGGGGCCAGCATTCAAACCAGGGATTCTGGCTCTGGAGCCCAAGCTTGTCACAAGCAAGCCAATCCTCCTCCTAGACCCCCTCCCCTCATTTCTTTAGGGCTGGTGCTGTGAGGCTTGGGTGAATATAGATGTGGGTGCTTTCTCTGTAAATGGTACCAATAGAAATTAATATGGCCATGCCTTTGGTAATCGAATTGTCAGACGGAACATATGATCCCTATCCCAATTCCTGTCGTAAGACTGGAAACATAATTTGAAAGCATGCACCTCTGATGGACGGGCCAGTGGTGTCATTCTGGTGCATTAAGGAGAATATCATCATCATAACCTTTCAGCAAAGTGCCCCTTGGAGGAGATGATTATCTGATGCTCAGAGCAGTCACATGTGGCAGTGACAGCCAGTCTGGCATAACAGATCCAATACTGCATTGACATGAATTTTGTCTTCTGACCCCTGGATATATATTTTTTCTATTGCCTTACATGTTCCCAATGATTAGTCTGCCATTCTGACTTTTTATTGCAATTTGATTTTCCTCCCTAAAGGGTTATGTCTTTTCCATCACCGTGTCCCCAACAATCAGCACGGTCCCTAGAAAATAGTAGGATCATGTTTATGTTGGGTTTGAATTTTTCTTATTTAATGTCAATATTTTGGTACCTGGCAGTTTATTAGACTCACATTCTAAGTTCTGAAGTTCTGATCAAGTATCTTCCTGTTTTCTCATCTGCCAGTTAGGTACCCTTTATTATAACTTTGCACATGGTCTGAGCCAGACTCCATGATTTGGTGATTAATATGGTATAGTTTGTATCAGTCAGGATAAGCTAGGTTATGCTGTTGTAACAAACACTCCCTAAATCTGACTGACATATAAAACCAAAGACTTACTTCTTGTTGGCACTACGTGGGCTGGCTCCATATCTTCTCACTGTGGAATCTGGGATGAGGGCGTAACCACCTTCTCACTTTGCTGGTTTTATGAAAAAGAGTTCTGAAGAGTCTGTTATCAGCAATTGAAAGGGAAACAGGTAACTTTCACTCAAGTTATCGGTCAAAATTTGTCACTCTGCCCCACTCAAAGTCAAGAAGACTAGAAAGTACAATCCTGCAATGTACTGGGAAAGTAGACAGCTGGATATATCTGGTAGGTAGCCCTAATGAGTACCACATGGTCCTCAAAAAGTCAACCTAGTCTGAACTACAAGAAAGAAATCCGTTAAACAAGAATACAAGAGAAAAAGTGATGAGTGCTTTAAAAGTCAAAATCATGGAGGAGAATGGGAAAAAGAGGATTAACTCTTTTGCACATTTGTTAGGTTCAGCAATCTTTGCGTATGGGTGCAGGCCGACCTCTCAACAGTCCTTTAGACAGATGTCATTAGCTCCACTTTTCACCTAGTAGGAAACTTTAGAGAGTTTAGGATTTGTGCCAGGCCAGTTGAGGCAGTCCTTCTTCCCTTTCTTTCTTTCTGACGTGGGCAACTAGAGGGACTGGTCCTTGTCTAATCCCAGAGAGCCCAGGTACAGTGTGTGGCATGAAACAGAGTCTCAGTAGATGATGACTGAAGGACGGAACACTTTAGAGGATGGCTTCCTGATCCAAGAGCCAGGTTGGGTCCGCCATATGTGCTTAGGTCAGTATTACCATGCGAAGAAGAGCCTCACCAAGAACTGTGGCCAAAGCTCTTCAGAGTGGTTTTCTTTCTCTCCTCTTCAGGGACAAGATCTCATACGTGGCTTTCAAAGTGTTGCCTTTTTGTGCAGACCCAAAACAACACAATCCAATAACTTAAAAAAATGTTTGCCCTTATCTTCCTAGTCCTTCTTTTTTTTTTTTTCTATTATTCTTTTCTTTTTAAATAATTTATTTTTTAAATTTATTGGGGTGACAATTGTTAGTAAAATTACATAGATTTCATGTGTACAATTCTGTATTACATCATCTATAGATCCCATTGTGTGTTCACCACCTAGTCCTTCTTTAAAAAAATATATTTATTTTTTCTTTTCTTTTTTTTTTTTTTGGTTTGTTTTTTGGAATTTTAGGAGATTGAGTATATAGCCTACTTTGTATGTAGATCTGAAATACAAAACCAGAAGAGGATTTTTTGTTGCAAATCTGAGATGTTTTCACTTCTTAAATAGAAATACCTTTGCACATCACCAAATAGCACAACACTATGAATTCTGCAATAAACAAACAAACATTTAAGGTAATTATTGTAAAAAATAATTAAAGTAAGTATAAAATACTCTTAATCTATTGGCAGGACAATCAATCTATTGCTAATTCAGGGAAGCAGTAACTTGAAGTGGAGGCTCTACTTACATCCAGTGACCATTCCGGAAATCTTTTTGCGCACCTGATCACAATACCTATTTTAATTAGAATACTGTCTCTTCATTGAGGACCTTTGCACTCAGCATTGTTACAAAGCTTTAAGTATTATCTTATTCAGTCCTCACCCAAGTGTATGAAGGTGTATGACACAGGGAATCTTATTATCACCATTATCCAGAGGAGGTAACTAGGTTTAGAGATGGGAAATGATGTGTCTAAAGTCATGGCGGGTAATTCAGTCCTATCTTGACTTCAAGGTGAGTCTCTGGACCATTTCACCTCAGTGGCCCCTGTCACATACCTATGTGCTTTTCAAGTCAGAAGGGCTAGTAGGCCCTAATTGTATTGAAGGGGGAACTGAGGTTCAGTGAGGGGATAACTCACCCTAGCTATACTTCCACTGTGGGCAGGATTGAGGCTCATGTCTGAAAGCTCTGGTTCTCAGAAAGTGAAGTTCCTTGGACTCAGGTTCTGGATTCAGACAGACTGAATTAAAACCCATCTGTACCATGGCGGGATGGAGTGATCTTACACATTTGTGAGGCTCAGCGTCCTCATCTATCAAATGGGGATAATTCTGTGTGTGTGTGTGTGTGCGCGCGCGTGCGCGTGTGCACTTAACACCTACATGAGGGTTAAATGAGTTAATATATGGAAAGCCTACCACATCAGAGATGTTTAATAATTTATTTTGTAATTATTATTAAACTACAGCACTCTCTACTATGATGACTTTATGATACTGCAGTGAGTTACTTTGAGAGATTTTTGTTTGAAGCTAATTAGAGTTGACCAGTGAGAGGTTGGCCTTGGCCACCACGGGAAGGGGGAGTGACCACAGTTGATGCAATTTGCATCCTATTATCTCTATGTCTAAGTCAACAGAGCTCTAGGTTCAAGGAGGGCATTGTCCCCTACCCACCATGTAGTCACTGAAAGTGAGTATGTCATTCACACATAGGAAGCTCTGTCTAATTGGCCTGGCCAAGGTGATCAAAAGTTATCCTACCAGAATGCCTGCCCCAATCACACTGGAGAAAAAGCACAGCCCCCAGAGCTCTACTCAGGGGGAAAATCCATCACTGACAGTCCCTTTCCCTGGTCCCTGAGGATGCCCAGAAAAGACCTTGAAGGCCGAGTACTCAAAAGAGAGAGCACAGTGGAGGGGCTGGTTATGGAGCAGGGGCAGCCCCATAACTGACCCCTCCATAACCAGCCAGCAGTGGGCGTGGGCAAGTGACAGCCCTTCTCCTGGCTTCTGACCCAATGAGCCGCCACGAGGAGGGAAAACCTGGGTCCCTTCTTCTGTCATTTGCTATGCTTTTGTCACTTGACTTCTGTGAGGCAGAATCTCCTCATCTGGGAAATAACTAACTCAAAGACATATACTGACAAGGTCAAGTGCCATAACACAGGTCGAGCTCTGGGACAAAGCCTCATGACTAGTGCTCCATTAACAGGAATGATGATTGCACTGAAATGTAGTTTATTTTTATTTACATGACTGTGTGACCCTTGAGGACAGAGGCTCCATTTCTGTTATCTACTTTGATGTCCAAGACAGCATCTAACAAACAAGGGCACAACAAGAACACCAGCATTTACTGAGCGCCTACCCTGTACTAAAGGCTGTTCAAAGATCTTTACATACATTAACTTCTTGAAACCTTACTACACCCTTATGACGTGGCCACTGTCATCCTCCTGTGTGACAGATAAGAAAACTGGGCACAGAGAAGTTGAGTAAATTGCCCAAGGTCACACAGGGATGCTGAGGTCCTGGAGGGGAATCACTTAGCATTGACTGGGTGGATGAGTGCCTTGCCCTGACACCTATCGCTTGGCCCATACCATGATCCTCTGTTTGCTCCTATCCGCATTTTTGGGGCTGTGCAGTTTGGCTGGCTAGATTTGGCAATCGCGATGGGGATGGTGATAAAGAGGCGATGGGTACTCTGGTGTGGCTTGCCTGTCATCCACACACAGCCATAGCGAAAATGACAGGAGATTAATAGGAAATAATGGGATAGTGAGTAGAGCACTTATGCGGCTTTCCTCACGAGAAAGCCTCACATCTAGTGAGGTGCAATTAGCTGTCCAAGCCAAGATGCATAGGCAGGAAATGAAATAGGCTCGCGGTGATTTTATTTTTATACCTGGGTCCGCTCTGGGTTCATCGGCCTAGTTAGCACTCTGGAACCTCCAGCTGACTCTGCACTGCCTGCTGGCTTTAATACACTTCTACTCTGGCTTGCTACACAGCCCTGATGTCGAACACACGAGGCAGACAGCTGCCCGGAGGCATTCTCCGTAGAAATTCTCACATCACAACAGAACTCAGCTTTCCACCATCACGCCATGCCTCTTCCCTCCATCAGCAAGCATCGTAGCAGGTTGCAGATGCTAGGCAGTGTCAGAGAAATGTCCTAATAGACACATCGGGGGAAAGTGCGGTGGCCCCTATTGCACACCGGAAGCCTTTCCATCAAGCCTTCTCCTCCAGGTAAGCAGATTAAACACCATGAACCGTTCCTCGAAGATCTATTTGCATCCCACAGCATAGGAACCTCAAAAGATAACCTTACAGGAAACAATTGATATGGTTTTCTGCTCAGCTGCCCCAAACTCTGAGACATTTATGTGACAACATGCTTTGATTTTTCTCCTTCCAGAAGATGGACTATATCCCCGAATACAATAATTATTTTATTGCCTTGGCTTCTATCTGGGCACACATTCCATTTTCCAATGTAAATAATCATTTCCACCTTTAATAAATTAGATGGAAGCTGTCTGGCTGGGAGAATGAACATTTCAATATCTTCAGACACACAATGACACCGTATCAATATTTAAAATCATTTTATGCATGTATTTCAGGTTGTCCAACTTCATTAAGGCCATTCATCAAGCCTCCAGCTAGAGTGTATTCCCATTGGACTTGTAGGCCTGGGGGCCTACCAAACAGAAATTTAAACTAACTTGCCTTTTTAATTCACATTATTCTCAAATATTCTCTTTTTTAACTCCCTGCCATGACTAAGGCGTTTAGACTGGGCCATGATTCGGTACATGTCAACACTTAGCTGACACAATCCCCATTAGTATGTCAGAAAATGTGTGCCCCAGTAAAATATGGGATCCGTTCCTCCCTCTTCGTTGATAAATTACCCTCTAGTTCTTTCCTGCCCTCGGCAATAATTTGAGTTTATTGCTCGATGTTTCCGTTAAATATTTACAAACATTTTAAACTATGTATAAATGAAATCTTCAATGTCTTGCAAGTCACATCCTCTCCCTTGACTCCAAAATAATAAATCTCTTGATCTATTTTTCATATTCCTGAAGATGCCCCCACGTGAACATAGGCTGCTGGGAATAAGAATATTCTTGCAAATAAGATCAGCCCCTCTCGTGGCCATCTCCGTGGAGTGGGCTGGATTCGTTTCCCAAGATGAGCATTATCTTGCCGATGCTGAAATCCCGCTCTGCAATGCCAATAAACAATTAAGTCCATGCTGAGGAAATTGCAATAAAACCTTCTTAAACAGGGCACCGACCCAGAGAAGGTTGGAGAGGAACCTTCCTCACCAGGCAAAGCCAGTGAAATGCACATTCATATTTCAGGGGCAACCAAGCATCCAGGAATGAAGTGGTTCTGTAGGAAAAGAGGGCAGCATTGCATTAGTTTCCTAGGACGACCATACTGAAATATCACAGAACGGGGGACTGGAACAACAGATTTTTGTTTTCTTACGATTCTGGAGGCCGGAAATCCAAGGTCAAATTGTCAGCAGGTTTGGTTTCCCAAGGCTTCTCTCCTTGGCTTGCAGACAGCCGCCTTCTCACTGTGTCCTCAGAGGGTCTGCTTTGTGCACATATTCCTCTGGTGTCCTCCTGTGGGTCCAGATTTTCTCTTTCTAAAGACACCAGTCATATTGGATTAGGGCCCACTCTAAAAGCCTTGTTTTAATTTACTCACCTCTTTGAATGCTCGATCTCCAAATACAGTCACATTCTTGGCTGGTTAAGTCTTTTGGTTGGGCAAAGTCTGTCCTCTGGTTCATCAAGCACAGGCCCATCTCACTGTCTTGAATGAGCATATAAACAGTGTGTGGGTGTTGCTTTGAGGTTCTTGGAAGTTCTGAGGCCAGCTTTGCTTGTCTGAGTTCCTGTTGCCTCTGTGGTCAAGTGGGGATAAAGACCACTTACATTGCAGAGTTGTTATAAGGATTCAATGACCTAACAAATGAGAAATTGGCTGGCTGACAGTAGGCATTCAATGAAACTGAATCAAATGGCATCATGGAGGCAGCATTTAAAGGGGATTAAAAACACAAAGCGTGGAGAGATGGAGTCGAGAGGTGAAGATATCCTGGGGGTACCCAAGAATCAAGTATTACCTTTTCTCCATATTTCCCCCAAGTTTGGGAACTTCGGGGGGTTTATTTTTTAATATTGGGTGATTGCGCTTTCAAGCCAGTCATGTGTTCAGTATAGTAATAGAGCATTATTTGAGTTACTTCCAACATGAAGTGCTTATATATAAAAAAAGAAGTTGAAGAGCTCACATATTAAATTGTTCTGTACTGTTCCCAAACCCTCAATTCTTTCCAAATTCAGTACTTCACAGTTTTAAGAGCCCTTCATTTTAGAACTGAATGGGGTATTCTGGGCACGTGCTCTGTGGGCCAATTTAGACTCCCTCGGTTGTGCTGATAATGTGAAGAGTGCTCCAGTTATGTGGAGCACAGCCCTGGTGTGCAACTTGGGGCTCTCACAAGCCCCTTTAGTGCTGCAGGCTTCTGCACTGTCTGTGCCCACGCGGGTGATTCTGGGCTGGCCCCCTGCCAGGCCTAAGGCCTCTGGCATAGCATTCTTGTTCCAGGTTTGGGCAGAAGTCTGGGTGGGTCCCAAGGAAAATTGCATGATTTGGTGAGGGCATGTGGGTTTATTCTATAAGGCCCACATGATGAAATTCCTGCAGAGTTGATTTGTCTGGTATTGGAAAAACAGGGACCAAGAGGCATGAAAGTGCTACTCTGCTCCAGGTCCAAGTATGCAGCCTTGCAGGTCAATTTTATGCACACCAACACAGTGAAAGAGTCACAGCGTGTGAAGACTGAAACTCCGAGAGATGAAGCCACGTTTCCACAGACAGGAAGCCCTGGGCCTGGAACCCCAGTCTCCATGCGCCCACGCCCTCGTCATGGCTGGCAGGCAACGTGGGGAACGTGCAGTCTTGGGAGTAAGAGATGCAGCTCTGCTTTGAGCCAAGTCTTCTGACTCAAAGGCCAGAGTTCCTTGCACTCACAGGAAATTGGTGCCATTTGCTGAAAAATAGATTACGCCTTGGATTGCTCCAATGTCACTTTCAATGTTATTTTCATTCACAAAGTAAAAACAAAAAAAAGAACAAACAAAACAAAGCAACAGCTTATAAATGTAGACCATGAGTTCCTGAAACAAATTCTGTCAGTAGATGGAACCACAAGTAGAGATGTAGGGACAAGGCCTGGGCCAGCATGTGGCTGTCCAAGGTGCTGACGTCAGACAGCTGCCTAACTCGCATCTGTTCGCCCATCTCAGCTTCCCTGACGCCGTGTTCTAAACCACATACCTGACCTTCCCTCTCGGAATACCCTCTTTTAATTTTTATTTTCTCCTTTCTTTCTGAATTCCAAATATCACGCTATGTAAGGTACATGTTCATTTCAGGGACTTCATTTCATATCTGTAACTCCCACCTGCTCTTCTGTAGAGGATGGGGTCTGCGTTTGTTTTGTTTGAGAGTAAACTGAGGGACTAGTACACATCCTGGAACATAGAAACTCAACAAATATTATATGAATAAGTGAATGAATGCATGAATGAATGAAAACTAATCACTTCTTTCCAATTCTCAGGTGTGGTGGTGGGGGGTTCTGTTTTTGGACCTACATTCCCGTGACTTGAATTGTTATGTCGTTTCCCTTTTTTGTCTGGGTGAACATGGGCCAGTCTCTTGATTCTTTGAGCTTTGGTTTTCTCATATGTAGAAGGTGGATAATAATGGCCCTTTCCCAGGTGCCATGAAGATGAAATGAGACAATATCTATAGAACTTGCCACATAGAACTCATTACAGATACTACCATGTTTCCCCGAAAATACGACCCAGCCAGACAATCAGCTCTAATGCGTCTTTTGGAGCAAAAATTAATATAAGACCTTGTCTTATTTTACTTATTTTACTTGTATAATATAATATAATATAATATAATATAATATAATATAATATAATATAATATAATATAATATCATACTGGGAGTTATATTAATTTTTGCTCCAAAAGACACATTAGAGCTGATTGGCTAGGTTTTATTTTCGAGGAAACATGGTAGTTGGCATGTTTGCTGATTCCCTCCACGGCTCTGTCCTCCAGGTCTCACTGTTTCCCAGAGCCTCAGTCCTTGGGAAGGAAGAGGCTAAGGTAAAGAAAAAGCTTTTTTTGGGTGGTTGATGATGAAGCAGTAGCCTTTAGTGAAATGAACAAAGTGTCTGGGTTTATTCATGTGATGCTTCAACAGGACCCCTCACCATTTCTGCACTCCCTTCCTTGGTGTGGCAGCCATTCATACACCAGCCATCTATGGACACAGGTAAAGACCTAACCCTGGTCAAAGGAGACTCAAAATAAAAATTAAATAAAAGTGAGTCAAAACAGGCCAAGATACACGAGTGTTGGATATGGCAGTTCCATCATTCTGATGTAACAGCTTAATTGGTGAGATTCTGTGGAAGTATTTATCATTATGTGACACAAACCCAAGATAGTTCTTACCAAAAACTGACTCCACTTTTTAAAAGGTCATTCACTTCATCCTTCATTTCAGTACATGTGTCCTGTCATACTCCCTTTGTTCCCAATTCCTCAAATTGCCAGTGGGTCCTACTGTTATGCAGTTCATTCAAACAAGCAAACAAACAAACAAACAACAAAACTAAGAAACTTCCTCTGTTTCATTTCAGTCCTCATGTGGTCTGTGCTCAATAGTTTTGTTCATGTTCTTCACTTTGTATGAATTGCTTTTCTTGCTCCTGCTAGCTCTGAAAATCCTACACTTTTGTCTTATTCCTGCAGGTCTGGTTATAGGGTTAGTATAGGATGTTGGCCCCCTCCCATGAACCCAACACTAGAGAGCATACTATTAAGGAAGAAGTAAATGGAGCTAAATAAGTCATGTAAACATTATGAGAAACCTCTTGGGAGACTAAAGGCAGTTAAGACTTAGTGTTGATCATAGGATGCCTACATGCCATTTTTAAAGGGGTAGATATAAAGGGGAAAGTTAGCCTACTTTATCTTTTCTCTTCTCCACATTACCTTTGGCACATCTCTGTTAACCATATGACCTCTTTGAGGAATAAAAATAGCAAAAACACCCCAGCAGTGATGGAGGTCGGTGAGAAATTATCACCCCAAGGACAAGTTCATGATGCAGGTATCAACAGTACAAACCAAGAGCCTGGCTGCTGTGTGTTTCCGTGTCTATACTTCCTTCCACATCCTCAAAGAAGAGAGGGAGGGAGAACACCTCGTTGTGAAGAGCCAAGCCTGGAGACATGGACAGAAAGCTATTCTAGCATTTTGGGGTTATGAAGCAAATGGGTTGGCCGAGCCCAGACGTTGGTATTAGAGGTCTTTGTACTGGGACACAAGCCTCATTCCCTAAACTCTTGAGGAGGATAGAAGTGAGGACACGAGATGTATGACCATGATAAAATAGACTCTAATGCTAATACATTGGGACCATAATGCAGACACATTTACAAAGCACAATAAAATGGAAATGATAAGTATTAAATATGTAATACTGGGCATAAAGAATATAGGTGGTAGAGTAAAAAAGCACAGTGAATATATTTTAAGAATAAATTACTGAGCCAGATCAGATTGAAGAATTCTCTGAGAAAGAAACAAGCAGCAATAAAGAGTTAAAAAGTATAAAAGAAAGGTTAAAATAAATAGAGGCCGGGGTGCACACATGTCAGCATAAACATAATAGGCAATCATAGAAGGATAGATTAAATAGAGAGAAAATACTTGGAAAACAATGACGGAATAAAACAAAGACAAAGATTTATATTTAAAGCTCTTATGGAATGTCAAACAGAATATAGAAGAGAAAAATCATACTTAAACAACATAATTATATTTATGGTTTTAAAAGCAACAAGCTCACAGAAAGAGATCACTTATACAGAAATCACATTCGGATTAAAATCTTATTTCTCAATAGAGATACTGAATCAAGAAGCAGAATTGTTTTAGAAATGGTGGATGAAAATAACTAAAAAAAAAAAAAATCTTTATATTTTATACCCAGCCAAACTGTCTTTTAATATCAGGGCAGTATAATGATATTCCTAAGCAAACAAGGTCTGAGAGCACTTACTACGCAAACATACCCTTTGTGAAAACATTTTTGGAAGAACACTGTAGGAGGATGCTTTGAGAAAAGTGGATAAGGGCGAGTATGTAACTTTGTATACTTTATCTTGTGTGTGTGTGTGTGTGCCTGTGTGTACACATGCAAGTGTGTGTGTGTGTGTGTGTGTATTTAAAGTAATACCCTCCAAAGAATCATGTAAACAGATGCTCCTCCATGTAACAAACAGAGTTAAATTCTATGTAATATAACATAATACCAACACGTTTCCTGGTGTAGGAAGAGGGAAGGGGCTTAGGGACAGTGTCTGGGTAAACACGGGAAGGTGAAAACTACCCAGATACTTTTTATTCTGAGGAAAAATACTGTTCTTGTGTCTCCCTCATTTGCCCACCATGCTGAAGCCCAGTTTCTAATAATGGCTTCTCAATTTTATGGCTGTGGGACATTTGAGAAATGTTCTAGACTCTCTGATTCTTAATTTCTCATCTCCAAATCCTAAATGATAAAACCTGCATGATAGGTTATTTGTGAAGTTTTAATGGAGAATGTGGCCTCCATTATGCAGTTGTCCTGGACACTGACAGATGTTGGTCCTTTGTGCCCACAGGTAGGAAAGCATTATTTTGGTTGGTGAAAATGTAGCTTATGCTTCACCTACATTTTCTCCCAAACCTTGGCACATATAGGCAGCAATCAGACTTTCTTGTCTTTAGGGGCTAAGGTAGGGGAATGGGGTGGCAAGAGGTGAGTCAGATTTGAAAAATCAAGTTTCTTCCACCTATTTATATTTTACAAATACAATTTGCAAAACTTTGCAAACTGTTGATTTTTCAGCCCAATACACATATATGGCTCAAGAGATCAGGGCTCCTGCAGGGCCATTAATTACCCAGTCTGTTCCCTGGGAGGAAAGCATGGGGATTCACACACGTTCATTAGGGCATCTTAATTGGAAACAAAAGTCACCATGGATACAACAAACATGATTAAAAAGAGTAAGCCATGCCGGTCAGTTTTCATTTGGATTTTGTTTTATTTCATTTTATTTTCAATTCTCCCAAAGGCCAGGCACAGCAGTTTCACGATAAAAAATAATGGCCTGAAAAATGTCCTTCTGGAACCTCCCCACGGCTCTGTGAGTTGCATAACTCAGATGTGTCTGGAGTCACCCATTGTTTCCTCTGGCCCCGGAGAGTGAGTTGGGGTGCCTGCACATGAGTGACTTGGATCCCCCAAATGGCTACCCTGGGGTGTCCCAGTAGGTTGTCTCTGGGGAACAATGCCTTTCTTTTTTCCTCTCTGCATTATTGCACTTGTTCAAGTGACAGCATTCCAAAGTCCCCATCAGCTAGTGTAGATGTTAGACTGGAGGGGCCTTAGAACAAGTCTTTATTTTTACAGAGAGAGTATAGCAACCTGCCACGGCCACATGCCTTTCTACTGCTGCCATGTCATTTTGTTTGGGATCCTGGAATGACAAAAGGGTCGATTGTGATAAAGGACTTCAGTTGGATTGGACATGAAGAGGTGTGTAGCGAGTCCTCGTTTCTCGTGGCACTTTTTCCTTTATTCTTTGATTAAAGTCTTTTCTCTTACTTACATCACCCATTAAGATGTCTCAGTGTCATTTAGGGTGTTAATTGAGAGGAGGTTTAAGCTCATCAAAGCGATTATAAGTGATAGTTAAAAATTTCTATATATGGCCTGTGCTGGAATCAACGCGGTGGGGTGCCATTTTTTCTTTTATCCAACTGACATTGGTAATAATGGATGAAATTATTACTAAATCGCAGCTGCAGAGATGATATCATGATTTTTTTTGTGTGTAATCTTTGATGAAAAATTAATTTTTTGAGAGGGATAATTTAAAATGATTTAAATAGTATTATACTGAAGTCC
Organism: Rhinolophus sinicus; assembly: GCF_036562045.2. Classification (NCBI taxonomy): domain Eukaryota; kingdom Metazoa; phylum Chordata; class Mammalia; order Chiroptera; family Rhinolophidae; genus Rhinolophus; species Rhinolophus sinicus. The sequence goes on along the minus strand of NC_133753.1, from coordinate 6,664,941 downwards.
TTGCCAGTAATTAACACCAATCTTGTCAGAAGTGAAACCACTTTTGCAGCTGTTTCTAAAGATACCTACAGTATTTGTAACTTTCCTGTGAGTCAAATTATAGTGTTTGGACTTTATTTTTACTGCACAAGGGCCATTAGGGGGGAAAAAAAGCGTCTGATAGGAATCTTTGTTCTTTGAGGCCCAATTCTTGTTTTGTGTTTGCGGCCCCTCCCCCACGCTAGATTAATTATCCTTAGATTACGGACCAGGGTCGGGGTGAGTCTTTATTTTTATTTTTTAAATGTATAAAAGTGCTTATAGGAAATACTGTATACGTACATCTCTGTAGTCCTTAAGTATTAGTTACCGAAGAACAAATAACTTGATATGCACAGCATTTAATGGTAGGACAAATGGCTGGTCATAAATGTTGGTTCATCTTCATCAGTGACTTGACTTTCTTTGAAATCCACTTCTTTAATCACAGTGGCAAAAGCATTCTAACGAGAGATAGCCAAAAACAGATTTCTCTTTGCTACTTTCCTCATACTTTAAATGACAGAAGTGAGGGGTGTGTGTGTGTGTGGATGTGTTTGTCCTATATATAAAGACCTGCAGAAGAGGTTAAAAAAAGAAATATAGTGAAATTTAAATAGAAAAGCAAATGAATGAGAATATAGGAGAACAGCATATTCTTCTGAGTCTGGAGTTTTGCTTTCTTCTTTTTTAAAGTGCATGCTGATTTTTTTGACAAGATATATGGCACTAGATTTCATGGCAACTGCAGAACCTGCCACTTTGTGATTTTGTTCCCCCTCAACTTTTGTGCTGAGGAGGGAGGAGGGAAAGAAGAGAGTTGGGGGAAAGGAAGGGAGGAGGGAAAGGATGGGAGGTGAAAAATGACATGAGGACTTTGAAAATTGTTATACTGGGTATCTGTTCATTAAAATTGGAGCTACAGCCTCAGCTTCTGCTGTGGGTGCAATTTTATTCCACCAGAATGCAAATGTCACTCCTATATGCTTCCATTAGGAAAAGAAAGACAGAGAAGAGGCAAAAAAGCAGGGGCCTTTTGCAAGCAGAAAAGCCAGTTTGTTGGTGGAGGTGTGGTGTGCGTGCCTGTAAAGTTTGCAACTTGGAGATGCTATCAGATAAGATCCTGCAATAGGAATTGTTTCCCTTCTGGCCTCAGGTGGAGGGCAGTAGGCAGGCACATCTGAAAGCTTATCAAGCTCAGTGCCTTAGGTGACCCTGTTTATACCTCACTGGCCAAAAGGAGGGGACCTTTGGAAGTGAAAAGACTTGCCCAGGCAGGGCATTACAACTGGGCCAGGCGAAGAAGCGAGGGTGACCCTGTGTAGCATGAACATTAGAAATCTGTATCTTACTTCTTCCTCTGAGTGCTTCCATGTGCCAAGTGCATTGCAGGCATTAGCTAGTTGAATCCTCATATGAAACCGAGGCTGTGGGGGCCCTATCATCATCCTTCTATATAAGACAAAAGGGAGGCATGGAGAGGTAAGCAAACGGCCTAAAACCGCATGGCTTGCCAGCAGCAGGCCTGGGATGCAAACACGGCCCTGTTTGAAGGTGGATCCTGTGACTGTCCACTCCCCACGGTGCCCCCCTGCCCCAGACTCTCTTCACAAGGTGGTTATAGGCTCAGGGTCTTGATAGGGTAGGTAGATAGAGAGAAATGAGCAGGAGAAGAAGAATTTGAGCCCGATTAGAAAGCCCCCCTTGCTGCAGCTCCTCCTTGGGTCAAGACCCCTGGCAGCTGCCCGGCAGGACTCCAGGCTTACACATGCCTCTAAATCAGAGATGTGTTGTTAGAAATCAGAGGGTGGGGAGGCACATCCTGTTTGCCAGGACCCTCAATATCTTAGGAGCCCAACAGGATTCCAGGTTTTCACATACTCCAAAGGGATGTGCTTGCTCATCCCCCAGAATCAAGGGGCGGTGTTTACCTGCCCCTAAATCCCAGGAATGCATTGCTAAATGCCAGAGGACTAGGTACCTCAGGGGGAGAGAGAGAGGTGAGAGAAGGGAGAGGGGAAGGCGATTCCACCCATAGAAATAAAAGCCTCACACAATGTAAGGTCTGGCTGCTTCCCTCCCTTGGGTCAGCCCGCTCCATGTCTCCGCCACGCCTTGCAGTGTCCTTTCTTTTACTAAGAAACTTCTGCTGTTCATGCTGCACCAATTTCTGTCTCTTGATTGAAGTCTTTCCTTCACGAAGACAAGAACCAAGGTGTTCAATGTCATTTTCCTGGTAACCGTCTCAATTTTTTTTGTTTGTTTTTTTAGTTTTCAGTTATAGTTGACATAATATTATGTTAGTTTCAGTTCTTTGTTTCTTCTCTGGCAGTGTGGTGCTGTGAAGGGAGAGTGAGAGATGGGAGACAGCAGGGACCCTGCTGTCCAGCTGCCATATGACCTTGTCTGGGTCTGAGGTCAAGCGGGCCTCCTCGGGCCGCTGTGTCCTGTTAAATGCCCAGCACGTTGGTGGAGGAGGTGAGTGCATTCACCTCCCTTCTCAGAGCTCCGTGAATACTCAGGCCCCTCTGGGCTCTGACCCCTGATTCTAGAGCCAATGAGTTTCAGAATTAGAGGCTCAAACTCTTAACATCCTTCAGCACCATGTTCTACCGCCATCCGCTTCCTTCAGCTGGAGCTCCTTCAGCCAGGAGCCCCCTCTGGAAAGTTGTACACGTCTCTTGTCATCCTCACCTGATTTCATCTTAATGACTTGTTCCACATAAGTGGCTCCCACCACCCTGTAAGTTCCCTGGTGGCAGATTAGGCATTCATTCATTCATTCATTCATTCATTCATTCATTCATTCATTCATTCTTTCATTCAACAAGCATTTCCTAAGGACTTATCAGCCATCAGGCACCGTGTTTGGCACTGGGGATGCAAAGACAAGCACAGTCCCATCACTCAGAGTCGGGACACAGACTAGCGATAGGTAATTGAATGAATATATTCATGAATAAATAAAAATAGAATGAAATCTGATGTGCCTTAGGTGAGAGATTGGCCATCTTTTTCTATAAAGGGCCAGATAATAAATATTTTAGGATTTCTAGGCCACAGGACCCTGTGGCTTCTACCCTGCTTTGCTTTGGACACACACAGGTGAATGGAAGTGACTGTGTTTCAATAAAACTTTATTTACAGAAACAGACAGTGGGCTGGGCACACAGACCATAGTGTACTGACCCCTGCCCAGGACCCAGGACTCATCTGCTCTGAGGACAAAATATATTGAGATGAGTATTATTTCCAAGGATGTCTGTGTGTGAGAGCTGCTTACAGGGTCAGATGGGGTTGGCCGGGCTGGGCTTCCTTAAGATCTGTGTGTTACCCAGACCTCTCTGTATTTGGAAAGGAAATGATGGCCTGGGCTGAGGAGAGGAGTTTCACCCAGTCACAGGCCCCAGCTCTTTGCTGTCCCTCAGCTCCCACAGTCCTGACCACACTTGCAGGAAGGCTCAGCCATTTGGCAAGGCTGGAGGGCGAGGCAGGCGTGGGGAGAGAGCCGAGCGAGCGCGGAGCCAGGCCAGCCAGCAGAGCTGTCCTGCATGTCAGTGTCCCCACGAGAGCATGCCGTCAGGCTGCAGTAGGAGCCTGCAGGTGCCGCCTGTCCTGGCTGCTCCTTAGGGACACGTCCCTTCACTGGCACACTGCCCACAGAAGGTCCCGTGTCCTGGGAGCCTGGAGGAGTTGGGTCTGTCCCGACTGGCTGGTTAGAGCTTTTGGCAAAGGGGCCCCAGCTCTCCACCCTGTCACCTTCACTGACCCAGTTGGTCATTGTCCCTACATGCGTGTACACACTTTTAGGACTTCAGGTTGGGCAAAGGGGCAACATAGGGCCTAGATGGGACTGGAAAAGGATGACACAGGTGATGAACACAGGTGTCCCAGAGGCAGAGGCAGGTGTCTAGACTGCCTAGTGGTTGTAGGTACTTTTGTTTCCATTTCACAGATGAGGATAATGAAGGTCAGAAAGGTGAGACAGTGCATGGAATGTCCTGCCCACCCAGGTCTTTTGACTACAAAGCTAATGCACACCCAGATATCGGGTCCATTGAGGTTCCCTTGAATGACTTAATCACCCTTCAACACTCTGTTCATAAGCCACCTCCTTCTTGAAGCCCTCCCTGATTGTCCCTGCGTGCACAGGACGCTTCTCACTTGAGTGATCTGCTGACTCTGTCTGCCTCTCCCAGGTGGGTACTCATGTAAAAGCCATTCCTCAGATGGACAGAATGCCAAAGAGCAGGGTGATTGGCAGTCTGTCCCAGCACCGACCACAGCACAGCACAGGTTTTGACCCAAAACGAGTGTGCGTGTGCATAGGATAATGGAACCAAAGGAAAGTTGGGTTAAATGTGAAGACGAAGTAGATAATGGTCACCTTGTCACTTCATGTCCCCGTCCCTCAAAGGAATTCCACTGGGAGGAAGAAAGGGAGAACACGCATAGCAGGACTTACTCGAAGGGAAAGTGGGCTTACAGGGAGCGATGACAAACCCGGGCTCAGATCCCAGCTCTGCCGCCTTCCAGCTGTGTGTGCCTGAGCGCGGTGGTCTCCCAGCCTCCCTCATCCTCCTCCTTGTTTGTCATGGTGGATTGTGCACATGCTGGGGAATCCAGTTAAATGACGGAGCAAGTGCAGGCCTGGCAAGTAATTGAGAATTCCTGGGATTCTGGGCTTGTTTTGGTGGCTCAGGGGATTCAGACTGTAAACTCTGTGAGACCAGGAAATGTGTCTGTTTCGCTCATTCTCACATCCCAGAACTTAGCAACGTCTCCACATAAAATAGGGCTGGAGAAATACTTGGGCCGAATCAAGGAATTCACGAGCTGCTTGTTGTATGTCCTGAAATCACTCCCAGGGAGGGTGAGGCTTGGCTGCTGTTTACTTCACTCGGCGTCCCAGGCCGGCTGTGTGGCCTGTTGCTGCCCAGCCCTGCACCCCCAGGCCCGGGGCCACAGAGGCAGCCCTGGGAGAGGGCTGGGCTGAGCCTGTGCAACTCTCCTCAGCCCCCGGGGCCTCCTCAGACTGTGGGAACACTGCTGCGGGCCTGGCAGACGGCGACCTGCGATGATCGCTGTCTCAGGCTGGCTCCCTGCGGGCGAGAGCTCTGCCAGCTCTCAGGTCAGACATGCCCATACAGGGTGGCACCATCCAGTTTCAGCTGGGCCCATCCTTCCCAGGCCTCCCGCTGGGCACTGTGTCTGCTTCTTGTTTGGTTGGACCTCGCACCTTCAAAGGGGCCACGCTGGGAGCCTCTCCCCATTACTCCCCATTCCTGCCCCTTTTGTGGATGGTGGGACTGAGAGGAGTGAGGTGGGGCCCAGATGGGAGCAGAGCCCAAGAGGGCAGAGTCACATTCCAGCCGTCGCCCCGGTGAGGGCAGCGTGATTCAGGCTGAGCGCACAGAACTGCCGGTGGCAAGTTGGCGGGGCGTCATCACCACAGGGCCAGATCTCCACAGGGTGTGTATGCTCCTGGGTCTTGCAGCCTGTTTACCACCTTTCCAGTGGGAAGTACTGGGCATGGAGCAGGCACCCTGTGAATATTTGAACAAAGATTCCGTCACTGCATTTTGGGTTTGATTTTAAGATCATATACACCTGTGGACCTGTCTCGAACAGACCAAGGAATGAGTCAAATTAGTTACATAATTTTTCACATACTGCCTGAACTTACAAAGAACCAGCTGACTGAGAAACCTGCATTTGGTTTTATAAGACCAGGGACTGTCAACCTAGGTTCCATTGCCACTGGGGGCTGGGCCATTCTTTGTTGTGGGGGGCTGTCCTGTGTTACAGTGTGAGATGCAGCAACATCCTGGGTCCCTGCCCAATAGATGCCAGTAGCATCATCTTCCCAGGTGTGACAACTAAAAATGTCTCCAGATATTACCTTATGTCCCCCTGGGTACCAAATGGTGAGGAACACTGCTCTGGAGGACTTTTCTGATCTCCTCAGGAAGGATGAACTCACTTTGCAGCCTGTATCTCTTGGAGTGCCCCATGGGTCTCAGGCTAGCCTGGAGGGCTGGGATAGGATACTCAGGGGAATCAGGCAGTGTGTCCCTGAGGAGAACGTGAGATGGGTTTAACAGACGGTCTACACTCCTCCAGGACACCCACCTCTCCAGCCACAGTTTTGCATATTCCCTGCTCTGAGCTGTCCTGCCTGCTTCTGTCTCTCTCGTCCTTGCCTGTCCAAGCCCTGCTGATCCATTAAGGTCCAGCTCCAGTCCCATCTGTTACATCAGAGAGTTACGGATCCTGGTGGAATATCGCCTCTTCTCTAGTCTCTCATGGTCTTCAAAACTGCCTTGCAGCATTGGCTCCAGTCTCCCTGGACTCAGCTCTTAGCGAATGTGGGACAGTTTTCGTGCTGAGGTTCAGCGTGCCACGTCCATCAAGGTCATGAGCTGTGCACGTGGGCTTCTCTGAGTGGGAGTCCCCTCGTCAGCCTTTGACATGGGCGACCCTGAGAACATTGTTAAAGCTCTCTAAGCCTCAGTTTACTCACGTGTAAAGTGGAAGCCAATAAGAGTAGGTGCCAACTTCACACATTTTTTCCATCAAAGAGACTACTTATGGAGATTGTTTAGTTGGTATTAAGTGGCATTATTCTGTAGCTGTTTGCAGCAGTATCTTATGAGACCCTGGGGGTCTAGTATGGTGTTTGGCCCACAATAGATTCCAATAATATGTATAAAATTGAACTGAGTTCTGAATCCTTCTGAGGTTTGAACGTAAGCTTCTATTTCCATAAGTGGTGTAACAAACTGGGGTGAAAAGATTTACCTTGTAGAATCACTCTGAGGATTAATGGAATGAGGCATATTGTGGTAGGTAGAACTCTAAGATGGTCTCCAAGAGCCCTACCCTCTGATGTACGCTTCCTGTGCAGCTTCTCCCATTGAGTGCATGAGACTGGTAAAAATGGTGGGATTTCTGTCCTTTGATTATATTGAATTATACCACAAAAGGGGTTTTGCAGATGTAATTGAGGTCCCTCATCATACATCTCTGAGTTGATCAAAAGGGAGATTGCTTAGGTGGACCTGACCTGATCAGATGAGACCTTAAGTAACGAGAAACAGCAGCAGACACTTGTGTTGGTCTTGAAGAAAGCAAACAGTCACCTGTGGACGGGGTCCCGTGGCAAGGATCCGAAAGTGGACTCCATGAGCAGAGCATGGCCCCTGGCTGACGGCAAGCAAGAGGGCACGGCCCACAGTCACACAGATACAAGGAACTGGATTCTGCCAACAACTGCAGGGGTCTGGACGGGAACCCTAGGCCTGAAGTGAGACCTCAGCCCAGTCGACACCTTGATTTCGGCCCGTGAACAGGAACCTTAGCTACACAGGGCCCAGATTCCTGATCTCCAGGGACTCTGAGATAATGAATGGGAGTAGTAAGTCCCTATGTCTGTGACAATTCGCTCTGTAGCAAAAGAAAACCAACACAGGTGAAAAGGGCTCACCTATGGTCTGGTGTAGACTAAGTGCTCAATGAATTCTTCTTCTTGCCCCCTTCTTCCTCTTCCTTCCTTCCTTTTTTTTTGTTTTGTTTGTTTTTGTGTTTGTTTTTTGTTTGTTTTTAGAAAGTACACAGCTCCATCCTTCAGCCCAGAAATGCATGAAACACAGCTATATTTTCCCCTCTTGCATTAGTCTGCTAGGGCCATCATTGCAAAGTACCACAGACGGGGTGTCTTAAACAGCAGAACTGTATCTTTCCCCAACTTGAGAGAGGCTGGAGGTCCCAGGCCAAGGCCCAGGTGCCAGCAGGCTGGTTTCCTCCGAGGCCTTTCTCCTCGCCTTGCAGACGGCCACCTCCTCCCTGTGTCCTCACAGAGTCTTCCCTCTGTGCCTGTGTGTGTCTTATCTCCTCTTCTTACAAGAACACCCAGACGACCTCATAATCCGAATTACGTCTCTAAAGACCTGATCTGCAAATACAGTGACATTCTGAGGTGCTGGGGGTTTGGACTTCAATAGATGAAGTTTCGGGGAACATAGTCCGTCACATCTCCTAAGACTTGAGTTCATTTCTATTTTGGGCAATTTCATTTCAGTCCATACGGAGAGTCCTTTTCTGTCAGCTTTTGCCTGTCTTAGGTCTTGGATAAGCTCCCACTCGTCTGTGTCATATGGGCTCCACCTCTGCTCCACTCAGTTTTACGGGAACCTTTCTGTGGTCAGACTGGGTACAGGGAGGGAGGCTGACCAGCGTCTCCACTGAAGGCCTAGGCCGCCCATCAATCCACTCTTCTCCAGAGTCCTAGCATTTCCCTGGAATCCACATAGAAAAGAGACCCAAACTATTCTCAGTTTCCATAAGCCTGCGTGTGGGTGGGTCCCCTCTCTTTGGGTTCAGTGGTGTCCACACAGCCCGTCTCTTCCTGGCATCTTCCTTCTCTCCTAGGCTGAGGTCAGAGGCCAAGAGCCGGGAAAGCTATAACTTTTCCAACCCTTCCTGTCTTTGTCTATATCTCATTGTCTCCCTAAAGACACAGGCGTTTGGAAAGCAAAAGCCAAGGAGACACAAACAGCATATTTTATTTCTGCCTTGATGCTTCTACCTCCGAAGCAATGAATGCAAGGAAAGTCTGGCTAGTTGAAAGGGACGGAGGTGGAGGGGGGAGGCTTTCCAGAGGGGAAAGCTTTTCAGTTCTCATTTCAGAAACATTATCCACCATATATCGCTTCAAGCTCAGCCTAGGTTTTTCATTTCAAATATTCTGTCTCACTGTCTCTAAGAGGGTTCCCTCCATTGTTAGACATGATACTCAAAATTTTGATGGGGCAACAGAGTTAAAGGGCCTGGTGTATTTGCAAAATTTAAAACTTGTGGTAAAACCCAAGACCAGAACTGGTGCCTTCACTGAACACTGGCTTCGCAGACAATCTGCTTTGGGATTCTTACAGAGAAAGTAAATAAAATATGTTATTCAGAAATAGGGCAAAGACACATTTAGAGAGGACATGTGATAAGAATGTGTACAACATGGTTTTAAAACATTTACATTCTATTTCGGGAGGCGGTTTGATGAACATGGAAAATCTGTACTGGACCCTGTATAAGTTCCTTCTGTTTTCCCTAATGGTCTGAAGAGCTTCCATCTTCTTGATTGAGTCTTTAACTCTGGCCATAGTGATTGGCTAAGTGGTGGGCACCTGACTGAAGTTGGACCAATCACAGATCAGTTTGGTTGCCTGTAGACATGTGACTCTGACTGGGCCAAACTGGGCCTTCTTTTGAGATTTCTTATGATGGAGCTGTGTGTCGATGCGTGAGAGAAAGGGATGTGGAAAGTGGTGGGAGAGAAAGGAAGATTTCTGATCTCTAAACTGTGAGGATCTGAGCCCAGGAGTTGCTGGCAGCCATGATTTTAGCCTCGTGGAGATAAAGCGCTTGAGAGCATGAAGGCAACTCACTAAGAGAATCAGAGGTGGAGAGAGAGACTGCCAATGGCATTGTTATCCCTGATCCTGCTTGTACCCCTGGATGTCCCACGTGTGGGTTGTGTGAGCCACAGATTCTCCCATTTTGCCTAAGCTAGTCTCCGTTGTGTTTCTCTTGCTTATAAACAGTCAGTCTTGACTAAGGAACAATTATGTCTCAGCATCAAGGTCGTATAAGGCAGGGAAGAGAATGAACTCTAAGTGCCCACCTCAGACAGACTTGGGTTCAAACCTGATGTCCTGATGCTCCAAGCATCATCTGTGTGACCTTGGGCATGAGACTTGGCCTCTCTGGGCCTTTGTTTCCTCATTCCCAGACTGGGAAAAACAACATAATAAAACCCCTTCTGAATTTGAAGGATGTAGATTGGCATTTTTTTCTTTCCCTATAATCAGTACCCAGAAACTTTGCCTGAAAGGCAATTTATGAAGCCCACGCTACATATTTATATTTCCATATTTTTTGAAATTCTTAATTCCATGAACATACATTGCAGACGTCTTACTACAATGCTTCTTGCCCTCAACTAATGCGTGTGTCACAGGGCATGTGATGCAAGATGGGACAATCTATAGTCTTCCAGGGAGTTTTCACCCTAGAGGAAAAGAGGTCCTGTCTTTTGGGTTGGGGGGCAACCATTTTCCCTGGCACACGGAAAACATCTGTATTTAGTAGGAGAGAAGGGTGCTGAGCATAGTAAAGAAGTGAGAAGGACCCCAAGAAAGAGTGTGGTGACATGGGATATTGATGTCACTGAATCCACTTTCACCCTGAACCAATAACATACTAAGTGTACACATTTTTTCTTCAAGCTAGTTTATACTGGGTTTTTGTAACTAGGACTTAAAAATGTTCTAACGTTAGGTAACCAGATATTCTTATTTGCCTGGGAGAGTCTTGTTTTTATGTCTGTTAAGATGGGGTAGTTATTAACGTCATCTAACTTAACTCTCAAAAGCATCCTGGTGGGATGATACATTCCATGTCTCTCACCCTGGTGTGCAGGCGCCAATACAAGAGGTTCATACTGGCTGAGAGGACTATATGTTCTGAGAACTGCTAAGGTAAAGAGACTAGAGAAACCTAAGGGCTTCTTACAGAGAGGGGAGCTACAGCTTTCCCAGTTCTCAGGAGGGAGGAGAGGATGGGGTGACGGGATGGAGGGAAGGTAACATGAGGGGACATCATGAGAGAGAAATGACCCCAAAGATGATCGATCCCAAAGATTGGTCCCTTGGCTCTCTGCCTCTTTAGGGGTTTCCTGGAAGGGAATGCTCCCCGCTCTGCCATCTCTTTTGTTTCTGTTCTATGTCTAAGTCCTTCCTGGGGATTTGAAGTCCTGAAGACCCCCAAAGATGCTGTCCCTTTGGGATAACCAGAGTGCCCATCACACCCTGTCAGAGATGGCCAGTACTGCTGAGTCTCTAAAGGAGCTTCTAAAGCAGCAAAGGGCCATCCAGAAGCATGCTCCTCTTTGGAGGCATCTGTTCGTCACCTGTTTTACAGGAACAGACATGAGTGGACCACTTCTTGACAAGAACATTGTTTGTAATGTGGGTTTTGCTCAGGGCCTTTCAATTCTCCTACCTTTCCTGTTGGTATGGGTCAAGGTGACATTTTTACTCACCCAAGTGGTGGAACTAACTTAGAACAAGAATGATAAATACCAGAATGAAATTAGAAGTAGATGGATCCAGAAGACGTTACCTCCTGAACATAATGGAACATGGATGACGCCTGAAGAGTTCTTTGCGAAGTCCGGAAGTAAGCAAGGATGCTTTGGGGACATATGCAGCCTACGATATTCCACGGAGACTGGAGCCTCGTATTGTGAGAGAATGCCAATTTGAAGAATTTGGAATAAAGAATTACTCAGAAATAGAAACCGTTTTGGCAGAGTTGAAATGTTATATCAGTACAGAACGACTTCAAATTAATGGGCAGAATTCAATTTTGTTCATATGCATGCTGCAGTTTGGGAAGCGAGTCAAGTGGAAGGGCTACGTGAGGCTTTGAAAGACACTGGATCTTCCGAGACGTCTTTCTCCCACAAGTTTGAATTTAGAGATGAGCCTGATCAAACCGCTATGTATAGCATACAAGTATGCGTGAGTTCAAACGATGGCAGTGACCAGCAGGGACAATTTTGACACCTGGATCTATAGCACATCGCTTGGGGCAATGTGTAGACCGAATTATTTGTTGGCCCACATCAAAATTTCAGTCAAATGTACAATGGTGCTGAGCATCTTGTGTCTGGATCCTGTGTCTCTGTCTTTCTGTCTCTCCATATCTACATCATCTGATAAAGTCGACACACCCACACGCAGACCCGCCCCCCCCCCCCCAGCCTGGTTCAGCAAACATCGCTGAGGACACACTCTCTGCAGAACTTGGTGCTGGACTCTGGTGCTTCCATGAGGAAGAGGTGGCTCCTCTCTCTATGTGTTTACAACGTCCTTAATGCTAACTAGAGGGGGAAAAACACTAACTGTCACATTCGGAGGGCCCGCTGGAGTTTCCAAGACACTTTCGCATCAAACAATCTTGTAAAGATAAAAGGGACGGTCTTTCCATTTTACAGATGGGAAACTCAACTCAGAAAGGCTAAGCAACAAGTTCAAGGCCACCCAGCCATGTAGAATCCTCGTCTCCACCTCCTTCCTCTGTTTCAGTTGCTTTTGAGCATCTCACCTCTCTGTTTCACATTTTAAATTCCAGTAGGTGGGCAATCCTAAGAGTGGATATGATGATACATTTTTTTAAAAAAGTAAACCTATTCAGTGTTTTTTGTACCATGAAAACATAGATGGACAAAAGGAAGCATGTGTCTCTTTGCCTAGTGATTTAATGTTACTATAACTTTAGACCCTGGGGAATATTTTAATTGGAATTTTTCTTCCTTTAAGCTTTCTGAGACCATTTTAGAGGGCTAATAGTCTAGTTTAGTCATTCCTTCTCCCGTCCCTCCCTTTTCCTGTCCCTCCCTCCCTGTCCACTCCTCTGTGACAAGGATTACACTAGGGGCTGGTGATTCAGAGACAAATTAAATATACTCACTGTCCTTGAGGGGCTCACAGTCTTGTGGGGAGACAAGGCATAGCCTTGAGAGGTGACATCATAAGCACCTACGAGGACGGTGCAAAATGCGAGGAGAGGAGTGGAGGGCTGCACAGAGGGGGCACTCTGCGTGGCTTTTAGGAGTGGGTGTTGGAAGGGCCCGCCTGCACCAGGTGGGCTGCCATGCCAGCAGGTGGAGCTGCTGAGAGTGACCGCATGGGAATTATTAGCTCCGGGGATTCAGAGACACCAGCCACGATGGCTACAGGAAGGAGTGCGTGCCAATGGCCTCTAGGATACAAGCCTTGGCCGGCTGTTGGGATGTGCAGAAGGGACCCATCCCCCCAAATCTGGTGGACACTGAAGCTATTTGGTGGGCACCACAGCATCTCCAGTGAGCAGGCTGCCCTCTGCCTGAACTTCTCCGCTGCAGCTCTGTCTCCCCACACAATCCCTCAGTCCTTCCTTTTCTGTGTTACCTGGATGCCTTAAGTTGGTTACACATTCCAGGATTGGGCCCTTTCTCCTTCCTTAACGCCCTCTTCCCAGAATACTGTCTGTATTCCCCTCCTCACTCTGTCACAGCTCCCTCTGTCCCTTATCCTAAGAATCAGAATTTGTGGATGGAATGTAGTGTGAGCCACACACACACACACACACACACACACACCACACACACACACACACACACACACACACCCCTCTGCAGCAATATAGGTAGGTGGATTTTTTAACCCAATGTTAGCGCAGGAGGCACACTGTTCTCCATCTTGCTTTTGTTACTGAACCATCCATCTTCGAGAGCATCTCCAGCAGTAAAAATAGAGCTGCCTCATTTTAACTGCTATAGAACATGCCACTGGGTGTCTGTACCCAAGCTGATTTAACCAGAATTCTCTTGTTGATATTAGTTTATTTCCGATTTCACGGCGACAGCGATGATGCCAAACTCTTTCAGTCATTCTGTAGTCTACTCAAATTTAAGACCCTCTCTCACATGGTCTAATGCCATCCTCTTTACTTGTCTTTCTGGGTTTCCCATGGGCCCCTTCACCTACATGATCTCCAGCACCAGAGGCTCACTTCTCCAGTGGTCAAGCCTCACCATAGATGTTACCTCTTCACCCCCACTTTCCTTGTCTTTAGAATAGGGGTAACACAGTGTCCACTGCCATGGTGGTTGAGAGGACTGAATGAGTTCATGTCAGCAGACATTCTAGAATAGAGCCAACACATAGAAAGAACTGGGCAGGTGCCCCACTGCTATTCTTATTACCAGGAAATGCTCCAGGTCCAGAATCTGCAAAGCTGGACGTTGTTACTTATTAAGACAAACAAATGAGAAACAGAAACTCATAGACACAGACAATGGTTTGGTGGTTGCCAGAGGGTAAGGGGGGTGGGGGGTGGGGGGAGGGGGGTGGGAGATGAGGGTCAGGGGGATCGAATATATGGTGATGGAAGGAGAACTGACTCTGGGTGATGAACACACAATGGGATTTATAGATGATGTAATACAGAATTGTACACCTGAAATCTATGTAATTTTACTAACAATTGTCACCCCAATAAATTTAATAAAATAAAATAAAAAAAAAAGATTAAATGGAATATAATTCTCTTGGGAAAGAATCCATGGACCTGCATTAACTAGGGAGGCAGTGGGTGACCTGGTCTCTCTTACTTTTTGATATGAGAGCCATTTATGGGCCGGGACCTTGGGACGTGAGTTGCTGTGTTGACACAACTTTTGAAATGACTCCTCCGAGTTTCAGGTGGGGTGGGATTCAGGAAGCAAAGCTGTCACGGCAGTTGCCTCCTTCCATAGCCCTGATGACGGAAGCCACAGCTTTCTTCTTCCCAAGGAGGAGGCGTCTCAGGGAGGCGAAGTGTGCAGTGCACAAGGCTCCCTGAGCCCGGACTCCCGCGTTTCCGGAGAGAGAGCTGTGACATTCTGGGGTCTTACTCGGAGCTCTTGTGCTGTGCTCAGACATGATAGTAAACGTTTTGCATCCTTTTGGCCATGAGCCAGCCACATTTACCTGTGTTTCTAAAGAAGCTCAGAATTTTCTTTAGGTCTTGCCTCATTTTCTGATGCACCCTCCTCCCCAACTCTCTTCTTTACAAATTAGGAAAGAGGCTATATGTTTCGATTTCCAAGGCTCTGCAGGTGTGTGTTCTCCATCACTCTTTCTCACCAAGGTGTGCACGGGATACATACATTTTCTCTAGGAAATCAGATACTATACAGTTTATTTAAAAAAAAGACTCTTCTGAAAACACATGGGGATGCTTTGGCCAGTCTACAAACTGTAAGGTATAAACACTAAGCCCAGGTGTCCAGATGTTGTAAAATACCTGTTTGATGTAGCTTCCACTCACCATCAAAGGCTGCTATCTCACAACACAGAACCAAATCCCGTGGCAAACTTTGCTTTGCTTCAATCAGATAAGCATGAATCCTGGAGAACTTCAATCATCTACCTACCCCCAACCTGCAGTTCTGGGGAGAGGGCTTATTGCTTTGAGACTTTCCATTTTCTGGAGGGTCCCAGATTGTCACTCAGCTCACGGGGCAGAGATGTCTCCTTCCATGTGCCCGGCTTCCACAGAGCTGGATGAACACACTCAGCGGCAGATAGTTACTCCCCAAAGGCTGTTGTGCACAAGGGAAGCCGCCCCTCTGCTGGGTTTTGAGACACTAAGATGAGTAGGACCCAGTTCCCCCTCCGGAGCTCCCAGGCACCTGGGGAAGGTAGACAGGTACAGAGGCCAGGTGATAATGGGCTGCCTTGTGGGGAGAGTTTGCATGGCAGGGAGATGTAAGAAAGCTTCCTAGAAGTCTGGTGCTGAAATTGGGGTGTTATGGATCCCTAGGTGTTCCCTAGGCAGACAAGAAGGAAGAGGGAGATGGAACGGTGTGTTCTAAGCCATGGAGGCCTGGGAGAAAACAGTGGGTTTAGAGAAAAGTTCAGCAAAGCTGGACCACAGGATGCTACTGGGGGGAGGATGGGGTGGCATGTCTGTCATCAGCTGGTTCTTCCTCAGTGTTAAAGCAGGAAAGTAGCATCACCACCCAGAGGCCAGGCCACTGCCATCAGCGGCTCCCCACATCTGTGTGGGGTCCCTGACAGCTGTGCAGTACGTCTCCGACAGTCATGCCTTATGGGTTTGGTCATTGTCTAGCCCCTCGGCGCTCATGTAGGAATAAACAGCCTCCTTTTTGCTTTGTCTACCTTGCTTCCTCAATCTGTCATCTCAACCACATTGGAACAACGGGACCTACAGTGGATCCTAAGTGTCAGTGCAGTGAATGTATCCCCAAGTGTGGTTTTGTATCCGAATCGCTTGGGGTGGGGAAAGCCTTTCGTAAAATGCAGTTCCCTAAGCTCCCTTCCAGGCCTACAGGACCAGAAGTTGGAGATGGGACTTAGTGCTGCATTAAAGACTCTCTCTCTCTCTCTCTCTCTCTCTCTCTCTCTCTCTCTCTCTCTCAAACACACACACATACACACTCATTGAAGTGACCGATTGATTGATGAGATAATATGCAGACTTGGTACACAACTACAGCCCCCAAATGGCACGCACAACCAAAAACCATTCTCTCTTATCCCTGTATCCCATTTATTTTCTTTACTCCAAGAAACATCATCATTTTTATTGTATAGTTATGAGCGTTTTCAACACGGTGGCAGCACACAACACACTGTTTCCCATCTTCCCTTGTTTATCTAGGCGTCTCTCTTTGAGACGATTTTCATCAGTATATAAAATTTGCCCTATTGGCACAGCTGCAGTGTATTTCATTGTCCGGGTATAAAACATATCTGACTAATATCTTTTTGATGGATTTTGGTTTGTTTCCAATCCTGTGATGACAACGTTTATAATCACGTTCTTGGGAAATTCTGATGCCCACTGTGTACTTACTGCCTGAAGTCTAAATCCTGGACTTGGAACACCCATTGTCTTCATAGATTCACTTGCCATCATATTTCCTTACCCACCTCTGCGACAACTCGGAGTTTCTATTTCAGGGCAGCCGATATGCAGTGTCGTGCCTTCGTGCCTTCACGGATACAACTCCCGGAATCTCAGGAGCCCTTCATTCTCGTCCTCACCCTCCATGATCCCTCGTTTCACGGACTGATGGTCATCTTTCATCTTCTGCCCTAATCTCATCTTTCATTTTCACTGGTATGCAGATGACCACTTATCATGTCTAAGAAACTAAGCAAAAATAAATCTTAACAAATGCAGAATTCAAAGTTCACATCCGAGATGCCACTGGCTGTCGTAGAATTGGTCCAAGGAGTAAAATCGACTTGGCTGTGATTACCGGTATATACTTTGACAAACAGAGACCGAATTCCTGCCCTTCTCGCTGTGACTTTTTTCTAAGTTCCATTTCTTTTGCTAACAAAGATGCCTCTGGCATGAATCCTCCTTCATCCCTGATAGCTAGTTTTAGTACTGACCTTCAGCACCATGTGGAGTGGAAACCACGGAAAATCATGCATATCTCTACCTGTTCTCCCACACTTACATATCCAGCTCTCCCTTCTTCCCTGGCTCTGAGTTTGTTGCAAAAAGACATAGAAAAGTCATCAACTCCTGCCTTGCTGCCACCTCCCCATTTTAGGTCTTTCTGTAAATTAATCCCCCACCCCCACCCCGCAACTCTATAATACTCTTGCTTAATTTCAGTGGTTTGGTCACATTGACGTTGGCTTCTCCATCACCATGACTCCAAGGGTGGGCTTGTCACCTAGTAATAGCCAATCAGAATGCTTCACCCCTTGCATCCACCTGATTGGTTTAGACATAGACACCTGATCCAACTCCTATTCAGGGAAGGGATAATCTGATTGGCACATTTAAAATCAGGCATTCACCTTGGGCCCAATCAGCTGTGGTCAGGAGTTGGTAGTTACGAGTTTGTGGTCGTTTGGTAAGAAAAAGGATGCCACAGAGCCCTTCCCTGTGGATGGTGGAGACGGGGAAGCTCTCAGTGAAAGGGGGTTTGTTCTCAGCTGGGCTGAATTACGTTTAAAATTGCATTTATATGCTCAGCTCAACATTTTAATTTTGGGGGAAAAATGTTTTGCATAGTCATGGGTCTTTATGACAGTTGAATAAAATTGAAAAAGTCTTCAAAAATGTTTAGTCCAATCCCCTTATGTAGCCAATGCGGCCGAGAGCAAGGGAGGGAGTTTAGCAATGGCTGCCGGTGAGTTACCTGCCGCATGGTCCGGGGAGTCCGGTCTCCTGACTCCAGCCCAGTGACCCTTCCGTCACTCCAGCCTTCCTCTCCCTACCCTGGTTTTGCGGTTTCCTAGAAGGGAGGGGAAAGAGGGAGCATTAACTTGAAACATAAGGAGGATGCCCCAGCCTTCACGTCCATTGCCGAGTGCAGTAGCTGTGCTGGACCCAGCTGAGTGATAACGTGTCCTTCTTGGACCTGGCCTTGGCTAACTGACCACTGCTCCATCATCCAGAGCCTTGTTCCCAGACATTTTCTTTATGGACTCTGCCTACTGTGACACATTGGCACCGCGCCATTCCTTGTGTACATGCCAACAGGTTTTATAAAAGCATTAAAACAAACCTTTCCTAAGGGGAGTGATGTAGAAAATGAATTCCTGAGGGTTAACATGCATAGGCTGCAGGTGTGACCGCAAGTGGGAACCCCATATGGAAACTTGCAAAGGGGCAGTCGTCAAAGGGAGACCCAGTCTGCTCTGCCCTGCTCAGTATAGCCTGTCCTTCTAGCCCAATCACCACCACCACTACTACCCCCAACCGTCACTGCAGCCATTACTACAACCGCAGCAACACAAAGGAGGAAAAGATGGTCACACAGAAAGAGCAGTATGTACCTACTGCCTGGGTGTAGAGCCTGGCTGGGGTCCCACCGTCTTCAGTGCTGTGCCTGGTGCTCAAAGTACCTGGAGGGAATGGTCAGGGGCCTTGTCTCCTTTGGAGTCATCTGTGGTAAAGGCAGCTGCTTTTGCCAGGACCAAAGGCCTGCAGGAACAGAGACGACGCTCTGATGGGAAAACTCAATTAAATGCCTCCGACGAGAAATCTAGTGGGTTGGAACTTAATGGAAAGTTCAGGCAATGCATCTTGGCTGTGTTCAATCTGGACTATGTGATCATAAATGGTGCTTCTTTGTTTTATTAAGTATGACGATTAGTGTTTTATTTAATCTGTAGTATTTATTTTATTATTGCTTTTCTGCACATCTTCATAAATCCCTTTGTGCAAAGGTGACCTGCGGGTGTCTCTAGTCCTTCAATTACTCTAACACACATTTTCTAGGAACCTGACCTTGAATGGTCACTCTCTCTTGGTGGTGTGCTGGTTACCGCGTTTCCCGAAAATGAGACCTAGCTGGACAATCAGCTCTCATGCATCTTTTGGAGTAAAAATTAATATAAGACCCGGTCTTATATTATTCTATTCTATTCTATTCTATTCTATTCTATTCTATTCTATTCTATTCTATTCTATTCTATTATTATAATATTATATAAGACCCGGTCTTATTTTACTATAGTAAAATAATTATTTTTATTTTTAAAGTAAAATAAGACCAGGTCTGATACTAATTTTTGCTCCAAAAGACGTATTAGAGCTGATCGTCTGGCTAGGTCTTATTTTTGGGGAAACATGGTAGTGTTTAACAATGGGCTGTCAGAAAAAAATCCTCTGATTTGTAGTGTTGGCTGATTTCCCTGGTGGAAATACTCCCACTGTGGCCAATTCAAGCTACCAATGTGATGCCACTGAACGGGGTTTTGGGAAGAGATGGGCAGTGGTACCTATAAGTAACCTCAGGGTGTAGATAATAGGAAAATACAGTAGAGTAGGTAGAAAGGGTCAAGGTTGGAGCATTTGTGACCTTTGTCTTCAATACAACTTATTTAAATGTGTTTATATAATTTAATCTTCCATGCTATCTGTTTGACAACTGGGTCATAAAAAGTCTAAGAATTTTATATTTGGCGCTCATGAGCCAGACCACAGAGCATCTCAGTTTGCCATCTGTAAAGTGAGTGTAATGTTGGTGGATGCCACGTTGAGTTACTGATGAGGAGACAAGCCATGCAGAACGCTCAGAAGAGTGCCTGACCATAGAAAGTGCCCGATAAATCACGGCTGTTGTCATTCCTCCCTTACTGATGCAGTCACACAGCTCTCGGTGGCCACGCCAGGCCTGGTGACATTGTTCTCTGACCTGAGGTCAGGGCTCGTTCTGTTGCAGCATTTCCTGGCTGCTCCTTAAGCTTCACATTATGGGGCCTTGGCAGAGGCAGGGTGGCGTGAATGAAAGAAAACAGACATTTAATTCAGGCACTGCCGCATGTGACCTGTTCTCGAGCATTTTCCTTTAGCTCATGGAACCTTGGTTTTCTCATCTGTAAAATAGGCCTTAGTAAAAATTGAGGAGGAGCAAATGAGTCATCTGTGTAGAGCATCTCGGACATAGTAAGTGCTCAGTAAATGTTAAAGGTGTTCCCTTCTGCCCTCTGAACAACTATGGTTGCTAACCATTCAACAACTAAGATGCCCTCCTTTGAAAGTGAGTTAGACTATGTCCATGGATATACAAGTTCAGGGACACAGGCTTACATTGTATTTATAGCAGCATAGATAACCTCCAGGTCTCTGAAAAGGAGCCATATGCCTTTGGGGCCAAGCCACTCTGGCTCTGTCCCTTCACTGTCACTCTTCCACTCTGTCTCTCTGTCTTACGGAAAAAAAAATGACACATCTCAACACCTGTTCATGCTCTTCCTTCACCATCAGCCACATCTCCACCTTGGCAACTGCCAGTTATTTTCCTAGATTCAGGTCCGTTGTTGATCCAGGGCCGGATTTCAGGTCCTCCTTCCATGCTTTCTTGCAATCTTGTGGTCACATTATCACAGCAGGATAGTATTTGGGGTCTTATCTAATTTCCCTATGGACTGGGAAGGCTTTAAGGTCATAAATGTCACCTTTTGCTTCAGTATTTTCCTGACTTACTTGATAAGCATTTGAGTGAGTCCACTCTATGGAAGAGTGACATTGCAATTAGTTCTGCATCTGACTTTAGTCCGGTATATTTGTCAGAATTCTCCAGACAAACAATATCAACAGGATACTCAAATATATATATTTGAAAGAATATCTGCAGGGTAGGCTGGCAGGAGACCCAAGGAATCGTTGCAGTTTGAGTCTGACGACCATCTGCTGGCAGAATTTCTTTCTGATCTAGGGAGGTCAGTCTTTGTACTATGAAATCCTTCAACTCATTGGGTACGGCCCACCCACCCACATTATAGAGGGGAATCTGCTTCATTCAAAGGCCACCGATTTCAAGGTTAGTCTCATCCAAAACAAATGATTGATCAAATTTCTGGATGCTGTTGTCCAGCCAAGTTGACACGTAAATTAACCATCACACCAGGAAAGACATTTTCCTCACCTCGCCTTTGTCCATGACCAATTGTGTGGACAGCTTTACGACTGGTGTGAACCAAGGTACTCCGCCATGAAACTGCCTGGGGATTCAACTGAGTTTACCCAAACCACAGGCATTCTCCGTTGGTGCTTGTGGGAGGCAGCGTTTGTAAATAGCTTTGCCTCCTGTTTCCTTTTTTGTGGATAAGCTGAAGGGTTTCGTCTCTAGATCCCCATCTGGCAACTTTTCCAAGAACTAAATTTGCTTACAACTTCAAATAAAGCCTGTGAGACATTTCAACTTCACTTTCCTGTCTCTCTCTCACTCTGTCCTAAGTACACTGTTAAATAATGGATTTGTGAAATGAATAATGGGCTGTGATGGTAGAGGCTGGTCAGGAAATGTGTGTGGGCAGCTGGAATGGTGAGACAAACCATTAAGCAGATCTCCCTCTGCTTTTGGCTTGTTTGTTTGGGTTATTTCTCCCCCTTCCCTGTCTTCCCCTTTTCCCACTTCATCCCCTTACTTTGGGGATTGTTGGGCTTGGAGAGAAGACACCGGAGAACCCAGTGGGCAGTTTGCTCTTCCCGGTCCCACAATCACAGACGATGTAGAGGACTGAATAATGTGGCTGAACATGGGATGCAAGCGCCTTTTCTTGAGATGTGTGAGAGAGAAAATGCATTTATATGAATTATTAGACACCATCCATGAAAAGACACCAAAGCAACGTTTTCTAAACAAATTGCTGCAGAATTGTCAGAGTGTGCGACGTCATGCTCTTGCCTCTCAATCCTTATCAAATCTCGGTGTGAGAAATGACAGACAGTGTGAACACCCCAGGAGGACCTTGGTACAGATATTCCTTTATGGCATCTGACTGTGTCCTATCAGAGAGACGTGGAGTAGGTGTGGCAGGAGTGCCCATTGCCCATTCAAAATCCCTTCTCACTTTTTCCTTTGTGATGAAGCCTGGATTTCATCAGGGGTAGCAACGAGCCCAGCTTATAACACTAACAAATCAGTAGTCACCCACCTTCCCTGTCCTGGTTTCACTTTTGTCTGGGAGGGGCCATGTAACGGTTCTGACCAACGGGACACAGTAGATGTCACTGCGTGGGACTTCTGTGACTAGTTTTTAATATGAGTCCACTCAACTGGCCTGTGTCCCTTTGGCCCTTGTGCTTGCTCCTTCTTCCCACGAGGATCTGACATGTTACCCTCGGACAGTGGTAGCCTGTCTCCTAAATGCAGCCACGTGCACATTTGTAGCACACATGTATTTACATATATAAGCACACGACATGCATCACATAAACACATCCATGCTCCCAGATGTGCACATGTAAACCTACACATGTACACATGTACACATGTACACAAACATTACAGAGCTGTCGATACATGCAATGCACACATATTAAATGTGCATGCATACTAAATATATATGTATATACCAACTCTTTATCTGCCTTACTCAAATCCATATCTACTTATATGTTAACACATGCACATGGACGCACACACACATTTACACGCAGACTGAATGAAACAAACGGTTGATTTCTACAGGGGACATAATCTGAGGACAATTTGGGTTTTATCCTTGGGGAATTATAGGGCAAAACTGTGCTGGATGTGCTGAGTGAGGTTAGATACAGAGTTTAAATCTCAAGGAATTTACAATTTCCAGAGAGAAGAAAAAGATCACCTGGGAAATACGAAAACCAATGTGAAGAATGTCACAAAGCCATAGATACACACCCACTCTGGGGGCAAAGGTGGGTTGGAGTTTCCGGGGCCCACCTTCTGGAATGAAAACCGTGCTCACCGACCAAGTCTCCACATACAGTTGTGCATGGTGTTGACTGTGCAAGGGACATAGACCAACATCAAGCTTATTCTCTGCTCCTTAAACTATTTATTATCATGGGGCTGTCCCCTTTGAGAAGTGGGGATGTTTTTTCTAAGGTGGACCAAGGCGCCC
The DNA here is from genome assembly GCF_036562045.2 of Rhinolophus sinicus. NCBI lineage: Eukaryota > Metazoa > Chordata > Mammalia > Chiroptera > Rhinolophidae > Rhinolophus > Rhinolophus sinicus. Next base: position 6,641,950 of record NC_133753.1, on the reverse strand, counting down.
TGTGGGCTGGGGGCAGAGCAGTCAGTGGCCATGTCTGTGATACCCCATACAGGTCCCTTTGTACAGGCAGGGCTTAGATCTCAGAGGAGATCACTTTGAGTAGTTCTGCATTGTTCCTTGGGGGGGCGGTCAGCTTTGCCTCTGCATTCCACATTCACATACCATGAGACTTACTGTAGTGTGTCTGTCAGGTTAAATGAAAGGGTTGGAGCAGACAAAGCCCACCAAACTACCTTTAACCAGCATAGAGCAACACAGAGAAATTGATTAAAATATGCATTCCCCTAATAGAGCGGCCGGTCCCAGTCTGGAAATTAATTAATGCTAATAGTACACAATCAAAGCTGCTTTTGGAAATCTTCTTAGAACATTAACTAAAATGTTCATCTTTTTAATGCATTTGCCTGAGCCACTGAGACTAAAAGCTTCACTTGTTCCATGCAAATGTGAAGGTGAGGAATGGGAAAAAAAAAAAAAAAAAGAAGAAGGAAAGGAAAGCACGTTCAGGTTATTTCAAGCTTGGTGATGTTGACCTTCTAACTACCTGAGCCTCTTTGCAGGCCAGGGAAGATGGCCCTGTTAGCTCCTGAGATGGAGGGGGCAGCCTGGAAATTGGGGACGGCTGTCTCTGCACTTTACGCTGTGGGTTGCAGAGAAGAAACCTAGTGGAGGATGGGCGAGAATTGAAGGCTGTAACTCAGAATTACCTGGGTGTCCTGCTGGTGTGAGGGCATCAGGGAGACAGTTCCAGGTAGCATGAAAGTTTCCCCCATCCCCATCATTCAACAAAGGGATCCATGACAGTGGTTTGCAAAGGGGAGGGTTGTGTAGCATCACGCCTCTCAGGGAGGGACTGTCTGCCTATATAATAAGCCTTTAACTTGGCTCACCCCACCCGTGGCTGCCATGTCACAGGGTTGGAGCTCTGGATAGTCTACCCCCGTATACTCCAATACAAGTCCCATTGGTCCTTACCTTAGCTTTAGCATTCAGTCATTGATTCACTCGGTAATTATTTGTCTCGTTCCCACTAACTAGCTGCTGAGCAATGTGCTCTTCTCATGGAGCTGACTTTGAGGTGGTTGACAGACACACAGATAGGGAAGGAACAGCAGGTAATGCCATGGAGATGTGCCCGAGGCAGAGCTCAGGGACGGACACCAAGCCCAGGGGGTGTGGGGCGCCAGGAGCCGGTCTGAGAGGCTTTATGGAGGGGGGACTGACTGAGCAAAGGACGGGAGCTGGGGCCAGGGAGTGTGTGTGTGTGAGAGTGTATGTATGCAAGTACTGAGTGTGTGTGCATGTGTGCGAGTGTGCGGGTGTGTATGTGTGGTGTATGTATGCGAATGAGGGTTTATGTGTGTGAGTATATGAGACAGTGCAATGCATGTTGTGTGACATAGTGTGTGTATGAGAGTGTGCGTGTGTGAGTTGTGAGCATGAGAGTGAATATGTGTGAGTGGGTATGAGAGAATGTGAGTCTGTGCAGGTTTGTGCATGTATCTTCCTAAGTGTATCCATGTGAGTGTGTGTGGATGTGAGAGTGTGAGAGCATGTGTGCGTGTGTGAGGTGCTGGGACAACCTCGCCAGAGGCCGGTGAGTGGGGGTGCAGGCAGGAGTGGGAAGTGGCTGGGGGCGAGTGGCAGGACTGCTCCGAGGAGAGAGATAGGCTGTCCCTGCATTGCACAGGGGCAGGGCAGGATGAGTTGCTTCCCGGAAACGCGCTGGTCCAGTTTAGGACAACTTGTATCTGTCTGCCACATGGAAAGGAGCCATCGACAAACACAAGGGGAAAATCCTACACTGGTGAGATGGTAAAGCTCCCCTATTTCTCAAATTAAATTTTGCAGGGTGTTTAGCCAAATGTTCCCTTTCCTGAGATTGAGGCCGGCTTCTCACCCTTTGCGCTGCTGACGTTCAGGGCCAGAGAGTCCTTTGTTGGGGCGCAGTGTCCCTGGGCGCCATCCTGTAGGATATTGGGTTCCCTCCCCGGTGTGTATCCATCAGAGGCCAGTTATTATGAGCAAGCTTGTCCTCAGACATTGCGATATGTCCCCTAAAAGGGTGTGTGTGTGTGTGTGGGTGAGAACCACTGGATGAGGGCAACGGAAGATGGGGAAGTCAGGTAGCCAGTGTCACCAAATCCTTGGGCCACACCCGTGGCCCAGTGCCAAGCTTTGGCGCCTAAAAGCTGCACCTAATTTCAGCAGCTGCATTTCTCTGACTAAGGCCTTTGACAGTTTTACCTTATTTAAATTTTGGGTTTGCATGTACTTTTATCTGCAAGATTGGAATGGAATATTCAAATATACTCGGTCTTTTTTTAAAAATACAATTTTAACTCCATTAGTGCTTATGGGTAACACAAGTACATGGGAGATTTTCATTAAAGTGGGACCATCTATCTTATTATATTATTTTCTGAGTTGAGGTGAGCTCATTTAAAAATTTAAATTTCTTTGATCTCATGTGCAAATAAACCATGATAAGATAAACACTCCCATTTTAATAAAAAAACAAACTATCAATTCCTTTTATAGTTTATCATTTTCTGGCATTGAGGGAAAGGAGGGGACTGGGGGGGGCAGCTAAGGGCTGGGTGGCCGTCAGCCTGAATACAGGCCCACGATCTACCAAGTCTGAGTGGATTTTTTATTTGCTCTCTTGGACTATTCGAGACTCCAAATAAAATGAGGGCTACCAACAAATACTGAAAACTGAACACATGCTATACAAATCTAAAGGTTTATTACAATAGTAATTATAATCTACGGGAAGACCAAATGGAGTAAAACCAGACGTCACAGAACACACATCTTAGATGTGCTCACTGAGCGATAGTTCACTTCCAGCGTGTTACTCGGGTTCTCTGCAACTCCGTTTCTCTCTCTCTCTCTCTTTTAAATTAAAGTTTATTGGGGTGACAGGGGTTGTAAAGTTGCATAGGTTTCAGGTGTACAGTTCTGTAATACATCATCTATATATCATGTTGTGTGTCACCATCCAGAGTCGTTCCTCAGTCTGTGAAATACAATAGCAGATGTCAAGCTCACAAGGTAGGATTTTGAAGACAATAGAGAAAAGCGTGCACAAAATACTGTGCACAGCGTGAAGCAAAGAGTAGAAACCCAAGAAAGTAATGACATTGTTATTATCGCCTCAGTTATTAATACCATCACTCTTGTAAAGTGTTCAGACACGTTTAGCCAAAATCCAGATAGTTTTGAAAATATGGCTGGGGTTTTAGCCAAAAGCTAAGTTTTGGGGGCATTTGTGCACGAAAAGCCATAAGGTACACATTTAGCCTTATTTTATTTGCACAATTGCAGTGACCTATCTTCTGGGCAGTGCTTCCAAAAGATGCTGTTAGGAAATCAAGTCGGGCTGTGCTGCCTTTGCGTCATCACCTGTCCGTGGAACCTTGTATTTGATCCTCATGAGATGGTAGTTTTATTAGCCCCATTTTACAGGTGAGGAAATGGATAGCTGTCTCGTTCTCTGTGGCTTCTTCAGACCCTGTCATAGCACCCAACCCATAGCAAGTGCTGAGTAAATACTGTGACAAACTCAATGGATGAATGAAGGTGTTTGGTGCATCCTCCAAGATGGTCCCAAGGGAAGGCACAAAGATTCCCAACCAGAGAGCCTGGCCTTAGTGATACTTCCAGGTCTTAAACAGATGCAGTCACTGCACAGAACAGCTGCCCTGGAAACCCACGCCTTTATCTGCCCCTTTCTTCTATAGCACATTTGCTCCTTGCCTTGGGCCAACCTCATATATGCACACCCCTCTCTCCTATCAAACTGCAAATTGCTTGCAGGCAGGTCTGTGTGTTTGAGCCATGACAGTACCCCTATGCCTGTTGCCTGATGAATATTAATAAAATAGGTGATAGCTTTAAGGGATGTTGTTTCAAGGCAGCTTCACCACGTTACCTAACAATTACAGCAACAGCTCTCATTCACTTAGCACCAAATAAGTGCCAGGCATGATATGTGCGTTTTCTTATTCTCGCCTCATCGCAATGTCATGAAGTCATCAATGTTACCATCACCACCATCACCATCATCATCCCTGTGTTACAGGGGAGAACTTGGAAGAACAGAGAGGTGGCATGGCTGCCCCAGGAGACAGGGCAGATGAATCTTCAAAGCAGCTCCACCAGGCAGGGACCCAGGCCCCTCCTCTCTCTCCTCCCTTCTTCCCCCTGGGGACATGTCCTGCCTCTCCGATTTCCTTCCCCAGCTCCTGGACACTCAGAGCTCCAGCTTGCGGTGGAGACCAAAGTGAGGCAAGTCGGGCTCCCGGCTGGTGGTGTGGCTGCTGCAGCCGCTGGAGGTACCTCGGGGCTGCTCTAGATTTTCCATGGAGGGAACAGTTAGGTCAGTTTGGCTATGGTACAGGTTTTTGAATCATTAGAGTCATGAGCTCAAAAATAACCCCCAAGTGTTTGTCAAATTGCACAGAGGACCTGGGCTTTTAACTGCCACCCACTCCTGTTTCCTAATCACAGGCCTTAGATCTCCTGGGTGCCCTTGTTCCTCATCCCCCCCACCCCACCCCAGCAAGGCTGGAATCCGGTAGGTCCTGACTTCCCTGGGATTGCATGAGTCAAGCCCAGACTCTTGCTTCCTGTCTCCGCAGCCTGGAAAGTGCCCCCAGGTGAGCGCAGGGAGGCAGATGCCTCCCTATCACATGTCCCGTCCTTCTCCCTCCTCTGGGAAGATCTTACCTCCCTGAGAGCTGGATCCATGGCTCCCCTTGGAGGCTTTGCAATGCAGGGACCAGGGCTGGGAGCTTGGCCCTGCTAGCTTGCCCCACAGGATAGAGTGGCTCACGTTTCTGACCGGGTCTTTCCTTTATTGGGTAATAGGAGACTAGCGCCTGCCTAGTGTGGGGTGAGTAAATGCATGCACCAACCAAACGTCCATTGTCCCAAAGAGAAACTGAGTCATGATAAGCTGCTGGGTCTTGGCCCTCACTGTGCCAACGTTGTACTCAGGGCTGGATCCCTCCTATCTTACCTTCCACACTCACGTCTTGCTTGGGTGCCCCCCACCCCCATCAGCTCCTCTTCATAGAGACTCTCTGAAACACCCTCTGTGCTCACAACATTACACTATCTCTTAGAAAAATGTCCAGATGGGCCCACACAATCCTCTGGGAACTGACCTTGCTCAACATTCCAGCTTTGTCTCATCCAACACCCCCTGCAATATTTTCATCTCCAGCCCCCAGAACTACTCTGGGGTGCCTGAAGCCCCTGCCCAGCTTGTACCCAGAGCCAAGCCTGTGGGCCCACCCCTGCCACATACACAGGTCCCTGTATGTCCCTCTGGCACAATACGGACCATGTCCTACTGACATCTCCTGCTTTCCCTTCTTCTCTTACTAAACTGGGATTCTCCTGCAGGTTGGGAACTCTCTCAGTCCCCCATGTTTTCTTAGTGCCGGCTGGACCAGATTCTGACCCAAGTCCACTGAATAGAGCTTTTTGTATCTATGAAAGATTTATCATGGTGCTTTCAGAAAGAATGATGAAACCTACATAAACTGACAGGATTATTATTGGAATTCATTTATTAAAAAAAAAAACTTCATATATTTTATTATCCCAAACACTGCATTCCAAGACATTTTTTTATGCCAAACCTGACAAATGGATAGCTTTCTCCAGATTTTTTTCCCCCTTTTAATTATTTACATTCATTTTCTGTTTCAAAGACATTTTAACATTGGGCAACCGGCTGATGGCTTAAACAGACTTTATTAATGGGAATATTAGAAAAATTAAAATCAGAACTTTTAATGTAAATTGAATGCGATGCTCAACCACCCAGCCAAATTGAACGGCTGATTATTTGTTCTGAAAGGACAGGAGAAGGTAAATGACTTAGAGGCCATGGAGAGGGGAAGAGACAGGAAGTGAGGATGGAAGCAGGAAACCCAAATCCCAGGGCTGGCTCTCAGGAGCTGTGTGACCTTGGGCCAATGTCCTGACCTCTCTGTGGCTGAGTTTCCTCATCTGTGTGTTGAAGGGGCTGGATGAGATGAGGGTTCTTAATCTGCATCCATGAGCCTCCTAGTCCTTCAGAGATGGCTGTGAACCCTCCCGAATTATCTGCAAGTGTCATGTGTATTCATTTTTCTAAATAGAATGTTTACAGCATTCATCACGTTTTCAGGGACCTGTGACTCAACCTTTAGTAGCCACTAACTAGGTCATTTCTAAGCTTTTTTCATTGGTGTGTTTATTCATTCGTGCAAGTAACAGGTATTTACGAGCACCCAGGTGGCCTCTGTGGGCCCTGGAGAGAAGCAGTGAACATGAAGAATCTCCACCCTCAAACTGCTTCCCCGTCAGACCATTTCCTTCAGGCAAGCTGGGAATCCCATTCTCAGTAGTATTGCCAGGCCTCACCTGGAAAGGCGAATGTTGCTTCTGAGCTTCGTGGCTTTGATCAGGTGTGTAGGATCCAGGCCGAGCTGGGCCTCCAGGAGTCCACTGTAGGAGGAAGAGCCTTGTGGGGAAGGATTCATTCTAGAAGAGGGGAACAAGCTGATCAGGCTGGTGGGAGTCAGTGCCTCAGGGGGGTTGGATGCAGTGGGCCTAGCCAGTCTTAGGGCAGTGGGGCACGTGACACCTGTGAGGGCATTTCCACAGAGAGAACAGGAGAGAGTGGCTCCCTCCCCCCACGTCAGCAGCCCGCACAGTGGGCGGCCCAGCCTGCAGCAGCTTCTGGGGAGAGAATGGGAGGAGATGGCGGGTGCCCCGTGGTAGGAGCCTCAGAAACAACACTTTGATGGAGACCACGTTACCCCAATCCTAGGGAAGCTAGTGGCTTTTGGAACGCTGTGAGTCCTAGTTTTAGCCCCATTTCTGCACGCACTTGGAAACTCATGTCACACATTCATACTTGGTTGGCTGAGAAGCCAACACTGGGCCTGGAGGGTTCCCTCTAAGCATTTCTGCTTGCCCCTTATGGGGGTGGAGGGGTCTGGCTGGCGGTGTCCTTAGACAGAGAAAAGGGGTCTTTTTCTCTAAGAGTGATGGGAGCAGGTTGTGGTCCAGAAGCGGGGAGGTGTCCAAGGCAGGGAGGCTGATGCCTGCCTCCTAGTGTAGAGGGTGAGCCAAGCTGGGAATGGGTGACTGTCCTAGCATTGGAACCCAAGGACATGGTGTGCTCCAGACAGGTACGGACTTCTAGTTACGTGTAAAGTTCAGAGCAACAGGTGGATATTTTTTTGGATCAGTATATCCCCAAAATTGCATGGGACATATTTATCCTGAAAAAAAGCATTTGTTGTTTATCTGAAATTTAAATTTAGCTGGGCATCCTGTGTTTGTATTTCCTAAATCTGGCAACCCATCCAAAGGAAGCGCAGGAAAGAGGGAACGGAAAAGGATCAGAAGAAGCAGGGATGCCTGAGGCGTGTTTCTACTGGCTGTTGCTTTGGGTAGACTGGACTGATTTAAAGACAAGCAAAAACATCTAGGTTCCAAAGGAATGAAATTTAAGAAAAATACAATAGCATTTTTGTAGCTCTGTGTGTCAGTTCTGCTCCTAAGTGTTTGACACCTACTGATTTATTTCATCCTCCCACCATCCTCCGAGGGAGTACGTGTTATGCTATGTTGTGGATGGAGAAACGGAGGACGGAGGAGTTTGGGGGTCCCGCCCCCACTGCCTGGTGTGTCAGGGTGCAGAGCTGAGCACCACGCCCTCTGACTTCAGAAACAACCACCATCTGTACCGAGAGCTGGCCTTGCTTAATCCCCGGCCCCAGGAAATTCCTCTTGGTATGAGTGACAATTTCTCCTTAGATCATCCAAGGCAGAGGGCAGCAGACGTTTTCTGCACCCCGCCCGAGAGCAGAGCTGGGGGCCATATGGTCTCTGTCACACGACTCGTTTCTCCCGCTGTAGTATGAAATGGAGGAATGTGGCTATATTTCTATAAAACTTCATTTAGTGAGACAGAGCCAACTAGTGACAGGCGGCCACTGGCACGTCCCTTACAAGCTAGAATGGCTCTCTGCTCCAGGAGGTTCCCAGCACTGGGGCTCCTTATTCAGTTGCTGGAGAAGCTTCCATTTAAACCACATGAAATACTTGCCTGGATAACCCTGACTACATAGGGACACACGTGTATAGATCTCCAGGAAAGGGTGGGGGTTGCTGGGTAAAATACAGGCTCAGAGACCCCGCCCTCAGGAGTTCAGTCTGGATGCCAGCACTTCCCGTCATGCTTCCTGGAGGACTTACCTAACTGCTCTAAGTTTCAGGTTCCTCATTTGCAATCGAAGCCAGAAATACTTATGTCGTGAGGTTATGCGGCCTTTGATGAGCTTGTGTCACTTAAAAGAGCGTCACTTCGTTCTCACTGTACCTTCCAAACCCTCCCAGGTCCCTTCTCCCCTCTTCTCTCTCTCTCCCAGGTGCACACAATGTCCCAGAATACAGAAAGCCTCTGCTTCCTTTAACTGACTCACAATTTAAAGGAACACAATTCCTCGGTGCTTCCTGCCAGATCGCATTTGCTAAACAATCATTTCGCTAAGTGGGATTCAGACAATGTAGGAAGAAACACTTGAAAACAATTTTAATTGGTGTTGAAAATAAGAAGTGTGTGTGGGGGGAACGTCAGAGCATTATTAAAATTTGCCGCCATAATGACCATTGTAGAATTGGCTGGTTATTTCCCCATTAGGGCATAATGACATTCATTGTTGGCGGCTCTGTGTTTGATTAGAAGATAATGACAATAATTCATTGTTTTCTCCTCTTTACCTTGAGACAAGGTAACCACAAGTTTAAAGGAAGTTGTACAAGAGGTAAATTATATGTTGCTAAATATGAAACAGCACCTCACTTGTCCCGGTTTATAACAATAAAAACAACAATTTTAGATAGAACGTATATTTACTAGGTTTCCCCCCTAGGAGAGAGAAAGAGAGAGATACTGATCATTGTATAATTACTACAAAGGAAAAATCCCGCTAAATTGTTAGCTTTAGATACTGTAAGAAACGATCTTTTGGAACTGCAGAAGGAGGCTTTTTGAACCTTTTGCTTGCTGTTGGAACCCAGCTTTTTTTGATCGCAGACCTGGAACCTGCCCTGAGGAACATCAGGGGCAGAGGTGGGGTTGGGGGGAGGGCTCAAGCATCTTTTGAAAATGAAGCACCTTCTTGCAAACATGCCCACTTATGGATGGGCCACATGCAAAACAGATCGAGTTTTCAAATGGTGCATCATGGCCTATTGCCCCTCCCCCAGTCAGCTGTCATCACTTCCTGCGGAGAGTGGTACAGAGCATTTGCTTTGCTGTGGTCACTGGCTTGCATGCTTGCTTCCCTGGGGCCTTTTCTCCACCAGCAGACAAATGAATTTTTAACCCTCAGCTCACACTCACTGCTCTTACAAAACTAAATATCCTCTTACCGACCGATCTAGCCATTATGCTCCTAAATAGTTACCTAAATGAATTGAAAACTAATATCCATATAAAAACTTACACATCAGCCTCTTCATCAAACGGCAGACACTGGAAGCAACCCAGAAGTTCTACAATGATGAGTGGATTAACAACGGTGGTACATCCGGGTACTGGAATACTACTGAGCCAATAAAAGAAATGAGTGATCAAACCATGAACTGACATGGGTGGGAGTGGAAGAACTTTATCATGCTGGAAGATTTTATATTGCCATGTGAAAGAAGCCAATCTGAAAGGGCTACCTATTGTGTGATTCCAACTACATGACATACTGGAAAAAGCAAAAATATACACAGTAGAAAGGTCACCAGTTGCTAAGGGTTTGGGGTGGTGGGGGAGTTGAGAGTCGAATTGGTGAAGCACAGAACATTTTTAGGATATTTTAGGGGATCCCTTTGCATTCCCAAGCGTTCCTTCTAATATTGTGTTTTCCCAAAAATAAGACCTAGCCGGACAATCAACTCTCATGCGTCTTTTGGAGCAAAAATTAATATAAGACCTGGTATTATGTTATATTATATTATATTATATTATATTATATTATATTATATTATATTATACTGTATTATACCTGGTGTTATATTGTATTATATTAGACTCGGTCTTACATTGTATTACATTATATTATATAAAACCCGGTCTTATAGTAAAATAAGACTGGGTCTTATATTAATTTTTGCTCCAAAAGACGCATTAGAGCTGATTGTCTGGCTAGGTCTTATTTTAGGGGAAACATGGCACATCTTTTGCATATCTAACCCTGTCAGTGCATCTGGTTCTCTGAACAGACTGACAGACAAGTGAGAAACTTTTGTCCCAGTGAAGTGTACCTATTCTTGGGCAGCCAGAACCCAGGGGCTTTCAAATATGTGAACTGCATACTTTTATAAACCTTTATTTAAGAATACCTGTATGCACTGAAGCATATAACAGAAGGAATCGTCTGTGCAGAATGAAAAGGTCAGTTTCTTATTCACTCAACAAACGTGTATATTAGATGTTGACTTTCGCCCAGTCTAGTACCAGGATCAAAAGTGCACGGCCCCCACCCTTGGAAAGCCCTCGTGCAATCAGGGGAAGCAGGCAGACGATGAGATTATACAATTCAAGTAATTCTTGTTGGGCGTGGAGCAGAGAGAGGGGTGCCCTTGAGTTGAGTCCTGAAGCAGGAGTAATTTGACAAGTAAAGAAGGGGAATGCGCCTCCTTGGATGGGGAACGGCATCTCCTGAGGTCTGTAGAAGGGATGGCTTGACAGGACCACCAGACTGATGCACTTGCCCCAGCAGCTAAGCTCACATGCTCCAGAGCCTGGGGTCTGAATCCTATACCTACCAAGGGTGTGGACGTGCTGAAGGATTGCCCGGGTCTAATGGGGAGAGTCCTCATAGGGCTGCTGGACAGATTTGTAAGGTTTGTAAGTGCAAAGCTGCTTGGAATAGTAAATGGCTCATACTTTTAAACACCGTCCATCATTTTGGCCAGAACGTAAAAATTGTCGGGCTAGGAGGTTTGACGCGTGATGGAATTTCACTGAAATCTCTCGCCCAGTAGGGGTTTCTCTGTAGACAGTGACCCAGAGTTCCTGAACTTTATGCAGTGTGCAGGCACCGTCTCTGAATTTCATACGCAAAGCACAGGAGGCACCAAAATATCCCAAGTCTGTCTTAGGAAAGGGCATGAGCCTAGAAATGCAGCCCCCCAGAGGACCCTCAAAGCCATCCGTCCTCCCTCCCACCGAAAGCAGGAAACCCCCTTCCCAGCATCCCCAACAGACCTCAGCTTCTGATCAAATGCTTCCAAAGATGAGGACCTCACTCCCTCAGCAGGCTCACCACAACTGTTTGAAAGTTTGTCCTGACATTGAGCTCCAGTCTATGTCCTGTAACTTCTGCACTGTGCCTAGTTTTCCATCTGGAATTCCAGAGAGCTAGTCAGCTCTCCTGTCCCCGCAAAAACAAAACAAAAAACAAACAACAAAAACAATATTGAAGCATGCTGGCTGCCACGGAACCTTTTCTCTGGGGTCGCTGTGCCCTGTTATTCTCCCAGCTTTCCTGAGGGCCTGGTCTTCAAGCCGCATGCCATCTTGGTTGCCTACCCCTTCAGAGCCCCATTTGAAACTATCCTGGGACTTGTCCTATCTCTATGTACTGTACCCCAATTTTAACGTGTTGTTGAAGGGGGCCAGGTAGTTCTTCTCCCCTCCTGGAATTTCCTCCCAGCTGGAGGGAATTCTGCTAGCATCACACTGCTAGATACTCTCAGTCTTTTCACTGGCTCTTCCCTGGGGGAGGAGGGGTGAACTCTCTGATTAGGAATTTTGGAAGGAATGCCCTGGAATGCTTGACTCAGATCTCTCTTTTCTGTTGGGGCTCCTCTTCCCAGAGAATGTGAGTTCTGCTCATTTCTAGTTGCTGCCAGTTTTGTAGAAGCCGGGTCCCCCACACTGGGTGCTTAGGGTGACCTCATTCTGGGACCTAAGTGTCAGGAAACCCATCCACCTGCAGACGTGAGTCTCCCTCTCCATGAATTGCTCATGTTATCAGTAGTCAAGGTGTCATATGGCTTCTATCTGCTGACTCTGGTTGGCTTCTCAATAGGTTTTAAAATTACATGGGGGTAAGGGGTGCTCTTTATTTACTATGTCCCCCTTAGGCACCCAAACCTGTATGTGATTATTCTGTGGGAACCCAATATTTATGCCATTCTGTGCTTACTGTTATACATTTATTCACAGACTACATATAATCATGGATATACAAATCTTAATAGATGTACAGTATTTTTAGATTGCATGAAGCATTCCGAAAGAACAATGCAATTGTCTTTGTTTTAACAGTTTCCTTTTCAGACTTACCAGCGGTGGTTTCGTGAATGTCTAATCTAGACAAGCCTTGATGAATTGGCCTGAGCAAAATCATCCCATAATCCAATTCAGCCATGGCTAGATCACCACCACTTTAGCCTTATCTCATCCAGACCCATGACCTTCAACATAATCACATTCTCCTCTCCATGCATCTTAAGTTCTATCTTGGGGGTGGGGGGTGGGGCATCTTCCTTAAAGACATCCAGTCTCACCATCTCTGTCATCCACATGGCTCAACAATGCTTTTCCCAGGTGGTACTTTGTCAGAAAAAAGCAAAAGTTGAAAAACTTGGCAGAAAATTTGCGTGCATACCCAAGCTGAATATTCCTGCTTTTATTTTTCATTTTGAAAATTTAAAGTCTGAGTTGTAATTGTTCTTACTGCGCTAACTCAAAAGTCCTTTTCTTTCGCACCCATTTTGTAACTATAAAGATTTCCATATCCTAAAAGTGCCGAACAAAACATTTATTTTTTAACATCCACGTTGAAAATAGGTAGATATGGAATATTTTCATGACCTAAAAAGTAATTGAAAAAACAATAACTTTCCATGTGGAAAATCTAAGTGTCTGGCCCCCTAACAGTTACTTACTTAACAATTGTCACCCCAATAAATTTAATAAAAAAACAAAAAACATTTTGCCTTCTAGTGCCAATTGGGAAGATACGTATTAAGAGAATTATTCTTCTATTAGAGGGGAAAAAAAATGGCTTGATCCTATGTAAATGATATATCTGCGAAGGCAAACATTTTGATTCAGTAAATACTTGCTGTGTTCCTGAGGAAGCGTGTTCCCATCCATCTCTGGGGCTTCCTCTGGACACAAAGGAAGTTCTCTCCTCTCCCTCTTCTGCCCCCCATCATCTGTGCAGAGATCTGGCTGTTGCTTTTCTGGAAACTTCTTGCCAATGCAGAACTACCTCCCCTTCCTAATGAAAACTCTGCAACCTCTCAGGACCCTCAAATTCCCAGCTCTGCCTTCATTTTGCCTCTCTCAGCTAAAACGGAAGTGAATTATTTAGGAAGCAAAAGAGAGTGAAATAATTACTTCAACTGATGCACTGTGGTAAACTTTAAATTTTCCACCAACAGAACTCTTACCAGCATTAATTGTGACCTGGCCTCATCCTCTTGGCCGGTGCTTTCTGTCAGCTCCCGGCGACATGTACCAAGTTCCAGCCACTCTCACCCGCCTTAGTCCCCTGGCCCATTTTTTTTTTTTTATTTCCTACCTGTTCACTCATTTAATTATTCCTTATTTCTTGAGACTCATTGCAGCTTCTGCCTTTACTTGAAATCCTTTTCTAACTTCCATGGAGTAGAGCAGATTTTTCCTTCTCTGCCACACACTGAAAGTTGCTACTCTATGGAAGAGGAAGTTGGGTCAGAATGAGAATAAAATTACTTTCCAGAGGCTTGGAAACATCACATTTGGAATTCAAAAGGAAGTTTTCTGACTCTAAGTCCAGCATTGCTTCTTTTTGTTTGACACTCTCCACATCATGTCTAAAACAGCAGTAACAGACCTCCCTCAGGATGGGAGTAGAGAGTAAATAAAACGGGGGATGCGAAAAGTCCTTTCTACCAGCAGTCAATTGCTATAAATATGCGGCCTGTTATCCTGAATGACGGAGAGGCTGGAAGCCTAGATTTTCCACTTCTAAGCTCTGTGTCGTGGGGCCAATGCCCCTTCTGTGTTTCAGTTACCTCATCTTAATTAATCAGTATTAATATATGCCCGCAGGGTTGCTGTTTGTATAAGACAAGTATCAGAGCCCCGAACACACAAAAGGTACTGATTGAAAGTCAGTTTTTCATTCATAGGACCTCAGTGACAAGGACTAGTATAAGACAGAGTGAGAGACGTCCTTACAGACGTCCTGTCTTCACTCCTTTCCATTTAAAAAGAAATCTAAAATCTGTAAAAACAAAATAAAAAAACAACACAATGTATCTGTGGCAAATAGCAGAACTTCCTTTTTTTTGTGGCTGAATAATATTCCTCTGTGTGTGTGTGTGTGTGTGTGTGTGTGTGTGTGTGTGTGTGTGTGTGTGACAGTTTCTTTATCCATTCATCCATCCATGGAGACTTAGGTTGTTCTGTTGTTTTCATGTCTTGTGAATAATGCTGTGATACATATGGGCGTACAGATCTCTCTTTCAGATGGTGATTTCCTTTCCTTCCAATATATACCCAGAAGTGGGATTGCTGGATCGTATGATAATTCTATTTTTAATTGAGGAATCTCCATACTATTTTCTATAGTGGCTGCACCAACTTACATTCTCACCAACAGTGCACGAGGGTTCCCTTTTCTCCACAGCTTTGCAAGCCTTTGCTACCTATTGTCTTTTTGATGGTTGCCATCCTAACATGTGTGAGGTGGTATCTCATTGTGGTTTTGATTTGTATTTCCCTGGTGGTTAGTGACGTTGAGCATCTTTACATATATCTCTTAACCATTGGAATGCCTGCCTGCTGTGGAAAAATGTCTATTCAGGGCCTTTGCCCATTTTTAAAATTGTTTTTATTATTGAATTGTACGAATTTCTTATATATTTGGGGGATTAACACCTTATTGGATATATGGTGTACAAATATTTTCCTCCATTCCATAGATTGCCTTTTCATTTTGTTGATTTTTTCTTTTGCTGTGCAGAAACTTTTTAGTTTGATATAGTTCCACTTGTTTATTTTTGCATTTGTTGCCTTTACTTTGGTGTAAAATTCAAAAAAATCATTGCCAAGACCAATGTCAAGAAGCTTTTCCTCAGGGTTTTCTTCTAGGAGTTTTATGGCTTCAGGTCTTATGTTTAAGTCTTCAAGGCATTTTGAGTTGATTTTTTTTGTGTAAGGCGTAATAGGGGTAATAGTAGGATACAATTTCATTCTTCTGTCTGAGGGCGTTATGCTAAGTGAAATAAAGCCAGACAAGGACAAATACTGTCTGTGTCAGCTACATGTGGAATCTTTTAAAAAGAAGTTGATCTTACAGAAATCGAGAATAGAATGGTGGCTGCCAGGGGCTGGGTGGAGGGCATGGGGACAGGTTGGGAAAAGAGTATTAAGATTAATAACTTCTGAAAACCTAATGTATATCATGATGACTATAGCTGATGATACTGTGTTGTATACTTGAAATTTGCTCAGACAGTAGATCTGAAGCATTATCACACACGCATCCCCACGTGCGTGCTCACACACACACACACACACACAAAATAGGCAACTATATGAGAGGATGCATGTGTTAATTAACTTGATTGTGGGAATTTCTTCACAATGTATACATGTATCATATCATCTCTTGTACACTTTAAATGTTACATATATGTAAATAAGTATATTACGATTTGTTGATTATATCTCAATAAAATATGGTAAGAGGATAGAAGTGTTAAGTGTTTTTAGCACACACAGACACATACAAAACTTTTGGAGATGATGGATACGCTTATTAAATTGATTGTGGTGATGGTAACACGAGCGTATATGTATGTCCAAACCCATAAGTTTGCATACATTAATTCTGTGCTTTTTTGTGTACCAATTATTCTCCAGTGAAGCTAAAAAAAAAATTGCTTGGAATATTATTTGGCCATTAAAAAGAAGGAAATCATACCATTTGCAACAACATGAACCTGGGGGCCATGATGCTGCATGAAATTAGCCAGTCACAGACGGACAAATACTGCAGGATTCTTAACAGTCAAAGTCAGAAAAGCTGAGCATAGAGTGGTGGGTAGTAGGAACTGAGGGGAGGGGAAGTGGGGAATTAGGATAGTTCTAGTTATGTAAAATAAGTTCCAGTGAGCTGCTGCACAACTGAGAGCCTATAGATAGCAATACACTTCTCCACACTCCAAGATACGTTGGGGCTAGATCTCGTGTTAAGTGTTCTTAACACACACACACAAACACACACACATGCACAAGAGCAAAGAAATTTGGGAGGGCGATGGATATGTTAGTATCTTGTTAGGGGGGTGATGGCATCATGTGTGAATGCTTTTGTTGACACTCATCGAAATGTATATGTTAAATGTATGCATTTACTATTATCAGTTATGCCTCAGTAAATTTTTTTTTTTTAAGAAAATGTAACACAACAACAACATACAACTATTTTTACCTTCAAAGTTGCCTGATTAAAATAAGCTAGACCTGACAGGGTATTTTAATAGAAGTTCTTCCTTACTGGAAGTTCACTAAAAATGCAACACATTATGTGAGTCAATAACTGTGATCTATTCATTCAATAGGACTTTTTTCTAATGGCTACGCTAGGCCAGGTGTGGGGTTGGAATATGGAAATGCACTTGACACAGGTCCTGTGTTCCAGTGCAAGAGATGGCAAGAGAGCGGGTCACCATGGGTTGTAGTAAATATGATCAATTCATATTCATCAACATTAATCAGTCAATCACTTAATATTAATGAACTAATATTAATATCTGTGTAGGGATGGCAGAGGAGGGAGAAAGCCACTGACAATGGGCAGGAAAGAAAAAAAAATCAGTAACTCGGGATGACTCTTGAGTATAAGTTGAAATGCTTCAGGATTACTCAGCGAATTCCAGGCAGAAGGGGTAGGGCCACCTAGGAAAATCGGAAGAGACATAAATTAAAGGAAACATCGAAGTTTCCCACCGTCATGGTTAACGTGTGAGGTAGGAAATGACCTGAGATTCCTCTGGCAAAGTCTCTAGGGGGCAGGGTTGGCTGTCAGGTGGGCTGTGACAACTCTGCAGGCCGTCCTACGAATGCTTATTTTCAGAGAAGGAAAAAGTCGTCAGTCCCTTCCCAACTCAGATCTTCTTCTCTCCAAGCCTCCCGCCCCGCCTGAGTTCCCAGGACTCGGACCCTCAGTAGCTTCAGCATAAACTGCCTTTGCCCTGATAGGACCCCATGTGATGGGGCCACCTCTCAACAGCAGAGCAAGACCGGGCGGAGGGGAGGGGAGCACCCAGCTCTCCAGAACCTGTTTAAGACAACGTGAAAAACCACTCACGTACTTTCAAATAGGTGAAATTTCGCTTTCAGCTTTATTTACCTGAGAATGAATTTCAGTCCGAAGAGGCCTTTATGTCGTTCGAAGCGAAGCACCAAAGATATAAGCAATTTTCAACAAGAGTACTACACATTTGTCTTTATAACAATTTGTGTGTAACAGCTTTTATGCAAATGACACTAAAGTGGCACCTTTTTTTCTAAATTGGACATTTTTATGGTTATAATTTTCTTCTGTAATAACAGCAAAAAAAAAAATGGCTGTCCCAGTGGAGTTGAACATTTCATCTTCGAGCACCGTCTTGTGAAGTTGGAATGACAAGTTTCTTTCATTTGCGCAAAGAATGACAAAAAAGTATTCTTTGTCTCCCTGGTCCTAGTTTTCAGAGGCAGTTAAACTTGAGGTGCCTTCGTCCCCCAGCAGCAACCGTTAGCAATCAGAATGGTTTTATAAAGTCACCAATGCCGCTTGCAGGCACCAAAAATATTGTTTGCTCTTTTTCCTTTCAAGCTGAACGACATAAATTACTTGGTTAGATTTCAGTTTCAACACATTGTTGCATCTTTTGCATTCATACTCACTGTTCCCCAAGTCAGACAGGTGACTTTTATAGACAATGGGGTTTAATTGACTACAATACAATGGAATTTATATACAGTATGCCAGGCAAGCATCCCAAGATACTCATAGAATAATCCACATTATTGTTGCTTAATCGACCGAAAATTTTTGCAGAGACAACAGGAGAAGGCATGCGTTTCACACAATGACTTAAATTTATCCAAGGACTCAGCTCAACAATATATATAATTTGTGGCAGTGGAGGCCTTTGGGATAGGCAAAGCTAGAAGGTCGAGGATAGCAGGGCTGGAGAGAGAAAGAACTGGGAAGGACAAATGCCTGTACTCTGAGTGACATTGGGGGGAGTCACCCTCGCTCTCTGTGCTTCCGATGCCTCAACAGTAAAACATAGTCTTTCCTAACTGATTTTGTAAATCCTTTTTCTAAGTCAATAGGTAGGAGGGGCTGTTTCAGTTTGTTCGGAGAAACTTGCTGTAGCATTAACTCTGGATGTTTGCAATTTGGAGAGAGTGAGAGAAGGAGGAATGGAGAGATATGAAAGAAACCTAAGTTAGTTGTGTGGTGACAACTTGGTACATACCATGGAGGAAAGAGTCTGGATTTTGGCTTTGCTATATCTAGTCCTTGAACCAAGGATTTAGAACTTTCTAGGCATATGACCTTCAGGACATAACTTGTGGTTTCTAAACTTTACCCATTTGAAAAATGGGGCCAATAATACCTAGCTCACGGGTCTCTCATGAAGACCAAACGAGGTGGGTCGGCCACACACATTAACATTTACAAATCGATGTTTATGTCTTCGTCAGTGTGACTAAGACGTCTTTTTGCCGTTGAGGGTATAAGGTCACCCAGAAACCACCTGCTGGGTTCTTAATCCCCTGCAACCCAAGGGATTGAGTTGCAATTTATGGCTTGAGAAAACGCACACTTCTGCTGGGTCACAGATGAAAACACAACCCGTCATGTTGGCTTCTCTCCTGGGGTCACAGGCTTTTGTTTAGCCAGCAACACTTGTGCAGCTTGACTCTGCTCATTCCTGGACAGGCCCTGGAGAGCCCGCGACAGACAAGATGCAGTGCCTGTCCCCAGTGAGCTCAGGCTATATTAAGTACCAGGATGGCATTGGAAGGGCAGGACTTACCCCTAGAGAGAGTCGTGTCCAGAGCACTTGCTGGTGGGCTCTGGGGTGACGGTAACTTACTTCCTTATCATTTGTGAAACATGTGAACATGTTATTTATGATGAAAATACATTATTTAGAAAATCGAAAAGCTATTCTTGTTGTGAAATGAAAAGAAAAGAAAAACCTTCATGGCAAAAATAGTTCTAAAGGGAAGTTGGCCATTCTTAGTGCACAGATTTTGAATTAGAGAGGTTTTAATAATAAGCGTATGTGTAAGTTAATATTCGTACGAATATACACATATGTGTATACGTGCATCAGCTGTGCATATATGCAGACACACAGATCCACGCAGAGGCGTTTCTTAAAAGAGCAGTTCGTGGGATTCCCACTGTGGCATCCTTCCGGGCAGCTTGCCTTCCCTGGGTCTCGGGTTCTCCGTCTGGTGCTCTTCCCTCCAGCTGCCTCCGACACCCCGCTCTGCAGTGCTCAGGCTGGAACTGCAGCCCCAGCCTTTGGCCCACCTGGCTTGCGACTCCAGCCTGGAAGTCCTTCCATGCGGTGGGGATGAGGGAGGAACGTGTCGCTGGGGCTCCTTTCCCCTCTCTGCCATTTGCCGAGCAGGCCGATTGTTAATCCTTCCTGAACTGTAGTCTCCTCTTCAGAGAAACAGGGAAAATAAGCATGATCTCAGCGACTGTTGGGGGCATGAATGCACCCGATAGAGGCAGCCTCACTTCACAAACGTCATTTCCTTTTCTACTGCTTTTATCCCCGGCGTAGGATGATGACACTCGACCTACCTGCCTGTCAGTTCATTAATGGAAATTAACATTTTTCTCCAGGGGGAAGTGATCCTGGAGACTGACAGTTTGCCCGTTGGACAGTTAAGAAAACTGAGTATCAAGGTGGTAGGTGGGATGTGCCTTGGTACCGGTGGTAACGCAGACCGGCCTGCGGTCCAGCCAGCAGATATCCCATGGAGGGGCAGAGGGGCATGCAGGCCAGGCTCTTATGCCACAGACCACACTGGGCATTGGCAGCACCACTTCACCTTGCACTTTTGCCAGTGTGCACACATCAGCGTATCTGTATATCCTTGCAGAAACCAAATATTGAACCATGTCATCAGTCTAGAATTGCCACACAAGACAAAGCAATTTGCATGGATTCTTTGTGAGCTTTTTTTTTTTTTTCCAGTGGTAGAAACTCATTAAAATCTCATGAAATCCTTCTACATAAAATGTGAAGCAATACTGAGCTGCCTCCCTAAAAGTTAATATGTGTGTTGGAGGGGAGGCGGCGGGGGGCGCAGGCGGGGGGACGGTTGGGAAGGCACGTATTTGAAGCAGCTCATCACTGGGCCCAGCTGCCTTAGAGCAGGGGAATTCCTTAGCATATTTTAATTACTGTCTGGCTGGCCCTGTAAATAAATGAGCCAGTGGCTGGAGCTTGGAGCAGGCTGGGGACCGCAGCAGAGGCGTGCATTCCCAGTGGTCCCTCCACTTGCAGCCAGCTGTCTGTGGGCACGATGCTGCAGCGAGAAGAAAGGCCGCTGGCCTACCTGGGATTAATGAGTACCCGGGGAATGTGGGATGGCTGTAGGCTGGAGCTGGGGCCATTAAATTCCACTGGTCATTAATCCCCTGGAAATGCCCAGGGCTGAGGTCATTATTCTTGGGAGATAAAAAATTCAGGACCAAACAGCACAAGAGCATGAATAGCGTGCATTTCTCAGATTGGTGATGTGTTTTTCAATTTGTTGGCAGAGTGTAATTTCAGGGAAACAAATCTCCTTTTCATATACCCACAGTGCATGCATGGATCATCTCAACTTGAAATTTGAACTCCAGGGGTATTTTTGGTGTGTACCTACTGTGTTTCGGGAGCTATTAGAAGTTGGATTTTCTTCCGTCCTCTCGGCAGTAAGGGGAACACTCTAGTTTAATGGTGAAGCAGTTGAAGGTTGGAGGGGAGTGTAAGCGACTCAGGTGAAATCACACAGCTGGACAGCAGATCATCCAGCCCCCACGGCTAGTTGCTTCCATCTCGAAGCTTTTTGGTGCCTTTTTCGTGCATCTCAGCTGCCTGCCCAGGGGTGCAAATTATTTCATCAGTGCAGCAAAGCTTGAAAGTCTTCTTGTCTTTTGGGTCCCTTCAGCTACTGGTCCTCTGTGGAGCTTTGTGCACTCCTTCCCACGAGTCCAAAAAGAAGCTGAATCCCACTTTACCACTGTTGCCGTACCTGGTGCTGTGTGTGGGAACGGCCTCTGTAGCACGTCCAGCCTGGTGGTCTGGACGTTAACACCCAGCCCCAGATTATCCTGGGCTAAGTGGTGAATCAGGCTGTATGATCATTGTGGCTAAAACCACCTTGGGCCAACTTCAGGTGGGATTTTCTCAACAGTTTTGTTTCGCTGTGCCTCAGTTTTTCTATCTGTAAAATGGGGCTCATAATTGTGTCACCTGGTGGGATTGCTGGGATGATGGATGAGCTAGTGTTTGTAAAGCACGGAGAACAATATCCATCGCAGAGGAGGAAACACAGATGTATTTGTAAAGGAAGATAAAGTAAAACAAAGTAAGATGAAGTAAAATAAAAACCAAGTCAAATAGACAATAGAAAGTAAAATAAAGTAAGTTCTGAGGGCTAGGCAGCAAGGCACTATTGTAAGGAGTGTATAAGCACTATTTGAATGCAGAAACCATATTTAGGTATTTGTTGGTCTTTAATAGAACTTTGAAATGTCTTTCCGCATCAACAGTTTTATTGATATACGCTTCTTGCTTTTTGTCACAGTAGATGCAGAATGCCAGCAAAGCTAGTCTTCTTGGTTGTTAGTCTTTTTGATATTTTGCACCAGCCTTATAAGTTTTTTCTTTTTCTATGAAAAAGAGACAAAAAAGGTAGACAGATTACTAAGACTTTAGAAGCCCAACTTTGTGCTCAGAGCTGTATATACAGCAGCTCTGCCAGTGAGGGTACTTCATCCTCATCCTACAAGGCTTCGAGGCCTTTGAGGGTTCAATTCACTCAACTAGAAAACAGACTGGGATTAGAACCTCGAAAGCTGGGGTTTGTCCCACACCAAAGCGACAAAAATTTGTGTGACTGCTTAATGCATCAAGTTTATCAGTGCTATCACTTATAGTAATATGCTTCTTAAATTTATTTATTGGGGAGCATTTTGTAATAACAGTGGAAAATATAAAACCAAGAATTAAAAATTTTGCTACAGTCCCTTCTCCGCAAAAATATTGTCATCTTCAGTCTACGAGCCTCTTCCTATGGAGACTTTTACATATGTAGCCATAATCATAGAAAAGATCCAGATTTAGTTTGCTTATTCTGCTTAATATTGTCCCAAGCCAGGTAATTTGAAGGACTCCACTCATTTTTACTCTGTATTCTACTGTGTTTGTTAAAAAAAAGAAAAAAAAAAAAGAAAAAGTTATACTATTTTATGGCCTCAATTGAATACCGTTCAGCTTCAAATAATTACCAATTAGAGCAGTGTACGTCATTTTAAAAATTGCATCAGGAGAAGAAATACGTCTTCTTGGGACAATGATAAACCTGCCCACTAAAATGGGGCACTGTGCATGTCTGTGATGAAACCACAGGTGGCGGGACATGTCTGAAGTCCTGTGGTGGTTTCTCACCATACGTGATGATCAACGACAGATGCATTTACGCTTTTTTTGGGGGGGAAATCATTTTTATTCATTAAATGAATTAAATTTCTGTAGCCCCAAAGACCTGTCCTAAAGTTGATGGACACAGAACACTCAGTGCCTGCATCTTTGTTTGAGATGGAGAGCAACGCCCTTGATTCACGTATTCTTTTAAGACTTGTTTGTTGAGCATCTCTGTTTTCAAAGCACTGTGTTAGAACACTGCTTGGCAAACCATAAAGTACATGCGAGCAGGGATAATATTAAAATGCAGATTTGGTAGCATGGGGACTGAGATATTCACCATTCCTAACAAGCTGCCAAGTGAGGCCAGCTGCATCGGTCAGTGGGGTGATGCTCACACAATGCTAGAAGGCAGACAATCCTGCTCTCCTGGCCCTTGCATCCTACTTCATGATACAGAGAAGAAACAAGTAAGCAAAAGCTGAATCAGGCCCTTTCCAAGGGTGCCCAGTGCTTGGAAAACATAGAGACCCTGGACACGGGGTTGCCGGTAACGTAGGATGTTCAGGGAAGACCTGTCTCTGAAGAGGTGACAGTTGAGCTGAGAGCGGATAAATGTGAAGGATGGAAACGTGTGGAGATCAGGGAGAAGAGAGGTAGAAATAAATGAGTTGTGTTCAAAAACTGTAGAAGTCCAGTGTGGACAGAGTAAGTGAGGAAGAGAACAGTGTGAATGAGGTGAGAGACCTAAGAGAGGGCTGGGTGGGTCGGACCGCGTAGACCCCAGGAAGGAGTATGGGTTTCAGTCATTTGTGACCGGAAACCATGGGGTGGTTTAAGTCGGGTGACAACTCACTGCAATGACTTTTTCAAGGAGTTCTTTAGCTACTGTGTGGAGGGCAGGATCTGAAGGGGTGAGAAGGGAAGAGTGACACCAAGTAGGAGATGGGGCCTGGGTCCAGGAGAGATAATGGAGGTGTGCAGACGGGGAGCAGCAGATGGACTGGAAACATCTCCTGGAGGAAGGAGCACCAGGCTCTTCATTCTTCTAAGAACCAACTGCCTTACGCTTTGCCCGTGTGTCAGCCACGCTTGGACGGCTGCTCACTACCTGGATCTAGGAAGACCCTCTGCACCTGGGAGGGAGACAGGTGAGTGGCCCACCATTTTAACACAGGGGCCAGGCAAGGTGTTTCGGGCGCCAAGGAAGGGCTGCCTTCCCGCTGACTGAGTCTCCATGCACATCAGCATAATAAAGGCCTGACAAACAGATAGTATAGAGCCCCATGCAGATGGAAATGTCTGTGTTGTGACAGTCCTTCCTTTATTTTTGTCTCTCTGTTGCTCAGATGTCTTGTGAGGATTGGGGTTAATCCTGAGATGGGTAGGTCTGAGCTGCAGAAATAAGTCAACGAGGACCAGCTCTGTGCTGACGGAAGGGGCAGTAGGTGCGGTGGGGGAACCCACAGACTCTGAGGCCTCAGATCCCACCAGCCGTGTGGCCTTGGACAGGTTACTTAACTTCTGTGTGCCTCTGTTTCCTCTTTCCTGAAAACCATAGGGTGTCGTGGCCAGCATGAAATGACTTAGTGTAGGCTCAAGTTCATGGGGAGCGCTGCAGATGTTTAGCCATTATTATTGTTATCGTTGGAATTATGACTATTCCCGGGCAGTTATACAATGGAAATTTCACTGGATCATGGCCAAAGTTCTTTTTTCTTTGAACTGGATGGATTCGCGGTTCAAGGTCCATTTGGGGAAGCTACAGAGGGAAAGAAAATGGGTTTTAGGGCCACACTGGCCTATGTTGAGACTCACCTTCATCATTCACTAACTGTAATTTGGGAAAGGGACTTGGGCTTTCTGAACTAAGCCTCAGTTTCCTCTTCTGTAAATTGGGACTAATGATATTAACCTTAGAGTTCAAGACATAGAATAGACGTGATGTCTGCTAAGCAACCATCATCGTGCCTAGACCAAGATAGAGCACTTATCAATAGCATCCAGCAGATATTTGTCAACAGCCTACTATGTGCCAGACACTGCGCTAGGTGTCAGAAATATAATATGAGCAAAGCAGAGGTGTCCCCTACTTCCGGGAGAAGGAAAGCCCAGGCAACTGTGATGTTCCCTTATCCAGATAGAAAGATCCTCTGAGGGGGTGACAGTCACATTAGTATTAGCATTGGGATTCTCAATGATTGAACATCCCTTACTTGACCCCCAGGCATCATGCATCCTGGTGTGTGTTGTGGTCAGTTCAATGTACACATCACACGTTCATTATAAAATGCTCTTCATCTGTGACGTTGTCAAAGAGAGCTCCCCCTCCTATGAGGGGAAATTTGCCCCTGCCCTCCGTAACCCGTGACTACAGTACCTGACGCCACGAAAGAACTTTGCAGATGTGATTAGTTAAGAATCTGGAGTTGGAGACACCCCTGGATTTTTCTGGGTGGGCCAGTGTAGTTATGTGGATCCTCAAAAGTGGAAACCTTTTCCTGGCTGAGGTCACAGGAAAAAGTGACTGCAGAAGAATGATCAGAGAGAGGGAATGTTTCTGGCTTTGAACATGGAGGAAGGAGCCATGAGCCAAGGAATGTGGACCATCCATAGAACCTGGAAAAGGCAAGGGAACAGATTCTCCTCTGAAGCCTCCAGAAGGAACGCAGCCCGGCGGACACCTTGGTTTTAGCTCAGAGAGACCCATGTTGGGGCCTCCCTAGTACTCCCACGTAAGCAGGTTGTGATGTCGGCCACACTTCCCTTTGGAAGTAGTTGCTATGAGCCCATTTTACAGATGCATAAAAGCTGGGAGTCAAGGAGGCTAAGCATATTGTCCACGACTCACTAGAGAGTAACCTGGGGCCCGCGTTTCTCCCTGGAGCTGCCCAACTCCACGGCCCCT
This sequence comes from Rhinolophus sinicus, assembly GCF_036562045.2. Lineage (NCBI taxonomy): Eukaryota > Metazoa > Chordata > Mammalia > Chiroptera > Rhinolophidae > Rhinolophus > Rhinolophus sinicus. Next base: position 6,616,308 of record NC_133753.1, on the reverse strand, counting down.
CCTGTTTTGACCCCACCACACAGCTGCTGGGTAGCCACATGTTCTGCAGAGACCCTTATGCTGATGACCAGCAAACGTGGGAGAGGCGAATCAGCCACGAAAACTCCTAGGCTGCTGCCCATCTGTCACGAGACAGGTGCCTAAACTCTGCTTTCCAACTTTGTTTGGTTGAGCCTGCCATACCCGACAAAAATTGTGTGACCTAGCTTGTAGTCGCTTTTGCCGTGAAGGTATCATTTACTGGTGAGTGTATTTTACTGCGCTGTTACAGATCTCTTCACTCAAGCAGCTGTCTAACGTGTTGAATCGTCTTTCATCTTGTCAAACACTTCCATTCGCCTTTCTACAGCTTTCTCAGCCAACATACACACACCTAATCAATCTAATGCCACTGTCTCCAGACTTTCAAACCCAAAAGCACTGCCCCAACTGCTTTCTTAAAGAGATAATCATCTCTTTTCATTGCACGCAAAGAACGGCTGCTTATTAGGGGATGTTTTCTTAGCAGAGTGAAGGAAGAACAAGTTGAGATATTTTACTTACTAGCATTTCTTCCGGTTCAATTATGGGAACTCCTTGCTCAAACAGGAAGACTCGTGATACAGTTGGTATCCCTGCCCTTTCCCCAAATTACATGTGTGTATGGATAACGCAGTGTTAAGCAGTGTATTCTGATACATTGATTATCTAAAGGTGAAATCCAGATAGGTATGTGATGTCTTGCATCTCCCAGAAGTAGGACCCACTTAACCTCTTAGCCTCTTCCAGCACCTTCCACCTCACCCGTTGTCTCGCTCCATGTGTTTCTGCGATACTGGTTGGCATGATTCGATGCCTCCGTGCCTTGGTCTCTGGTCTTACCATGCGTATCCCCTTGATGTGTTTGGTGAGCCCCTAATTATCCTTCAAACTCGGCTTAGACGTCATCCTTCATAGAAAGGCCCTCCTGCATCTCCCAGGGTGCATTGCTCTGTCCTTGATACCCCAGGGGTCCTTGTCTGCTCTTCTACCATCCACATTTATGAGATCGTATATATCTTATATATCTTGTCTGTTCCTGTGAAGCAGATTACAAAAGCAGCCCCATTCTTCGCTCCTGGTGCCACCCATGCCCTTTGCTGTATAACTTTGCAATGTTCTTTCTCTTTAACTTGGAATCAGCCATGTAACCTTTGGCCAATGAGATGTTAACAAACGTGATGCCAGCAGAGGCCGGCAAGACCTGATGCGATTGGGCTTGCCCTCTCCCTGTGTCTCGGACACTGCCATGGCAACGTACCCACGCTAGCCCACTGGAGGATGACAGACCCACAGCACAGGGCCCAGTCCTCTCAGGTGCCCAGCCCACTACTAGTCAAACTTGAGACATCTAAGCAACGCCAACCAGAATCAGCAGAGCTCCCAAGACGCACGAGCAATAAGTTTCTCGTTGTAAACTACTGAGATTTTGTTCCTTCCACAGCCTATTACATCACTAAGTGACTGATACACTCCCGTATAAACCGACACTCTCCTTAAGGTTAGACACTGGGTCTAGGTCCTGTGTGTATCCTCAGGGTCCCAGACTTAGTAGGAACTCAGTAAGCAACTGCTGAATTGAAAGGAAAATCACTTTCACATTCTGTGTACATAGCAGCAGCTCTGGATTACTAACACTGAACCTGGGGCATTTGTTATCTGGAAGGAAACCTAATGTCATTTTTTGCTTATGACTCCAAGTGACAGAATTTCCATTAGTAAATAGATCCTTTATTTGTGTGAGGATGGAGGGGAAACTGACCTTAGAACAGTCTTGCCAACCCCCATGCAGAACATAACTCTCCCATAAAGCCTGTCTGTGTACAAACGATTCATTAAAACCTCTTCCTTTTTATTGTAAATTCATTACTTATATTATCTAAGGGAATTGTGTGCAGTGAAGCACGTAGGGCAGAGATCACTCAGGAGTTAACAGTGATCCCTAAACCAGTTAGTTGGATGCATTGTGAAGAAGTTGATGGATGAAATGATTGCTATGCTAAGAAGTGGAAACAAAACAAAAACTCTCTAGCTAGGCCTGTGTGATTTGGTGATAGACTGTGGATTTCTCAATTGCACTTTTGTTTCTCAGTATGATATTTTCTGTTTAAATTTTAGATTGGTTGCAAACAGATCCACACAAAGAAGACACTGCACATAGGAGCTGTGTGCTCTGTTTTAGTCTTTCTTCTTAAAAAAAAAAAAAAAAAAGAAAGAAAGAAAAAAAATATATATTTGAATTAGTTAGGATGGAAGGAGGTAAGTCACTTCAACCTTTAAACCCCTTTGACATTCACAAGGTGCTAAAAGTCAGCTGGGGTCTGAGCTCTGACGAATTTGCATCTCTTTGAATATGATGCTTGAAAAACCCCAGCGATAGATTAAATTTTGCCAAGGAGAAAATGAGAGAGAGGCTTCCATCTCTCAGGTCTGCTGGGAGGATCTTTATGGTTGATTTACTTTTTTTAAATAAATGTTTCTTTATGTGTTTCCCTCAGTTCCTGCCCAGGCTGCCTCTCTCATACAAGCTGTAACTTCTGCCAGTCCTATCAGCCTGCAAACAGTAAGTCAACCTGGTTCTGAGTACAAGGTGAAGGGATATTTCAATCTAAGCTGCATATACCTTCTGTGTTTTCTGATTAAAATGTGCAAGCAAACCTTGGAATAAACTCTACCTGACATGACTTCTAAAGTAATTTATGCTCTTTGCAAACCTCGGATGCAGGATTGATTTTGGTGCCTGTCACTATATTTCAGATGATCAAAAATGGATCAGAGCTTTTAAATGAATTTAATGACTAAAGAGGATCCCGTAAAAAAAAAAAAAAATCAGTGAGGTCAGAAATCAAAACTCCTTGTCTAGACCCACAGTAGAATGTTATTTTTTTTCCTTATAAAAGTGACACATACTCATCATCAAAAAATTGAAAAGTGCAGAGATAAAGAGGAGAACAAAACTCACTAATAATTAAACAGGCCAGAGAGACCCACTGCTAGCATGAAAGCGTATTTTCTTCCAGTCTTATCTCTGCCTCCATGTCGTTTTATAAAGGTTAGCATATACAACAAGTCCAATTTTGTTTCCTGATTTTTATCACTTGCAATAAGAAAAATGACGATGATGTTGGTGGTAATATTTGAGCACAACTGGTCAGGAACTTTCTAAGCACTAGGCACATATTGCCTTGTTTGGTCTTCAAAACAATCCTATGAGGCACGTTCTATTATTTTCCCTATTTATAGATGTTAAGTAATTTGCCCAAGGTCACACAACCGGAATGTTCTAAAGCTGTGACTGAAACCAAAGCAATCTGATTCCTGAACGCTACACCCTTAATCCCTATGCTATGATATAAACCTTCACGGCGCTATCATAAAGTAATCACAGGTACATATGATTTTTAGTGGTTGTATAATATACCAGGAAGCATCATTCGCTATATATTTATATTTAAATTGCATTGTATGCAAATGTGCCCTCCTGGACGTGTGCAAGGTGGCAAGCCCATACTATGACATTGTGACAGTGACCTATTGTCTTCAAAGCCATTTCTGGATATCAAGTGGTGTCATTATTTTGCTCTTTGCTCCACTCTCCATTTGGTGCTCCTTGAAAAAGCACCAACTATCTCATCAGATAGACCTGGGTTTGACTCTCAGCTCTGCAGCTTATTACCAGTGCTTTTTTGAGATACATTGCTTACCCTCTCTCTACCTAAAGCAAAGTAGAGGTGCTATGAAAATTAAGTGAGATGCGATGGGTATGAACGGTCTGGTATAGTTGCTGACACATAGGAAGTGGCCATTATATAGTAATTCTTTTTATTATCAATAATAATTTATAATAACTATTATGTTTTGAGAAATAAGTATATGCATATGCATGATTGAATTCAACCTTCACAACAACCCAATAAAATCAGCATTATTTATCTTCTTTGATAGATGAGAACAATGATACTTAGAGAGATTAAGTGACTTTCTCAGGTGAGTCCTGACTAGACATTTGAGGGTCTGATTCCAGAGGCCACACTCTGATGCTCTTTGCTATCCTGGGGTCCAGTCATGAAGTGCCTTAAAATCTCTGCCAAGGAAGTTAAGGCTCAATGGGGGCACTGAAAGGCAGAAAGAGTAGGGAATAAATAACATCATTTTTCCAAGATCCATCTGCTGTAGCATGTGACATGGAGAATGCATAGAAAGAAGCAAGGCTGGAATAAGGAAGAGCAGATAAGAGGCTGTTATTGGAATTTAAGCAAGAGATAATGAAACAAATAAGAAAGAATGACAGTGGAGATGGAAAGAAGTGGATGGTTTCAAGAACTTTGTCAGAGGCGGAACTTGCAGGATCTAGTTGGTGCCTTGTGACAAATAGGAAAGAAAGGAAAATAAGATGTCCAGATTTTTGTTTATGTAACTAGGTAGGTAAAACCAATAGTTTACTCTACCAATACAGAATAGAAGAATGGTCAAGGAAAGATAGCCTGTGTACTTTTGGATAAGTTGACATTAATTTCCTAATAGATGCCAAATGGAACTAACCAGGCAGCAATTGGATGCAGATGTCTGAAGCTCAAAAACAGGAACTAAATTAGGTCATGTGCTTTCCACAAATTTATGATGGTTGAAGATGAGGGAGTACAGGGAGTGTATGGGAAAGTGAAGCTAAAGGAACTGAGACTGGAACATGAGAAAAAACATCCAAGGGATGGACAGAAGCTACGCTGTGTGTTAGTCAACATGGGCTATGTTATGCTGCAGTAACAAGTCGTAATATCTGAGTATCTTAGCACAACAGAAGCATATTATTTTCTTGTGCAAAGTGTGATAAAGGTTGGCAGGGGCTCTCCTCCATCTAGTGACTCAGGGAACCAGCCTGTCACCATTTTGGGGCCCCAATCTCTCAGTAATTGACTTCCAAGAGCCCTGACAGAGGGGAAGACCATACAGATAAGCTCTTAACTGCTGTGTTTGGAAGAGAGAGATGTATATCACTTGTACTCACTTTTCTTTTTTTTTCTTCTTTTTTTTTAATTAAAATTTATTGGGGTGACAATTGTTAGTAAAGTTACACAGATTTCAGGTGTACAGTTCTGTAATACATCATCTATATATCACATTGTGTGTTCACCACCCAGGGTCAGTTCTCCTTCCATCACCGTATATTTGATCCCCTTTACCCTCATCTACCACCCCCCACCCCTTACCCTCTGATAACCACTAAACTGTTGTCTGTGTCTATGAGTTTTTGTTTCTCATTTGTTTGTCTTGTTCTTTTGTTGTTTTTGGTTCATATACCACATATCAGTGAAATCATATGGTTCTCTGCTTTTTCTGTCTGACTAATTTCACTTAGCATTATAATCTCAAGATCCATCCATGTTGTCACAAATGGTCCTATTTCATCTTTCTTACTGCCAAATAGTATTCTATCATGTATATATACCACAACTTCTTTATCCATTCATCTATCGCAGGACATTTTTGTTGCTTCCATGTCTTGGCCACCATAAACAAAGCTGCAGTAAACATTGGCACACACTTGTTTTTATGTATAAATATTTTCAGATTTTTTGGGTAGATACCCAGGAGAGGGATTGCTGGGTCATATGGTAATTCTATTCGTAATTTTTTGAGGAACCTCCACACTGCCTTCCATAACGGCTGCACCAGTCTGTATTCCCACCAACAGTGTATGAGGGTTCCTTTTTCTCCACAGCCTCTCCAACATTTGTTACTATTTGTCTTGTTGATGATAGCCATTCTGACTGGGGTGAGGTGATATCTCATCGTGGTTTTTATTTGCATTTCTCTGATTAGTGATGTTGAGCTTTTTTTCATATGTCTATTTGCCATTTGTATGTCCTCTTTGGAGAAATGTCTCTTCAGATCCTCTGCCCATTTTTCAATTGGGTTGTTTGTTTTTTTGTTGTTGAGTTGCATGAGTTCCTTGTATATTTTGGATATTAGCCCCTTATCGGAGGCGTTGTTTGCAAAAATCTTCTCCCATTCAGTTGGTTGCCTCTTTATTTTGTCGATGGTTTCTTTTCCTGTGCAGAAGCTTTTAAGTTTCATATAGTCCCATTCGTTTATTTTAGCTTTTACTTCCATTGCCTTTGGAGTCAAATTCATCAAATGCTCTTTGAACCCAAGGTCCATAAGTTTAGTACCTATGTTTTCTTCTATTCAGTTTATTGTGTCAGGTCTTATGCTTAAGTCTTTGATCCATTTACTCACTTGTCATTAGTCACAACTCATTGCAGACCGCCACCCTGCCTACAAAGGAGGCCGGGAAGGACTATGAGCACAGAGAGAAGAAATGACACGCTGGAGGAACACAGGACATTGAGCCCACCACCAACTCTCCAGTAGCGTTCCAAAAGGAGTTATGAATTCTCAGGCTCTGTTCAGGCACTATTTACCATAACTAAGTGTTGATGTCATCTTGAGGTCGGTATGGCCTCGAGGTACGATGGGTACCAATCAGCGCTGCCCCATGGAGAGATGTGGGCAAGCCGGCAAGAGAGAGGAAAGGCACTGCAGGACCGTCCCAGCACTAGATACTGTGCAGGTCAAGTCCGGCAGCGTTTAAAGGGTTGTGGGGGATTTGGCCAAAGGAGGACTTACCTGCTGGGTGGGGCCCAGTGCTCTAAGCCAAAGTTAAACTCAAAATTAGAAGGACAACAACACATGATTATGTCCAGTGGATTCTGTAATAGCAGAGCTCTAGAGCTTCTGGGAAATCAGAGAGCTGGGCACAGAGACAAAACCGGAAACTCGTTTGTCCTGGAGGGCAGAAACTTCAACAAGTGCCCGTAGATGATGCCGAACATGTCAGATGTGGGTCTCATGCTGTGAAACAGACTCTGACGCGACCCACAGGTGGGCCCTGGACTGACTTATGTCTTGGTTCCGTCGGGACTGGATCAAGTGCTGAGCAGGTGGAGCCTTAGGAGGGAAGGAGAGAATCCAGCTGAGACGACCTGTGGAAGGTTCCCAGGCTCACCTTCCAGGCCAGTGACTGGTGTGGTTTGAAGCCGCAGTTCTGTTTGGTTTATGCTGCCAATGACATATGTCATGCTGGTTTAGCCACTCTCTCTGGGTGTTGCTTTTCCTATTCCTGAGTGGGGAGGGTGCAGTGAAATAAACGATCCATACAGTCCCTTCCCCTTCCCAAACTACTAATCTGTAATTAATTGAGGTATTGTAAAAGGCAGCCGCATTAATGTATGCTGTTATACAAGCTGTTATTTTTATGAATCATAGACAGCTCTTCCCCACATTCCGAGTTAATGGGCACCTACTGCAGGTTTAGAAACCCACTTAGAGGGGCATTCAGAGGGGATGCCATGTGAAGACCACATAAAACTTCTCATGAAGTTTAATTGCAATGCACTTCCCCAGAGAGGCAGTGCTGTTATCAATTAAGAGCAAGTCTCTAACGCACGCCGAGTTTGAAAATGAAACACAACACTGCTCATAGCCACGCTTACGATATTAGGAAAAACCAGGTGCTTGAAGCATTGGGAGGTAAAGCCTTCAGAGGAGCGACTCCTCTGAGCTTTGCAGGTTTGATATTTCTCCCTCATCTGGTGGGGTTTCCTCATCTGGTGGTTGTTGGGGAGACTTGTTGCCAGGAGACCCACTTTGCCCTTCTGAAGAGTTTTGTAGGGATAGCCAAGTCATGATGACTCTAACAGTCTCAATTCTCTTATCCCAATGTCTTCCCCATCGCTTCCATTCCTGCAACCCCAAGCCGTTCTCGTTTCGCCAAGGCCCTGCTGCACTCTGGACCTCATTCTCTTTCATTTGGGGCTGGCCACTCATGTATCAGCAAAGTACCTTGGAAGCAGCTGAAGGTCAGGTCTGAGGAGGAGGCTTGCATGCACCAGAGAAGAACCCATGGAAACAACGCCAACCAATGACCTAAGGAAGTGCATGGGGGGCTGGGTGCACAGCACTTCACAGCTTGCAGCGCGCTCCCGCCTCCCACCACTTCCTGCCAGCATCACACCTGCAAAGTGAGGCCCACAGGACTGGCCTGAGGAAGGAGGAGTGAGGTAGCCAGAACTTAAGTGACTTGTTACAGGTCACATAGGTAATAAGTGGAGGGTCTGAGCCTGAAATTCAGGCCTCTGGTTGCGTCTGCAGCACTTTCTCACTTCGTTTATCTACTCCACTGCTCCCGTGACCCCTCTGTCTGTGCTGCTGGGCCTGCTTCCTCAGTTCCTGATTTTGCTCTTCCTGAGACTGTGCTCAGAATCCCTCTGCTCCCCCTTCTTCCTGTAGCTCTTCTCCCTGACAGGGCTTGCCATTTGCTTCCATTTGCTAGGAACTCCAAAGGGCATAATAATCTTGTTTACTCATCAGAACAGCTCTACAAAGACCTCTCTGAAGCTTGGAAGGGTGATTCCCCCTGCCTTGCATCACACAGCTAGTAAATGACTGAATGGGAGTTGGGTCTGAATCCAACCACCATTCTCTTAACCACGATCCATGTACTTCCGTGAAGCCAAAGGGAGGGGGCTTGGATTTGGAATATTATAAGACAAAGACCCCCTCTCAGGTACCATTTGTCCAGATGTGGACCAGATGGATGAGGGGAGAGACCAAGCAAGTCCTGGGATTGAAAAATAAAACATAGCACAGGAGAGGTATACAAATCATGCCACGTGGTACACAGCAGTGGGAGGGACAGGGTGGGATGTGAGAGGAAAGCCAGACTCAGAGGCTGGAGCGTTCTGGGGACCCAGTGAGGAAGTGAATGTGGAGATGCCAAGCACCGCAGGGTCTGGGGGGCCTCTGGGGGTGCGAGGTGAAAAGTTGTTGGCCAGAAGGAAGCGAGGGAGGAAGGGAAGGAAGGAAGAAAGAGTAAGGGGGGGAGGAGAAAAGAAGGAAAAGAGGGAGGGAAAGTGGGAGGGAGGGAGGCAGGGAAGGAGGAAGGAAGAAAAAGCAGGAAGGGGAGAGAACCCAAGGGAAGGAGGGAGAAAGGAAGGAAAAGAGGGCGGAGTTGGTATAGTTGGGACTCTGATCTCACACCCAGATGGCAGTAGACCTTCTCAGAAATGTAAAGCTTATCACCTGCTATAAATCTGGTTTCCCAGAAAGGGCAAAAAGATCTGGGATTTTTTTTAGACAAGTGACAGAACATCCTGTTACAAAAATGGTAGGGTGTGCCAGCGGTCATTAAAGTGATTTCTTCCTATGTCCTGTTACCATAGTTCCTGGGGTTCCCTGGAGGAGAAGGTAGAAATAGAGACAGCATCATGGCCTGTGCATCAGGAGAAAGGCAGGAGGCAGGGGCCGTCCTCTCTCCTCTGACCTCTACCTCCTGTGTGTCCTTGAGCAAACGTCGGACCTCTCTTAACCTCGAGCACCTCCTCTGTAACACAGGGATCCCACATCATTCAGAGACTGAAGGCAGGACCCCGGACCAGATGGTCCCTTGAGACCCAGGAGGACAGACGTAGCATCTCTCCACAGCTTCCAGAACTTTCCCTCACACGTTTCCATGCTCCTTGTTAAAAGAGGCTAGGACCGTGGCTGCTGAGGGATTATTATACCCGTGGCGGAGAAGTCACTATCATTATCGTGTCACCACTGAGGCTCAAAGAGTGAAGTGACTTTCCCAAGATCACACTCATGAGAGCAGGGCCAGGGCGGGGACCCACGTCGTTGGCTTTCCTTATAAGATGCTGCCTCTTCCAAAAACCACTCCAAACCCTGGTTATCTTGGGACACCCTATATGTAAATGGACCATCTGAGCATCCGTTTTGGACTGTTCCTTTACTTATAAACTATCTCTTCAAGTCCCAAGCGGTGCAAATTCTCAGGAAAGATTTAATTTACTTAATATATTGAGAGTTTTGAATGAACCTCATATTGAAACCTGATTGGAAATGAATGCCTCTCTTTCAGACAATGCAGAAAAAGACCTTACACTTAAAAATTAACAGAGTGCTAACATGACAATTATATTGACAAGAACACCATAAACTGGCCTGGCTCCCCATCAGCTGCCTCTCGCTCCACATGCCTACTTTTAGCATGTTGGTGTTGTACTTTGTCTCCCTACCTAATGAAAATTGTGTCCCTAACAAGGGCCATAGTAGTGAAAAAAGGAATTTGTTCCTGAATTTGGCTTTACATGCGGCCATCAAAACAGCTGCATCTAAATTGCATTTTCTGCTAGCTTTGCTAGAGTTTGTATTTATATTTGCAGGGTCTTCTCTCCCTTTAAGTTTTATCTGGTAAAAAAATGTTTAGCTATGGCCCACCTCTTGAAACATCATGCTTACCATAAATTCACCATGTGGGTACATTGTCGAATCGCACTTATGACAGGTGACGTGGTTCTCGTTTGCCTGCTGAATTCATTCAACGCTCCTCACTTTGGCATTCAAGGCCTTTCTTGATGAGTCTCCAAAAACATTTCACACACAGTCTACTACCCAACGTTTACTCATTTATTCCACAAGTACTTACTGAGCAGCTACTACGTTTTAGACAGTTTTATGTGCTCCTACTATGTACAAAGTGCTGAGAGGGCCACAGTCCTTCTTTTCAAGTTGTTCATATGTCCAAGGGGAATAAAGACACAGGTTAGCAGGTGACGGAACGAGACAGAACCTCACCCGTGGTTACATAGAGACCCCCTGTGACAGGTGGGCAAGAGAAGGCCGGTTCTTCCCATAGCTTGTGCCTTTGAAGCCCCTTCCGGAAAGGGGGGCATTTTCGTGGGCCGTGAAGGATGAGCCTTTCAATGACAGAGGCAGGAGGAGCGGCACCCAAAGAGGGCGCAGAGTGAGTCCAGAGCACAGGGACTTTTTCTGAGAATGACCAGTGGTCCAGTGTGTTTGGCACATCAAGGGTAGTTGGGCAGGTAAATTGATGTATCAGTTGTGCAGGAGTGCTGGAGATAGAGCACGGAGGGCTCTGAGTGCCGCAGCAGGACCCGGAATAGGATTCTGTTGGTGGAGGGCAGGGTCTGAATGTTTGGAGTGTCCTGATACCCACTGATTCAGACAGCCCACCGTTCCCCCCACACACCTGGCCTTGCCAGCGCCAGGGCTTCAGGTGTGATGGTCTCCAGCGCCGGGGACAAGATTCTCGTATTTCTGCTCTTGAATTCCCACCCATTCCTGTCTCTTCTGACTCCAGGCTTGGAGCTTCCCGAAGTGCTCCTGTCGTGTGTGTGTGTGTGTGTGTGTGTGTGTGTGTCCATGTGTGTGAGTGTGACCATGTGTATGTGTCACCATGTGTGTGTGACCGTGTGTGTGAGTGACAACTGTGTGCAAGTGTGTGACCCTATGTGTGAATGTTACTGTGTGTGTGAGCATGCGTGTGTGTGTGAACGTGTGAACATGTGTATGTGAGTGTGTGTGAACGTGTGAGCATGTGTGTGTGAGTGTGTGTGAACGTGTGAGCATGTGTGTGTGAGTGTGTGTGAACGTGTGACGTGTGTGTGAGTGTGTGTGAACGTGTGAGCATGTGTGTGTGAGTGTGTGTGAACGTGTGAGCATGTGTGTGTGAGTGTGTGTGAACGTGCGACATGTGTGTGTGAATGTGTGTGAACGTGTGACGTGTGTGTGAGTGTGTGTGAACATGTGAGCATGTGTGTGTGAGTGTGTGTGTACAGTGTTTTACTCCCTGTATCTGCTTTCAATCTTTTAGAGATTCCTCAATGTTCTTAGTCTGCCAGTGGCACTTGTGCTTGTTTCTGTGGATTCATTCTATTTTCTTGCCTTGTTTAAAATACATTCTCTGGCATTTTCTGAGATTTTTTTGGGAGCAGTGGAATAGTCACCAGCCTCCTACCTTGAACCCATCACACAAGTTCTTTAAATAGCTTAGATTCATCATTCTATTTTCCTTCCTCACATCATACTTTTAAGAGATAGAACAAAAGTCTTCCCCTCATACAGAAATCACAAAACACTAATGATTTTTTTATCTCAATGCCATGAGAATTCAGCTGTCCATCCGCCTTTCCTGTGCCCCTCTCCCCTGAAGATTCCACATCAATAGACAGAGTGCTCCTCCATCTTGGTGCCATCCAAGGCCACTGCCTGCATTTTGTTGCTGTTGACACACAGAACGTGGTAAGGGACGAGGTCCATTCCATCCTTGTTGGATGAATGTGTACACACATTCGTCATGGAGCCCCTGGTGTAAGATGGTTTTGGTAACAGGGAGGGTCTTTCTGTACCTTTGTGCCATAATTGGATGTTGGGATTCTTAGCATATCCTGCAATGGATTTAATGATGCTGGATATGTCGTTATTGTGAATATTACGGCACAACCGAACACGGTGTCACCACCATGGCACGACCCCAATTAATGGATTCCTTGGGAGGGCAGCCCACTTATAATGAAGTCACCCATGTCAAAACTTGCAGCACTCTGAATCAAGCAGCAGAGTGTTGCAGCAGAAGACTTTCAAGGCCAGATGCTATTTTAGATGCTCCTGTTTGTTTGTTTTAAATGTAATGTTAATAATGACCATTTATTTACTACTTACTGTATGCCACACACCAGGATAAATGTTTTGAAAGATTATTACATTTAGTAGTCACAAGAAATTTATGAAGTAGACACTACTGTTATTCCCATTTGATTGACATGAAAACTGAGACATGGAGAGTTTAAATGGTTCTTCAAGGTCCCCCAACAAGTAATGGGTAGAATAGGGCTGTAACCTCAGGCACTTTAGCATCAGAGCTTGAGCTTCTAACCACTGCCTCTGCCCCCGACCATGTTCCTCAAAGTGTCTTCCAGGGCCCAAGGCCAGAATTACTTCAGTTTCAGATTCCAGGGCCTCGTTCCAGATCTGTTGGAGCGGAGGCCCATACATACACATTTTTAATATTAGGGGACCAGATGTTTCTTATACACTCCAATGATTGGAGCCATGACCCCATGGTGAAGAGACCCTTGGATATGCACATACCCTGCAGGTAAGGAGCAGGTGCTTCCTGAAGAACCTCACATCTCTTAAAGGCAGGAGTGGAATGGGCTGGAAGCCCCAATTAGGAGTTTGCCAGGCGTGAGGAGTTCCCTGATTCCTTTCCCAGGGATCTGGTGAAGCCTCAGTTCTGGAGTGGCAGAGTCTTGATGGTTACGATATCCTGGGTCATCCTCTCTTCAAATCACATGTGGTCTGGAAGTAACTTCCTAGATAACAGCCAAAGCTACAGAATTGACCAGAAGCTCTCCTAGGTCTCTTGTCTTACAAAGTGGTTCTTCCATACCTCCTACAACTCTTATGTCTGGCCCACACTCAGGCACCTTCAGAGGGAGGTCGTTGGTGGGCTGGAGACTTGTCAAGTCCTGCCTCATCCTTGGAAGAGGCTGAGGGGCGTTTAATCACTGCCTGGCTTGTTGCGGGATCTTCAGTGGCTTTTTGAGGCATGGTGTGCTCACTCCATCCATGGTGGCAGTTGAGGGTCATTATTCCCCATAAATAGACTGTGAACCAAGAGGATACATACCATCTGGTTTTCTCCATTGCTGAACTCCTTCTTTGGGAAAGTTACTTTTCCTCATCAATCAATATTCTTTAGAAGATTTTTCTTTCCTATAGTGGGCCTTTTTCTGACCTCCGTCTTGCAATATTCCTCAAGAACTTAAGGATACTTAAATGATTTTCTTTTTTCCCAACTAGAAGCCACAGATTAGCATCCAGAACTACTACCTTTGGAAAATCCATTCAGTGCAACAGATATTTAGAGAACACTGTGCCAGACTCTGAATAAGACACAGGTCTTGTCACAATAGAAACCATGTTCTAGCTGGGAATGGACAACACCTCTGAAACCAAGAGTTAGCCTAGAAGAATATGCAAAGTACTTGGAGGACCTGGGGCATTTGTTTTATTGGGGGAGGTTTGTCACTGAGTTATACATTTTAATGATTTCAACTATGTGTGGCATCATGTTAGTTAGCATTTAATGTGATCTTTGTGTCATGCCACCACTTCCCCAACTGCACATGCTTTCCAAAAACCTAGGATGCTTCCTTTGGGGTGTAAAGTAATAAAATGAAGGCAATGCAGCCAGACTATGAGGGACTGGAAGGCAGTGAGTGTCCCTTATTTCTTGTCCTATGTCTTCCCTGAAGTTGGGGATCCTAAATACTAGACAAGTGCATGAACGAGGGAGTCGTATGCACTGCTTCCTCTGATTATAAATGTTGCTTAACATTTGCAACATATTTCTCCAGTTTCAAAATCTTATCACATGCCTTAGCTTTTTTGATTCTTACTGAAGTTCTATAAATAAGCAAGTGAGATATTACTTTAATCATTCAAGTTTGGCAGGGAAGGAATTTGATACTTACTAAAGCTTTCACTCGCCCAAGGACATGCACCTGGAGGTGGACAGGTTGGGACTTGATCCTGGATGTGCCTGGCTTTTGATCCCACACAGATTCCCCTGTGTCACAGGGAATTAGAGATGAATATTATTATTACTATAACTGAGAATTTTTTTGCGTGGATTATTAATCTTATTCTGAGAGGCAATTCATGGATTATTAGTCTCTTCACCATGTGCAATAATCAGCATATATTAAAACGAAAAGAATGTTCGGTAAGAATGAGTTCACTTGATTTTAGTGTTTGACTTAAGCATTTACATTTGGTGGGTGATTCTGTCTTCATTTTACCAGACCTTTCAGAGCCAGTAGACGAAGTTGATCATGTAACACTCTCCTCTCTTGACTCCTGGCCATCACATCCTTCTGTTCCCACGCCTCTCATCCCAGCTTCTGTACTTCCGGCTTCTCTGAGTCCTTCTCTTTTACCTGTGTTTTAAAAGGTGGGGTTACTCAGGTCTTGGTCCTCAGCTCCACCTGCCCACTCTCTCCCTATTCTATTTCCTTTACCCCTCGTGGCTTATTAATATCTAAATGCTCATGGGTGCCAAATTTTTATCTCTGACCCGTATCTCTAATCCAAACGTTAGACTCACATGTCCAAATGCCTACTTGGAACCTCATAGACCTTCCTCTTTGATTTAAAAAATACTATGTAATTTTACTAACAATTGTCACCTCAATAAATTTAATTAAAAAAAATACTAATTACTCATTCTACATTAGGTGCTCCTCTAGGCATTGAGAATACAGCAAGGGAAATATTTAAGGTAACTCATCCCTCCAGAATGTATCAAAATAAAATGTGATTCCCTATGTATGAAACCTATTCTACAGTTTTGTCCTAACTTAGAAAATGTACCCCCAACCATCCAGTGTCTTATCTAAAGACTTAGAAGTTGTCATGATTCTTTCATTTCTCTTACTTCTCAAATCCAATCCATCAACGAGTTATGTCAAACTTCTCTCAATTTCATCCACTTCTGTCCATGTCTGTCACACCCACAACTAGTCCGGGAAGACTACCATCGTCTCTTGGGGATGATGGCAACAGACTCCTGGCTTCTTTTCTTAGACCATTCAGTGCATTCTCCACACCACAGCAAATGACTGTGAAACATCGTCAGACTGCATCACTCCCTGATGATAACCACTGGTGCCTTTCCATTGCACTTGGGGTAAAATTCAAATTGTTTACATTGTCAACTCCTATGTCTCCAGTGCAGTGTGACCTGTGGACACTTCTTCAAATGCAACTCATATCTTTCCTTCCTCATTTACTACCCTGTAGCCACATTAATCTGAGTGCTGGTTCTGAAGTATGCCGAAGTGCTTTCACAACTTGAGGTCTTCCCCTATAACCTTCTTTCTCTCTGGCGTGTTCTTCCTTCTTTTATTTGTTGCCTGACTCATAAACCTTTCAAACTGAGCTCAATTCTCCTCTCAGGGAGGACTTCCCTGATTGCATTCTTTTTTTTTCTCTGTCAAAGTACTTCATTCTTTGTAGACCTTTCCACAATTTATGATCATTTTATTGATTTTTTTTGTACACATTTTTTTTCATTTCTTTTCCCTACTAGAATATAAGTCCACTGAAAGTAGTCACCGTGATATCTTCCTCACCCATCTTATTGCCAGTGATTAATCTGATACCTGGTATGTAACAGGCCCACAACAAATATTTGATTGATTAAATGAGTTTTTTGTCACCTAAAAGACAGGCAAAAGACACTTTTGCTTAAATTCAATCAAACATTATTAAGCATATTACTGATTTTTTATGAATATAAACATGAATAATAATCTACTCTGGTATTTCTTTAATACTAATGAGATAATTCAAGTGAAACATAGAGCAGTCTTCCTCTAAGCATCCAGTCAATAAAACGTTAATTGTCCTTCTTCTAGACCACAGGGTCACAGAAAGAGAATTTTAGGGAGCTGCTAAAAATCTAGGGAGTTTCTGGGTTTGTATATAATGGCATTTATCATTTGCTTGTGCAAATTTGAATTAATCTTAACCACCGACTCTTTTGAGCCCTTCCTTGACGCCAGACTTCATGTGAAAAGGTGAGAGACATGGGTCTTGGAAAAGCACCCATTCTGTGGAGAAAGTCAAGCTCAGACTCAACTCAAGGAAGACAAAAAGAATGGCAGAGTCTTTGGTAAAGATATAGAAAAACAAATATTTTTTGAATGCACAGATAAAAAAAGATTAAAAATTTCCCCTCAGATAAGAAGAGGTTTCATGGTGATATTTTTTGGGGCTGTCAGGGTGAAAAAGGATGAGAAAAATGAAGAGAGGAAATAAAAAGAAACAAATTTTATTAGCATTCCACTTCACAGATTGAGAAGCATATTCCGTATCTTATTTGACTCAATAATCCTGTGAGCCAATGGGGCTACCACCTCCTTCCATTATTGTCGGTTTGCTTGTTTTTAACAAGGGAATTAAGAATCGGAGAATTGGTGTGTTTTTCCCAAGGACACTTGGATAATAGCAGCAAGGGGTCTTGCATCATGGCTTGTGAATCCAGGCTTCTGAGCTCGGCTCTCTGCTGGGCGGCCTCATTGGTGCTCAATGAAATGTGTGGCCCAAGATTCTTCTTTATTCTTCTGCTCCCACCAGAATGAGAAATACTCAGCGATGACTCATTTTCTAGTAGAGTGCTGGTCCTGACTAGTCAAAACTGTCACCTGCCAAGAAGTCCTCCAAACCCTAAGGGGGTGAAGTTTTCACTTTTCAGACATTCTCAGGAGCAGGGAAAGTATCTATAGTGCCTGTCTCCTGGGCTCACTGGAGCTGTAGGATGCATGTGGACCCTCTACATCAACAGGCTATTTCATAGAGCCATGGGTTTCTGCTCACCTTCCCTGCCAGAGTGGTGTAGGCTGTGAGAACCCTTTCTCTGGAGTGGAATCATTTAAGGTGGTACAAGACTTCTCTTTCCTAATTGGCTGACTCCCAAGTGTTAGTGGGACAATAGTCTAAAGCAACGCCCAGGAGTTTCAGCGAGGAAATACGGGTGCAAGGATGACATCTAAGGCTGCTCCTTATGGCAAGCACCTAGGATTAAAGGAGGCCATTGCTTGGCTCTTGAACTAATGTTTCTTGTTGCAACTCAAGTGCCGGCTCTAAAGGAGGCTGTCAATAGGGAAGAGAGCATGACAAAAAGAGCAGTGCCAAATGCTTCTGGGAAGATGAGATCGACTCCTATTTCATCGCATTCTGTACTATTAGAAGGGTTTCAGGAGCCCTTCTCCCTCAACATACACAAACTGCCCCATGGATTACCCCTGCTCTCCCCAACCCGCCGGCTATACGCAATACAGACACCTGCTTCCCACTAAATTTCTGAATGTCAAGGGCAAAGACAGGAGAATGGAAGGATGCTCGGGGCCTACGAATATAAATATGACTAACCTTATAACTCATTGATCAATTCCATGAAGATGATGGGGTGCAGGCCAGATGGGAGAATTTGAGAGGCAGAGAAGAAAAATTAAATTTGTTTGCATAACAAAAGGTCAGGCACACGGAGACGTCCCCTATTTATTGAAGGAGATTGGGTATTGTGGTTCCCATGTTCTCAGAGAATCTGCTGGGAGACAGAGGCATCAGGTAGAGTCTTGAGAAGGACAAGCCCTGTGACCAATTGAGTGATGGCTCAGATCTGTCTTGACATCACTGCCTTCTCTGTTAGTGTGACTCCCTCCTCCTTACGTTTTCACCAGCCCTCTGTTAACCTTGACCTTTGCAAGTCACCTACACACAATGACCTTGTGTTAGTGGAGCGCTGGGGAATGAAAGGTACACAGTGGTGCTGGGCGAGGGTTCAAGGGATGTGATCAGAAGGTAGAAGTGAGCTGGGCATTGGAAGAACCAGCAGGGCAGTGATGAAGAGGAAGACGAGGCCATGGGAATGCAGGCATCCAGGGCTCTTGACTCGGAAACCATAGGGATATTGGAAAAGATGTGAGTTCTCCACAGAGCCTGCGATGGTGCTCCGAGGTTGGGATGCAGGCTTAGGGAGGGGGCGAGGCAGCCCACCTCCACAAAACTGGCAGAAGGACTCTTTGGGGACCACACAAGGCCCAGCCCAGCCCAGCCCATCAGGACTTCAGATTCTCTGAAGGGACTTGGGAACCGAGCGGTGAGCAGGTGCTTGCAGTGTGTCCCCAAGTCGCCCCGGAGGCCAGTGTGGCCACCTCCCATCCTCTCTGCAGCCCATCTGCACCCTACTCGTCTGGTCTCTCCTGTTTGCTGTCCTGCCTCATCCACCTGACTGTTTCCAGCTGGATTTGTTGTTGCCTCTGAATCCACACGAGCAGCAGAGCAGCAGAGCAGCAGATGAGACCATGCAGATGACTTCACACTAATGATAAATTGGGGGAAAAATACAGAAATAGGTCTGAATGGTTTCCCCGAATTTAGGGAAATCATCAAATGTAACAAAAGGCTGAACTCCACATGGTATGATGCATGTGTGCATTCATTCATTGCAAGTCCTTCACTCATTCAGCTCCCACTCAGCCTCTCAGCAAACCTACACGGTTACTTCGCATTTCAGTCCAACCTGACATCTCAATGGGGTGGTTTCTCTGGGGCTCTTTCCTCCTTCACCCCAAATCTCCATCTGTCTCTTTCCTTCTCTTTTCCTTCCCGATGGCAGTTTTTTATTTCAGAAGAAAACTTATGAAAATTGTTGAAACACGCACTACAAAGCAAACCTTATTTTTTTTTTTTTTACATTCAACGGAGAGCTTCTCCCCCCACCACCCCCAAAAAGAGGCAGCCATGTCAAAGACACTGCCTCCCCCCTTTGACATTCATGCAGCGCTCAGAGTCAGCTGGGGTCTTCGCTCTGACAAATTTGCATCTCTTTGAATGTGACGCTTGAAAAAAGCCAGAGCCGCTAGATTAAATTTTTTTTTTTTCCGTCGAGAAAATGAGAAAAGCCTCTATCTCTGTGCAAAGTCTACTGGGAAGATCTTTATTCTGATTCTTGTTAGAATTGTTTATCACCCTGACAGGCCAGACTCGGACGAGATAAAGGCTCCGCTCCATCACGGGGCCTGACAGTGGTAGGACATGCAGAAAAATGAAAGGAGCAGGAGAAAATATTATTAATAGATGCCGACTTGCTTTGCCTGCATGGCACGTCAGGGAAGGGAGAGCGCCATAGCTTGATTGCAGGCCTATGAAGTTCTGTCCAAAAAAGAAGCTATTTTTCATTAAGTGATAGAAGGGCCTTTTTCATGTTCTTTCCTGAGGAGCTGATAACTTATGCGGTTTATTCGAACCCTGCTGATTTCTGTCAGGGGAAGAAAACTCCTGAAAGATGGCTCCGACTTGTCCTTTTCAGGAAAGGTGGCTGGTTTGACAGACACACATGTGGAGTCCTGAGGCCCGGCCTGGACAGGCTCAAGGCCCGGGATCCTGGTTGGATGTGTGTGGGATGCTGTGTGTCTAAGATCTATGTGACGGAAAGAAAAACTAAACTCACGGCCCCTTTGACCTCAAAAGGGGGCTTTCTGCCTTGTAAACTCAAGGCTTTCACCAAGGGGTCTGTGTGTGTGATTTCCTTCCTAAAAATACACACTTGGTGCTCCAATGAGTGGGAACCGTCCCAGCCACATCCTGAGGTACTATTGAATCGGGCAGCTCAGGCCTCCATAACAAGGTATCGCGGGCTGGGGGGCTTGTGCCAGGCATTTATTGTCTCATGGTTCTGGAGGCTGCAAGTCTGAGACCAAGGTGGGCAGATGGTTCTTCCTGAGGCCCATCTTCTTGGCTTGCAAGCAGTCGCCTTCTCTCTGCGTTCCCACGTGATCTTTTCTGAGTGTGCACACCCCTGGTGTTTCCTTTGCTCCTTAGACGGGGACCTTAGTCTTGTGAGATGGAGCTCTGCCTTATGATCTCATTTAACATTAATCACCTCCTTAAAGACCCTGTCTCCAGATACAGTCACATTTTGAAATACGGGGTTAGGACTTCAATATATGGATTTGAAGGGAACTTGATTGAGTTCCTAACAACCATACAGCGATTTCTTCCATTCCAGCTTTTCCAGATTCAGGCAGCGGCCGCTGAGTGGGATGTGTGCCCACATGGTCCCATGTGGTCCTTGAGGAAATGCCCTCTCTTAGGACACATGGGTGCCACAGATCTCTTTGGCTGACAGGGCCATGCGAGGGATGCTGGCCTCACATAGTGCTTCCCTCCTGATGGAACAGCGGGGGTGGGGGCAGGCACTGTGCACAGGACCCCTGGAGCTGATTCTGGGGTACCCAGCACCTGGACTGAGAGGCCGGGTAAGTCACATAACCCTTTGTGCCTCACTTCCTGCTCCTGTAGAAGTGATCGCATTAGTAATTAATAATAGTTACTTTATTAATATATATTTTATCAATAGTATGAACAGTATTTTTTTCCTCTTGCTGCCCACACTGAAGGGGCACTGGATGGGGTGAGGTGTATGTGGCAGCTCCTCACTTATGCTGGAGGGTCATTCAGATTTTTGGGGTGAGTACTATTGTTGATGGATGGGCCTGTGGTGTTCCAGCCTGGAGGGCAGCTTTCCCCTGGGGCATCCTGTGAGCCTGAGTGTGACCTTTGTCCAGCCAGGAACTAAGCATGAGTCCAGAAAGCGTCTGTCTCCAGTGGTTTGGGGAAGAGATGAGTTCCTGTTATAAATTGAGCTTTGGCCCTGACTCTCTTTCTTCCTTCACCTGACAAACAGAGCCTGGCTGAGGGCTATGTGAAGACATCTCGCCCAAACCAGGAAACTGCTGCAATTCATTCAATTTTACAGTTTGGGGTGGGGGCTGGGGAAACAACTTTGGTTGAACTGGAGGTAAGTGAGGTGATATAGTCATTTCTGTCTCTGTGGGGTACTTGGAGCATCTGGCAAAGCCAGTCGCCTGCGGCATCCGGGAACAGACTTTGGCATAGGCAAGTGTGGCACTTTTTCTTTATCTGTGTCATTCGCTACTTCAGACCATGACTTAACCCTCTTGAATTTCAGGGTCCTTGTGTTTAAAGTGAAAATGATAGCGTGAAAATGGTAGAAAGAGTTGTTGTGAGTATTACATAAAGCATCCTCATTGCTTGGCATCACTCTTGAAGTATAATAAGTGCTCAGGTTACAACACTCATAAAGCTTTTGTTGCCATTGATGATGATGATGATGATGGAGATGGTTATCTGCTTGATAACTAACAGTACACAACCTGCGCCAGCCACTGTCCTCGGTCTTTTCATGCTTAAGTTCATCTGATGTTCACAGCAACCCTTATAAGTAGGCATTATTGTTTTCCCCATTTTAAAATGAGGACCTTGATGTTCAGGAAATGTCAATAACTTGTCCAGGGTTGCGCAGCCAGTGAGACACATGGTGACTGTCCGGAATAATGGACGGTGTTGGTTGGAGAGTTGGGGAAGGTCTTTTAGTCTACCATGTCAATGAGCGAAACTTACCGCCAATTGGCTGGAGGAGGGATGTAAGTTCCAATACATGTGTGCTCACTCTAACATCTAGGTATGAAATACAATTCTAAGAGGATGAGTGAAATTCTTGGCTCGTTTGGGACAAAGCCACTAGATGAGTCATGCAGACTGGTAGAATCATTTCACCCATCACAACTGGGCTGCTAATAGATGGGCAAGACT
Source organism: Rhinolophus sinicus (assembly GCF_036562045.2). NCBI lineage: Eukaryota > Metazoa > Chordata > Mammalia > Chiroptera > Rhinolophidae > Rhinolophus > Rhinolophus sinicus. The sequence continues at coordinate 6,594,243 of NC_133753.1, read as the reverse complement.
ATGAAGAAAAAAAGAACTACAGGATTCCATGTGTGAAGGATCCAGCAACGGCACAGATAGGCTAAATGGTCCCTGCAGGAGTTAGTCCTTGATAGAAATCTCTTGCTCATCCTTCAAGGAACAGGTGAAAAGTCACCTCCTCAATGAAACCTTGATTAACTCCACAGCACAGGAGACTGTTTGTCTTGCACAGAAAGTAAGCATTTGCAATGTATTTGCAGGTATCGTGATACAATGTAATCTGTACCTGCGTCCTTGACTCTCCTACTGATGGAGACTGCAGCACCCAGAGCTTTGTCTGACACCAAGATGGTATTCAGGGGATGTGTGTGAACAGAACCATGGAAAATAAACCCTTTACACATCCTAAATACACGGAATATGAGTCCCAAAACTATAGTGAGAATGCAGGCAGGATATTCACAGAGCACAGAAGTTTAATTTAGAGAAATGAATTTTGGAAATAAATAAAGAAAGACATAAATACTACTACTACTACTAATGTCTTAGAGTTATATTTCATTTAATTTAACACATGTATAACCCATGGCCATGCACCAATGTGGTGTGGGTTGGAGGGTGGGATGTTGGAACATACGGGGCATGAGCTTGACCCTGAGGGAGATTCTTTCTCACGACAAAGCAGCCCCCAATATTTACTCTATCTGTTATCTTGGATAAATCTTAGGTAGAGGGTGAAGCTTAGAAATAGAAAAATGAGAGACTCAGAACTAAGCTTTTGGGTCAGAGGAGTGTAGGTTTAAAAGATGAAAAGGGTTGATCTTGGTCATCAAGGAGGCATGAACAGTCCAAGAAGAAGTAATGTGCATGCAGAAACTACCTGGGAGGCCACTGTCAGGGTGCCAGAGGAAGCTTTAGATTCGGTGTTGGAGGCGGGATTCCAATCATGGCTTTACCCCTGGTTCAGCACAGCTCAATCGACCTATCTGGGATCAGAATCTTTACCCCTAAAATGAGGATGGCCAAGTGTAAGTGAAGGACTTCTTCCCAGCCAAGGGAGTCAGGTGATCGGCTTAGCTCAAGTTAAATTGAGGCTGGCAGTCTATTGTTGAGAGTACCTGGGCCACCCCCCAACCCCTGGCCAGGGTGTGGGTGTGACTTGCGCTAAGCCAATCGATCAGTCACAGTGCTCACAGATTTTGCAACGCACGTGGAGTGAAGCCATCATGGATCAAGTCGCTGGTGTTGGCCTATCTTGGCAGCAGGTAGTCGAGCAGCTCCTACTGCGAATATCCAGAGGATGGCTCATGATTTCCCATCGCAGCTACAGCGTCCCAGGAGCTGGCAGGCTCACTGACCTGCTGGGCTCTGACCAGTTTGCCTCAATCTGCTGTCACCCTCAGGTTCCCAACCTGCCTTTCAACCTTGTACAAGGTCCTCCCACTGACAGAACATAGCTGGATCCAGGTGACAAAAGAGACTGAGAAATGAAGTGTTCAGGTTTCCAACCCCTGTAATAGAGGAAGCTATACAAGGACAAATGTGGGCCTGGAGACAATACGTAAACATAGGGCATATTATCCCTGACAATTCTCTTTTCCACAGAGAAATTACAGTGCAGCTTTTGTACTAAAGGACCTATAATGTTAACCATAACACAGTGTGGACCAAAGCCAATAAGGAACAGAACTCGATGATCAAAACTAGCCAGGCACTTATCACTGGAACATAAATTCTGCAAGTGCAAGAATTCTTTCCTCCTTAGTCATCCCTCCAACCTGATGCCCTAGCTCCTAAATCAAGTACTCAATGTTAGTAGACTGATTGACACTCTGGGGGCTTCCTTTGTCCAATGACTGCCAGCTGGAAGTTAAAAGCCTTTATTATCAATTCTCATGTGAGGTCTAAAGACCTTCCGAATCTACAGATGTTCTTTAATGGCTGGTTACGATGTTGTATAAGAAGACCCAAACCTCATAAGGTATGTGCTGGTGAACTTTAGTTAGGACAGATTAAAATACCAAAACAAATAGACCCCAAAATATAAAGGCTCAAATATAGTAACCTCCAAGGTAGGTGTGTCTGGTCGGCAGGCAGCTCTCATCCATGTTGTAACTCAGGGATCCAAGCTCTGTCTATCTTGTGGTTTTACCATCTACTAGTGTATGCAGTTGCTGTCATCTCCCTCCGGCTGCCAGAAAGAGAATGAGAGTATGGGTAAACCCACTGCTTCTTAAAAGACCCAACAGATGTAAGTGACACCCATCACTGTGGCTTATTCTATTGGGAAGAACTAGCCTGGTCATTACACTTCAATGCAAGAAGGCTTGGAAATGTGGAAAAACTATGTGCAGAAGAAGAGAAAGCTGACTGCTGGTGACCAGCTGTCACACTCTGCTCCACAGTGGTGTGTGAGAGTGTGTGAGTGTGTGTGTTGCTTTAAAATTGTAGGAATGACAAACACAAACAAGTGAAAATAATTATTTAATTTGCTGGAGTTTCACAAGATCTCTTTGTTGTCGTTGCTTTAGGTGTTCTTCATATTTTTTATTCCTGGCAAGGGAAGGAAAATAATGTTTTTGAGGATTTATTATAAACGTAAGTTTGCTTGGTAATTCATGCACAATCACTTCATGGCTCCTCGTGATAATTCTGTGAGGAAGCTTCCATCATTTGTGCTTTGCGGACATGAGAATTGAGGCGCACAGAGTTCTTTAACTCTTCCAAGCTCTGAGAGCCATGGAACTGCAAAGAGAACAGAACATTTGAACCCAGGTTTGCCTGATGCCAAGCCTGTGCCTTATTCACTCCACTACCTGCCTCCTGATGGGAATCGAAGGGTCTTCATAATCACGAGGCCATGAAACGCCCCGAGGAACAAGGACACTGGAGGGTATCTATATATGGACCATGCTGAAGGTTTCTTTATTCAATGCACAAGAGGGTCTTCATTGTCACCAAGAAATGTGATCTTTTTCCAGTGGCTTTTTAGTTTACCTTTTTTTTAGTACTTTTGAAAGGGTTATGAACAAAAGAAGGCAAAATAATAAGCAGAGCACGGCAATGACAGCCAGAAGCCTACACCGAGCCCCACTGAGGGGAGACAGCAGGGTGGTCGGGGGAGCCGAGTCAGGGGTGAGGGTCCGTATGAATGACTCAGCCCTCCACATCTCCAGCCACTGTTGCCATAAGGTGAAATGAGGCCCGTGGTTGCCACGTCTTCCAGCTTCTCAAGAGTAGCTGCAAATCTAGATGTAAAATTCCAATTTTAAATATTGGATCAAACAGGAAAAAAAAAATGAGTCAAACACATCACATCACGGGTTGAATTCAGCACCTGGGACAGCGGGATGGTGACCTCTGCTTTCTGGGACACCCTCTGCCATGGGTCCCTGCTGCAGGATTTCAGTCACCATTGCAGCCCCTGCTCTTTGTGCTACAGACAAAGCGGCAGCACTGCCAAGGACGTGCATTTCTCTAGTGCTTGTTTGTCACATCGCAGCCAAGGAAGGGGCACATCTAACTGCCCACGCTCAGCCAAACCAAAGGACAAAGGCAGCAAGACTCTCTCTGCACCTTGGGGAAAACACAGCTCCCCTGGGCGGAAGATGTGAATGTTCCCATCTCAGTGTAATTAGGAGCAGCAAAAAAACTCAGACATGTGCCCCTTCTGTGTTGGCAACTGATATGACAGAACTACATGAGGTGCAAAATACAGGCTGTGTGTGTGTGTGTGTGTGTGTGTGTGTGTGTGTGTGTGTGTGTGTGCACGTGCGCGAGCATGTCACTTAGTGCTATATGCTGCTGCCCAAGTTTCAGAGTGATTTGTAACTTGAAGTTGATGAGATGGGATATTACATCTTTTTAAAAAACGTAAGCAACAACAAACTTTGCTTGGTGTAAATTTAGCAGGGGGTGGGAGTTTGCCAAGGTGCAGTGTGTTATTGTGCAGCTACTGTTTCGATGAAATGGTATGTATGTGTGGTTGTATCTGTGAGTATGAAGGAGACAAGCAAAAACACTATGTATACATATACATACATATACAGAGGGTGCCAAAAATGTGTGTATACATTTTTATGAAAGGAAAACTGTATTCAAATTGTAATACTCAATATACACCAATAACAAAAGATGAATACAAGTCGTGTTTGACTTCTGCAATGAGAAGAGGTGCTCAAAGTGGTTTCCATCAGTGTCCAGACACTTCTGATCATGGCGAACTCCTGCCTGAGCAACGTTGATCAAAGTGTCCTCTTGTATACATTTTTTTTGGCACTCCCGGTATACACACACACGCACACACACATATGTGTGTATATATATGTATATATATATACACACATATATATGTATATACATATACATATATATGTGTGTGTATATATATACATATATGTATATATACATATACATATATATATAAAGGAAGTGAATACAATAAATGAGAGAATAAATTTGGAAAGAACCTATTAAAATTGGCTGTCATCAAAGGTCTTCATGGAAGCTGTTGGTTTATAAAGAGACAGCCCAATTTCCAGTTAATTCTTAAATCATCCTTCCATCAGCTATCTCTGGAGTCTGCTCTGCGCTAGGCGTAGTGGTAGCCTTGAGCATGCCGAGATGTGGAGGTCATGTCCTTGTTCTCCAGGACCCCACAGTCCACTGGGTACAGCCAGGTGGCTCGCCAGGGAACTGCCGTGCAATTCCTTAAGTAACCAGAGTGGCTGCTGTTGTTATTATTCTAATTCATGCAAAACTCCTGGCATGTAGCAGCAAGCTCAGTAAGTGAATTGGCACAGGGCAAGGTGTTTTGCACTGGTATCTCATTCTCATAACAACCTCAGATTAGATTAGGTTGTAAAGGAGGCAAAGCTTGGTGAGAGAAAATATTGCAGAGGATTAGAAGATCAAGGCTTAGCTTGGCCACTTTCTACCTTGATCATTTCACTTGATCTTATTGCTCTCCAGTGTGCTTGTCTGTGATTTAGAGATTGTAATAATGGTGTTGTGTTAGTTAGTTTGACTGCATAACCAACCACCACAAAATTCAATAGTTAAACCATAGCCATTTATTGTTGCTTATGCATCTATGGTTCGGCTGGGGTAGGACTGGTCTAAGCTGGGCTCACCTGAGTGGTTCTTATTTCAGCTATAGCTGCTCAGTGTCTTATTCTCACTGCAGGGCTGTGGTTGGGTGGGGTGGCTCTGCTCTACGTGTCTCCCATCTTCCTGGGAAAGTGGTCTTACTAAGTAAGGCATGTTCTTGTCTTGTCAATGTCAGAGGTACAAGACAGCAAGCTCCATCTTACAAGTGTTTGGGAAGCCTTTGGTCATATCACAATGGTTGATGGTCCATCATTCAAACTGAGTCACATGGCCAAGCAGTTATTCAGTGGAGAAGTAGATTCTGCTGCTTGGACATGGAGTTGGGGGCACGATACATATTGATAGAAGTAGATAATTTATTATTGATAATTATTTTCTTCTGTTGATGGATGATCCAATGGAGGCTCCGACAGGTAACTTGTCTGAGATCCTATAGTGGGAAGTGAAGAGGCAGAAATCAAACTCATAATGTCCACCTCCCTTCCTTTTTTTTTTTAAATTTTATTTTATTAAATTTATTGGGGTGACAATTGTTAGTAAAATTACATAGATTTCAGGTGTACAATTCTGTATTACATCATCTATAAATCCCATTCTGTGTTCATCACCCAGAGTCAGTTCTCCTTCCATCACCATATATTCGATCCCCCTTACCCTCATCTCCCACCCCCCACCCCCTCCCTTCCTTTTTGATGGAAACCCATGGAGCTGCCTTACACTGGAGTTACATTTTTAAGGTTCTAAGAAAAACAGGGTATTCTAAATATCCAAGTTGGTCCTATTTAGCAAGGCAGATCTCAGACCTTGAGAGTTCAGAGAGTAAACCTAGATGAGCAAAATCCAACTCCCCAAGGGAAGAGCAGGATGGAAAATCACCACAAATTGCATTGAGGCTGCAGTGTGCCAGGCCCAGCATTCAGAGAGCAGGGGCCTGGCCCTTTAGGTGGGAGCAGATCTTCCCTCTGCTCTGCCTTCTGAGACGCTCAGCAGTCTGACCCTTTGGAGGGGAGCTGAGAAATGTGTGCTGCCAGCTGGAGTTCTGCCTTCTATATTCAATAGACAGTGGGAAGGAAAAATTTTTCTATAGATCTCTTCATTTGCTAAGATTTGTTTTCCTCTCCTGAGGATTTTGAGTATATAAGAATTGTATTTTTTAGAACTCTCTGAAAGTACTACATTAAATGCAGAAAAGGGTGATGGACTCCCCCGGCACTTTGTACTACTGTCTATCACAGCCCTTATGTATTAGCTTACAGGATTTACTTACATGTTGGAGTCCACCTCCTGCCCTCTCCTTGCTCTGCCCTCTCAGTCCCTAGATGGTGATCTCTTTGCAACATTGGGCCCAACACAATGCCTTAACCAGGCCAGACGATCAGAAAATATTGGTTGAATAAGTGAGTGAATGAGGGATAAATAAAAATACGCTGAATGAATGAATAAGCCAATCAATTACATCAATGAATATGCAGGTGAATGACATTAAATTCTTTAGTAGCTTTTAAGCCCTCTTTACAATCGGTCTTTGTCAACTACCACGTCTTGGCCCAGCAGATCTGGTTAATTACACACATTCCGTCACCTTTAGTTCAGAGCCTATGAGAGGGAGGAACCCTGCATTTGTAACAGTAGAAGTGCCTGAGTACTATAGCTGTGAGGAAAATCATGAAATTTGAGGCAAAAGACTCTTGTCCCTGACTAACTCTTGATTGTGTTGCTAATGTAACAGAGCAGAGCATTTAGGCGTGATCTCTGACCTCGTCTGCTATCATCTCTTGTTTATCATCAGGGGAGCAAAAGGAACTTGTGACCCGTGTATTCAGGGACATTCTTGAGGCAGATTCTACTTTGCGAGTACAGCATAAATTGCCATGCAATTCCAACAAGACCTCTCAGAACTCTCTGCATCTCTGGGTCAACAGCTGCCACCTATGGCAAGGCAGGGCATGGCACTATTACACAGACAGCCCAGAAGGCTATACCCCTAGAGGGGCAGCCGACAGGGCCTTCTGTTGTCTATGAGACTGACCACTACTGAAATGGTCTCTCTCGTCTTCAACTTCCACTAGAACTCCTGCTTGGAGCCCTCGCTTACTTGTATATACAGGCTACCTTGGACTCTCATTGACCTTCTTACAGGCTGCAGCCAACAGGATGAGCTCTGTTCTTACTTGGCTCTAGCTGATCACAGGACACCGCTTTAGCTGACCAGGAGGGTAATAACGACAACAAGTCATTTTCAGCCATACAGGCTCTGTCTGGGGCTCCAGGAGCCCCTGCATCAGAAGATGTGATGGGGGGTCAGAGAAAGGACAGACCAGCCCAGTACACTCAGGGGTGACCAGAAGACACATCTTTGAGGAGGAAGCAACAGAGGTGAGCTGTGGTGAGTGAGGAGAGCTTCAGAGTGCTGAGACTGAGAGGAAGGGATGCATGTCAGAAAGTACAGATTGGGAGGGAGGGATGTATTTCATGAGCGAAGCATGAAAACAGAAAAGAAATAGACTGTTTGAAGTGTGAGCTCTTGAGAAGGCCAACATGCTTGTATCTGTTCACTCCCTGGACATGACTGAACAGTCTAGAAGCCACTAAGGAAAGCATCAACTTGCCCTTTGTTCCCATGTGGCCTCCTGAAGGCGAAGGGGACTTGGCAGGTTTGGTGACCCCAGCCAAGCTCCATGAAAGAGCAAAGGAATTGAGTTACATACGTCATACACTATGCTGTTAGAATCTCCTCCACAACCCTTCTCATGGCCGCTGGCATCTTCTCACTCTGCAACTTCATCTGCCATTTCTTTGTCCCTAGGTGTTTCATTCTTACACAAAAATATTGTTTTTATCATGCTCTGGGGGTCATTTCCATCTCTAGGGATGGATGAGGTCTTTTCTACTTTGGGGATGAAAGACTCACTCTGCATGCACATACTTTGACTTTCTCTGGGGCCTTTCAAAGAGACCATTGGTTTAATTTACCTTTATTTTATTTTTAAATTAAATTCATTGAGGTGACAATGGCTAGTAAAATGACATAGGTTTCAAGCATTCATTTCTAATAACACATTATCTATATATCACATTGTGGTGAACATGTAATTTACCTTTTTACTGTCTTTGACTGCCAGAATAGGGGATAGGAACCTTAGCCATAAGAAATTCTGAGGACAAACCTACAATTGCAAAAAGTGTGTCTAACGTTCAGAGGTTAAATAAATATCCTTCGAAGTCCCAAATCCCCTATGTGTACCTCGAGTGTTGATTAGGAAAGCCATAGGAGATACAGCTAGAAAGGTAAGTAACAGATTGCTGATGACTGAATCATAAGTATGGCTGAGATCTAGATCTGATAATTTGCACATAAGGACAGCATTCTGGAACATTTTCTTAAAAATGATAAAGTCCAAGAATTTTCACATGGCTTCATGGGAAAACTTCAGGCAGTCCTGACTTTGAATGTTATCTCTCATGTCTCCCTCCTATTTTATTCTTTCTTGAGCTACTTGGGGACAGCCATTATTCCTTGATCATGCTGAGAATGTCCATGACTCTGAGCCTTCGTGAATGATGCTCTTCGTGATGATCTGGATGATCTGGATGATGCTGGATGATGCTCTTCTCACCATTCCCACCTAGAAAACCCATTAGACCACGTTCCCAATGACCATCTTAATAAAATACTGCCCACCATGAACTAGCTCACTCTTTTTTACATTTCCTCTTTATACATTGTTCACAACAATGTTCTCAGCGTACTTTATTTTGTGTGACACATCTGCCTTACCCACCAGTTCAGGAGCAACTTGAGAACCTAGAACCCACTGCCCTGTTTGCAAAATTGCAGGTCCTCAGTAAGTGTACAGAAGGGGAATGGGTTGATGAGTTTATGCATCAATGAATGCATAGGTGAAGCAGTCAATTAATGAATGGAATGAGTCAATGGAGGATTAAAGAAATAGTGAACAAATGTGCCAAGGAACTGGTGCTTGGTTTTGTCTTCTTTTGCTTTTGGCTGATGGAGATGGGGAACTGCTGAAGTGGTTTAAGGAAGTACAAGATGTCACCATGTTGTTTAATAAATGCAACAGGCAAAAAAGAAAGATATGAATTGTTTAGTATTTGCAATTTTTCATATAGTCACTTCTTCCTCGTAAGGTCATCTACCCAAACAGTTGGCATTTTCTCAAGAGACCAAAGTGAAGATACATTTCTTTGAATTGTTTCGACTTGTTAAGGGTAGCTGTCTTTAATTTCCACACTGTACTGAGAAGGAGACTTGAAGTGAGGTTGACTTTATAGGTCATTTGGAAGGATGGCCCTGACAACAGTGGGAGGTGGGAGCAGATAGGAGTCATAGAGGTAAGACTGAGGGATATAATGGTGCTCACAGATGGAGAAGATGAGGGTCAGGGTGAAAGTCATTACAGGGGGATGCACTGGGGTGGGGGTGGGGTAGGGAGACTTGACAGGACTTACTAATTGGATGTGGGAAGCCCGGGAAGGGGGACGGAACAGCCTAAAGTAATGCCATCACCATTAACAAATCCTCCTATCCAGGCTTGTGTAAGAAAGAGTAATATTAGCATAGATGTGAGTTCTCCTCCCATTTCAGTAAGTAAATGTATGAGTGTCCCATTATTACTTACGAGCGTCTCAAGTTAGACTGTACTTTTCTAGGGCTCCTCATGGAAGAGTCAGATGGTTTCTAATCTGAATATCTCTAATAATCTCAGTCACTTAAAACCTCTTGGTTATCTGAAATAGATTATAAAACAGAAATATATGAAATTATGGCTAACACTGGAGAACTCTTGGAGAGGTAGTTTGTTAAGATTACAGACTATATTTCAACCTTGGGGTACATAATTAATTAGTAGAGAAATGGCCTCACTAATGTTTCCCACTTGTTTTGATGATTGTCACTTCATACAATGTAAATTAAAAAAAATATATGGATTCTCACATAATAGTAGTTATACCCGTAACTTCTCAAATAATGGAATTAAGCTGGTCTGAATTTATTGGAAATGATATGCTTGGGGTTCTGAGAGAGCTGGGTTTAGGTTTTAGCTTTGCCTCTTTGTAAGAGAGTGGCCTAAGCCAACTACTGACGCCCTCAGTTTTGCTTCCTCATCTGTAAAATGGGGATAATGAGAGCAGCTGCCTCCCAGGCTGTTGTGGAAATTGAATGAGGTAACGAATATAAATACTTAGCCTAGGGCCCGAGATATGGGGAGTGATGAATTAATGCTTTGTTGTAGAAGTAATCAAAAAAGTATTTTCTATGCACAATTTTATTGGAACTAAGTAAAGATGAAAATGACAATGATTTTTGTGTATATGGATTTGAAGAGCCCTTATAAAGATTTCTTCTTCCCTCCTCTTTAGGTGTTCAACCAGCCACCAGTCGAGAGTCTTGGCTTTATTGTCTTGCTAACACTAATTATAGGCTATCAAAAACATCATGATAGTTCTACCTACACTGTGAAGATTGTAAGTATGTGAAGACTAGATTGCTGAACCATCACTGGGGTCAACCTTGCCTCTAATGTAAAATTCAATTTTTATTTGGATTTTAAAATATCTCTAGTTATCCAGTCAATATTATATGCATATTCAAAGACTGGTTTTTCATCTTATCTGGAGATAACTTTCTTGTCCCATTCTTATATATTTGATGAATGCAAATGAAATTGGGTTCATACATTCCCCATATCAGAATGAAATCACACTCCTGTGTGTTTGTCACCCAAACAGCTTTGTTTGGGCTTCTGAGATAGAGACAACCCAAGTCTCTCCGTTCTTTAGCATCTCCACCTTGAACTTCATTATAAGAAACGCAAGTTTAATTTAGAAATAGCCCAAATTTCCCACTTGTGTGTCAGCCTGGAGGAACTCAACTTAACAAGAGTATTTAATAACACACAGAGTTGAAGGGGAAAATCTAGTTGAAGGACTTTATGATTCAGCATTTGTTAACTTAAATTTTTAGATTGCATTGTAGTTTTTTTGCCTAAGTCACGTGGCTGTGGGTCTTCACCATTAATGCTCGTAGCTTTTCTCCTTCCTGAAACAGTACTCCACAGGCATCAACATGACACCCATTTGCCTTTTGTTTGTTTTTATTCTTTTATTAGCAGAAAACGAAAATGGCTCCCATGGAACAAGTCTATGGGCTGGACAATGTGCTGAGAAAGCTGTGCAAATCACTGATTAATTCTGCAATCTGACAACCTCTCTGGGATGTAGAGACTATTATCCCCTGTGTGAGAGTGGGAAACTGAAATCCAGCAAAGGGAAGAGACACCCAGGTTAAAAGCAGGAGTATGTATCACCAGTGGCCGCAGGTGGACATTGGAGCCACTGAAAATCCAGATAAAAATTGAATTTTATATAGAGGAAAGACTGGCCAAGGATCCAGTTGCTATGGGTACAAACAAACTGATAATGGCAGCAACTGGGCTTGAAAGACCAACAGCTGACATGTGAATATATAAGGTAGGGTCATTACTATAAGGGGAGCTTGGCCAACAGATTCTAAGGTAACCCCTCCTCTGAGTGATTCTTTCCCTGGAGTGTGGGTGGGGCCTATGTCTTGTTTCTAAGCAAAGAAAACAACGAAGGCAATGGGATGCCACTTCTGTGGTTACACTAGAAGAGTATAATATCTGTCTTGCCGAGAGACACTTCCCCCTTTGCTGGCTTTGGGAGTTGTAAGCTGCATTCTTGAGGGGGTTGCATGGCAAGAAACTGAGGGCAGCTTCCAGCAGACAGCCAGCAAGAAACTAAGGCGCACAGTCTGATAACCTGCAAGAACTGAAGGCTGGCAACAACCATGTGTGTGTGGTGGCAGGTCCTCCCGAGTCCAGCCTCAGTGAGACCATGGCCTGATCGATATCTTAATTGCAGGCTTATGAGACTCTGAGCAGGAGACCCAGTTAAGCACTGCCCAGACAACTTACTATTCACAGAATCTATGAGATAATAAATGTGCACTGTTTAGACAGTTAAATTTGGGGTAATTTGTTACACAGCAATAAATAACTAATACAAGATCTTTCAAAACCATATCACTGAAGGTATAACTCTTTGGGAATCATTATGGTCTCATGGAAAGAGTAGACTTGGAGTAAAATTGCTCTCATCAAAGTCACAAAAGCCCAGTGGACACATTCCAGTATCCAACTTAAATGGCCTCTGGGTGGGGGGGGGATGTGATGCTGTGATCACTCTCTGCTTAAATAGCTTCCCCCTTCTCCCCCATGACACGCCTCACCAGTTCACCTTCTCCGTCTCTGACTAACCCTCATCTGTTTTGTTTGTGACTTGCTTCCTCTGCCCACCTCTCACACATGTCGGGACCCTTGAGATGCACTGTCAGCCCTGCTTCTCTTCTCACACTATATGCTCAAGGCTATGTGTGTGCTCATCAGCCCAGATCCCTGCCTCCCGACCTAAGCTCTCCCCACAACTCCTGACTCAGGGACCTACTAGATTTCTCATTGTGGATGTCCTGCAGGCACCTCCAACTCAACTGTACTCCCCAATTTCTTATCTCAGTGGTTGATGCCCACCAGCCACCACTCACTACCCATCTGACCAGCCGCTCAAGCCAGAATATGGTGGTTGCCATCAACTTTCTTCCTACTCAAAACAACCACCTGCTAAATTCTGTTAATTTTATCTATGAAATAAATCTCTGTGCACACTCTTCTCCATTCCAGCCCACGATGACCACCACTATCTCACTTCAGGTTTGTATCAATTCAGAGGGACTATTGAAATAGTTTTCTAGACAATCTCCCCATCTTGTCCTCCTCAATCCACTCCATACGCTGCTACCAATAATATGAAAAAATAACAGAAGGATAATAAATTCACCATGAAACACCCTGAGAATCTACCTCTGTCGTATTTTGTCACAAGAGAACATGGACCATGAAGCTGACTTAAGTTTACAGCCCCTTACTTGTGGGGCTCCCGCCAATGTCCCTTGTTTTTCATTTTAAATAAATATTTATTTTGTAATAATTGTATATTCATCATTATGTATCATTTTTTCTTTAAAAAAGCTCCAGAAAATACTGTTTACACCCTTTCAATGATTCTGGATCACCGTTGAGATAAAGGTCACACTCCTTGATCTTTTTTTTTTTTTTTTTAATTTATTGGGGTGACAATTGTTAGTAAAATGACAGATTTTTTTTTTTTTTTTTTCCATCTTAAAGAAGTCCCTCTAACATTCCTTGTAATAATGGGTGGTGATGAACTCCTTTAACTTTTTCTTGTCTGGGAAGCTCTTTATCTGTCCTTTTATTCTAAATGATAGCCTTGCTGGGTATCATAATCTTGGTTGTAAGTCCTTGCTGTTTATCATGTTGAATATTTTGTGCCAATCCCTCTGGCCTGCAAAGTTTCTGTTGAGAAATAGGCTGACAATCTCATGGGGGCTCCCTTATAAGTTACTAGTTGCCTTTCTCTTGCTGCTTTTAGGATTCTCGCTTTGTCTTTAACATTTGCCATTTTAATTATAATGTGTGTCGGTGTGGGCCTGTTTGGGTTCATCTCGTTTGGGACTCTCTGTGCTTCCTGGACTTGTATGTCTATTTTCTTTCCAAGTTAGTAAAGTTTTCAAGCATTTTTTCTTCAAATAGGCTCTCAATCCCTTGCTTTCTCTCTTCTCCTTCTGGTACCTTATGATGTGAATGTTGTTATCCTTGATGTTGTCCCAGAGGTCTCTTAATGTCTCTTCACTTTTTTAAATTCTTTTTTTTTTCTTTTCGCTGTTCCAATTGGATGTTTTCTGCTACCTGTCTTCCAAATTGCTGATTCAATTCTCTGCTTCACTAGTCTACTGGTGATTCCTTCTAGTGTGTTCTTCATTTCAGTTATTGTATTTTTCACTTCTGACTGGTTCTTTTTTACGGTTTTCATGTCCTTTTTTATGCTTACTATCTCTTTGTTGAAGTTCTCACTAAGTTCCTTGAGCAGCCTTATAACCATTGTTTTGAACTTTGTATCTGGCAGGTTGCTTGCCTCCATTTTGTTTAGTTCTTTTTCTGGAGTTTTCTCTTGTTCTTTCATTTGGAATGCATTTCTTTGTTTCCTCATTTTGGCTGTCTCTCTGTTTGTTTCTATCTATTAGGTAGATCTGCTATGTCCTCCAGTCTTGAGCAGGTGGCCTTATGTAGTAGGTGTCCTGTGGGGCCCAGTGGCACAGTCTCGCTGGTCACATGTGCTGGGTCCTCCAGGAGTGTCCCTTGTGTGGGTTGTGTGTACTCTCCTGTTATAGTTGAGCCTTGATTGCTCTTGGCAGGTCTATAGATGGGGTTAACCCTCAGGCTGACTGGCTGTGGGGTTTGGCCACATCCACATCTTATGGGCTGCTGTGCAGAAAGCTAACCCCATGGAAGAGGATTTGCCCCAGTGGGCTGTGGTGGCTGTTGAGACCACCCTTTGGGTGTGCCACTTGTGGGGCTAATTGGGCAGTGTTCTACTGTGCTGTGCAGCCAACCTCCAAGTATGTTTGTTCTGGGGCCTCTTGGGAGGGACTCCAATGCAGGCCCAGGTCACCCACTGCCTGTGACTGGCTTGGGAGTACCTGGTAGGAGCTAAAAGTGATCTGCAGTTGTTCGCTGCCTCTCCTAACACTGGAGGTATGTGGGAGAGGCCACGCTGCAAAGCAAGGATGTCTCTACCAGTACTGGGCTTAGGGTAGCTCCGCAAAATGCCAGGACACCCAGAGGCCTGCTGCCACCTGCCGGCTTCCTTAAGTTTTAGCAACTTATAAAAGCCTCGTGTGGTACACAAGTTGAGTGAGGCAGGGTCATGGGGAGTAACTAGAGTGGGAAAAGTTGTTACCAGGTTAATGTAAATTCTGGTTTGGTGTCAGTGCTGAGAATGGAGCTACTCGGCAAAAGTCTCAGAGCACACTGGGCCCAGTCACTGCCCACCTGGTGTGTGTAGGACTTTGATAGTTTTCCAAGAAAGAGTGCAATGTGGGCAGGGCTGGCTGCTCTTGGAGAAAGTGCCTCTGGTGTTGGAGGAGTTGGGTGGGCTGCAGTCCCAGTGAGTCAGCAGGGCAGAGTGACGGAGCTCACCAGACCAATCAGATTCAGATTTGGCCTGTGGGGGTGGGCTCAACACAGGAAAGATGGCGCCCACCTGCCGGCTGCGCAGGAGGAAGATCTCGTTACAAGGAAATGGAGACTGTCCTCCAGCCCTCAACCCGAAGCAACACACCTCAATCTGCCCTCCATATGTCTCTGACACCCGCTGAGTTACTGTCTGTCTGCTGGAGCCCAAGGTGAGTGCCCAGGAGTGAGTGAGTCTGTGCGTGGGCCCTTTAAGAGGACACCTGGGTTTCCCACCACCTTCCTATCCCACCTGGATGGTTGGAATCCCCACTGTTTTTCACAGCCCAATGTTGTGGGGGCTTTTCTGCCTGGCACCAGTACTCTGGG
The DNA here is from genome assembly GCF_036562045.2 of Rhinolophus sinicus. NCBI lineage: Eukaryota > Metazoa > Chordata > Mammalia > Chiroptera > Rhinolophidae > Rhinolophus > Rhinolophus sinicus. The sequence goes on along the minus strand of NC_133753.1, from coordinate 6,578,716 downwards.
CTGGGGTGGCTGGTGTGGGACTGGGGTCTTTTGCTTTTCTGGGAGGATCTTCTGCAGCCAAGAAATCTCTCCTGGTTCTCAACCGCCACATGGAGGTTTGAGGTTGGCTAGTTCTGCGTCTCCTCTTCTACCAGTCTTGACATGGCTTCTTCTTTATATCCTTAGTTATAAAACTTCTGTGCAGCTAGACTTCAGATGGTTCTCCAGGTTGATTGGTCTATAATTTAGTTGTAATTTTAATGTGTTCATGGAAGGAAGCAGGCACAGTGTATATCCTGTCATCTTGGATCTCCTCTTAAGTATTATTTTTTAATTGAACCAATGGGCATATATAGGTTACTGTAGTCAACAATTATAGAATACATATTCTTTCCAAACATACACAGAACATATATAAAAATTGACTATATACTAAGTTAAAAGTAAATCTCATTCAGACTACATTCTCTGACCCAAATGTAAGTAAATTAGTATTAATATCAAAAAATATATCTAGGAAATTACTATATCTTTGGACATTAAGAGATATAGTTTTAAACAACTCATACACTAAACAAGTAATTATAAAGGTAATTAGAAATATTTAGATCTGAATACAAAAACTGAACCTTTCAAAATGTGTGCGATACAGCCAAAGCAGTTTATAGAGGAAATTGTATATCCTTTAAAAATAATTCTCTAAAAAAAGACTGAAAACAAATAAGCTTATTCTTCAATTTAGGAGGTTAAAAAACACAATATAATAAAGACAATAAATTACAAAGAAGGAAATTATTTTAAAAATAGTAAAAATAGTGACATTAAAAAACGTGGACTAGAGAGGATCAATAGAGTAAAAAATAGATATTTTGAAAAAAATAAAGAAAATGTAATTGATATAAAAAAGTATGCACAAATAAAATAAAAGAGAAAGGAGACATTACTGCGCTGAATATATTTGCAATAATAACAGGATATTATAAACAACTTAATACTGACAAATTTTAGTTCATACAATGGAAACATTCTTAGAAAAAAATTACTAAAACTGACTCAGTAAGAATTAAACAAAACATGAATAGTCCTGTAACAAGTAAGGACATATGGTCAAACTTTAAAAAAGAAAACTTCTCCCCACCAAAACACTCCAGGTCCAGATGTCTTCACCACATTACCAGCAAGCTCTATGAGAGAGTCGAGTAACAGATATTCCAGTTTCACTCAAATTATTAGAGATTCCAGAGTAGAAGAGAAAACACCCCAACAACTTTGGGGCTAGAGTAACCTCAATACAAAAATCCCACAAAAACTTTGTGAGAATAAAACTTGCAGACCTATTTCCCTGTGAACACAAGTGAAAAGACCCTAAAGAAAACATCTGCACACAGAATACAGCCCTATATATCAAGGGTCACATGTCTTGCCCAAATCAGGTCACTTTCAGGGATGAAAATTTGTGGGAGTGTTTAGTTAGCTTTCTGGACTCAAATTGAATCTACGAAAATCACATTTTTATTCACAGACAAAAGATGATACAATTTAATAGACATATGATTGCTAATATCAAAAATATAAGGAATTTAGGAATATATCTAATAAAAGATGGCCAAGGTCTTTATTAAGAAAATTAGAAAAACAATCATTCTGAGACCTCTGAGATCTATAGAAATTGA